>NC_138770.1:673041884-673166884 GCF_965119305.1 Pelophylax lessonae | reverse complement strand
GTCAGGCAATGTGTGCAAGATGCAGGACAATAAGCTGGAAATGTAGCAGTGGCATAAACATAAATACATAAGAGAATGACATTACTATATATCATTATGATATAGGATATACATTGTTGCATTTTATAGCTGTGCAGTATGTTGCGCTTATAGGAAAGTCTCATGGGACATCCAGACACGCTGTGCGGCAGTGCAGCTATTTACAGCAAGCATGATAGAGCTGTACAGCTATACAGTATATGTGTAATAAATACTATATGTATAATGGCAGGCTGCATGTTATAAAGGCAGTGCAGCACTGCAGGGGAGAGCTAGAAATGGATATAAGGGAAGGCAATGTGTGGTTTTGACACCCCATAGGAAGATAAGACTGCACATAATTATTACAATCTTTATTTTTCTACCTAGATCTGTCACAAAGGATCGTATTAAAAAATTGGAGAGGAAAATCAGCTGCGTCATTCGCAACGCTCCTCTCCCGCAGAGCTGACAGTCTGCACATTGTGTGCAAACAGATCGGAACTCTCTGTTCTGTAATAAACATAAAAAAGATTGTCTGACTGAACCATCTGTGCTATGTCTTAGTCATACTATGTGACACTTGCTGAGTATCACTTCCTGTGTCTCCCACCCCTCTAAAGTCCTCCGAGAGAGCGCAGAAAGCAGAGATGACCTCTGAGGGATTTAAATGAAAGCTGCGTTGGAATAATCGGAGGTCTGGATTGGTTTGGCTGACTGTGTCCAGAGCAGCTTTACACAACCTTTTTATCATGGAGGAACCCTTGAAATAACTTTCTGGTCTCAAGGAACCCCTGCTAATAAATACTTTATCTACAACTCACTGAATATTAGTGGTATGGTCAGTGGGAAGAATGTCCCTTACATTGGTGATCAATGAATAGAATGCTCCTTACATTGGTAGTCAGTGGGAAGAATGTTCCTTACATTGGTGGTCAGTGAGAAGAATGCTCCTTACAGTGGAGGTCAGTGGGAAGAATGTTCCTTACAGTGGAGGTCAGTGGGAAGAATGCTCCTTACATTGGCGGTCAGTGGGAAGAATGTTCCTTACAGTGGAGGTCAGTGGGAAGAATGCTCCTTACATTAATAGTCAGTGCAAAGAATGTCTCTTACATTGGTGATCTGTGGGAAGAATGTCCCTTACATTGGTGGTCAGTGGGAAGAATGTCCCTTACATTGGTGGTCAGTGGGAAGAATGTTCCTTACATTGGTAGTCAGTGGGAAGAATGTCCCTTACATTGGTAGTCAGTGGGAAGAATGTCCCTTACATTGGAGGTCAGTGGGAAGAATGGTCCTTACATTGGAGGTCAGTGGGAAGAATGTCCCTTACATTGGTGGTCAGTGGGAAGAATGCTCCTTACATTGGTGGTCAGTGGGAAGAATGGTCCTTACATTGGAGGTCAGTGGGAAGAATGTCCCTTACATTGGTGGTCAGTGGGAAGAATGTTCCTTACATTGGTGGTCAGTGGGAAGAATGTTCCATACATTGGTGGTCAGTGGGAAGAATGTCCCTTACATTGGTAGTCAGTGGGAAGAATGTCCCTTACATTGGTAGTCAGTGGGAAGAATGCTCCTTACATTGGTGATCAGTAGGAAAAATGCTCCTTACGTTCCCGGTCAGTGGGAAGAATGCTCCTTACATTAGTGGTCAGTGGGAAGAATGTCCCTTACATTAGTGGTCAGTAGGAAAAAAGCTTCTTACATTGGTGATCAGTGGGAAGAATGCTCCTTACATTGGTGGTTAGTTGAAAGAATGCCCCTTACATTGGTGGTCAGTGGGAAGAATGTTCTTACATTGGTGATCAGTGTTAAGAATGTTCCTTACACATGGTCAGTGGAAAGAGTGATTCCCCCCCTCCAACAGCAAGCTAAAAACATAATTGGTGTCAGTGGGAACTTATCTGAGAGGCAGAAGATGCTCATTGCTCAAGGAATCCCTTGCAACCTCTGGATGAACCTTGGGGTTCCATGAAACCCTATTTCAGAAAGGCTTACCTGGAGGGATACGATAATATGAAATATTAAATGTTTCCTCATCTGCTTCTGCACCGGATAAAACTCAACTGAGAGTTGGAGATTATAGAAAGCATAGGATTCAGGGAGCTTGGGACGGTGTGCGTGGAGAACATGGGGATATCCTATCCCTATATCCAGAATAAATACATAATGTTAGTTTGTAGTTAAACAGAAGAGAAAAGGGTGAGTGAGCAGGGCTGAAGAAAGTTAAATTCTGGCACTTGTGTTTTGTCTTGGAGGAAACCTCCAGTTTATGCACCATAACAGAGTGAATACTCCCAGCTAATGTTGCCTTGGACGTTTCGGGAAATACACCCTGAATTGATATTTGAGCCATTTACGTATCACTTGAAGCATTTATAGTTTGTAGAAAAGGCTCTCCATAAGAAGTGGAGAAAATAGTAAGTTCAGCTACAGTCTATTCAAAGGATAGCTATGGAGAGTCCCTGAAAAGGGTTGCCCTCTACCTCCACTTGGTCTGCATTGGTGGTGGGTTAAAGAGAACCCATCAAACAACCTTTATTTGCCAAATTTGAGGTCCCTATCTACATAGTCCACCATTGTCAGAGAGTAATAAGGGGCTCCAGGGCACAGGAAACCCTCACAGCATCACCAATGACCTTCTGGTATTTCATCGATGTTGTTCATGGAACCCCTAACAACCTCTGGAGGAACCCTACGGTTCCATGAAATCCTAATTGAGGGTTTAGATGGCAACCTGACATGTTCTTTTTAATCCTTGGGCACACTGCAGCTTTCTCAGTGATGTACAACTCTTTGGGTCTGATCAGGGGTGTAACTACAGGGGTTGCAGGGGTTGCAATTGCAACCGGGCCCCATGCTCCAGGGGGCCTGTGTGGCTCCCCTGTACACCTGGATAGGAGGGGCGGCGTGGGCAGCATGTAGAGAAATCACTGTCCTCCTTTTTCCTCCTGCAGGAGGAAAATGGAGGAGATTGGTTCCTCTGTATGTTTCCCCCGCTACTCTTCCTATCCAGTTCACTTGTGTTCTGCTGTCTCTGGACCCCTGTGTGCTCCCCCCACTGTGGTCCCTACCCTCTCCTGCCGGCTGCTGCAGGGGATGTGTCACAATGAAGTACCGGGAAGGGGTCAATAAATATGTAATTTACCAGCTCCTTCCTTTTCTGAATGGACAGAGTCATAGTCAGTGACATTGTAAAAAAATAAAATAAAATGATAAAAAATATTACAATTAAAATGCCAAAAAATAAAAACTACTGACACCAGTGGCTGAACTTCCAGGATCACTAAGGTCTCACTTGCGACCAGGCCCCGGCATTCCACCACCGTGGGGAGGCCCCAAGATGGGAGGAAGGAGGCCCACTGCAGAACTTGTGAAAGGGACCGCAATAAAGGGAGCCCGCAACGAGAGTAAAGGGCCCCAGGATCAGTGGGAAGAGCCCTAGGCTTGAAGGGAAGGGCCCCGGCCAGGGGTCTGGGGGTGTGGGGGCCTTCATGGGTTCTTGCACCGGGGCCCTGAAGGTTCTAGTTACGCCTCTAGGTCTGATCTAAAATTGTCCACACAACAGACCATCGGCCTTCACTCCCATTCACCCCTGAGCTTTTCATTGCGCAATAACAAAGTGCAACAACACTCAAGATGAAGAATCCCATTATTCTCAATGAACTTGTTCCCATCAGAGCGTTGCATTCGTTGTTTCCTGTTGCGCCAAGCTTGAAGTAGTACTTGAGATTCTTTGAGGCAGAATCCCGTGTTTTTGGTCCCAATTAATTTAATGGAAGACCCTTGAAAAGTGCGTTAACGCTTTTTTTTCAGGCGTTCCTATTTAAAAGTCTGTGAGACCAAAAACATGCCATTCTTCTCCTGTACTTACACCTGCTTGAGGAACGCATGTACAAACGTACCAAAAAACCCAACAAATCTCGTGTGAGTGAGGGGGTGACATAGAAGGGAGCCACAAAAAAAACCAAAAAAAAACGCACCTTTCGCCAAAGTTATATGTACGTCTTTACGATACCGAGACCCCCTTCCTGTATCTCTCAACTCACAGGTGGCCAGGAACCCGCGGATTCAATATTATTATTATTTTTTTATTTATTTTTTTTCAGACAAATATTATTTTTTTACTGCATTTTATAAAGGATATTTTTGTTTGACACTAATCATAGTAACTATTTATATACTTGTTTAACCACTTAAGCCCCGGAAGATTTTACCCCCTTCCTGACCAGGGGGTATTTTGCGATTCAGCACTGCGTGACTTTAACGGACAATTGCGCGGTCGTGCGACACTGTACCTAAACGAATTTGGCGTCCTTTTTTTCCCACAAACAGAGCTTTCTTTTGGTGGTATTTGATCACCTGTGCGATTTTTTGATCATGCGCTATAAACAAAAAAAAGCGTCAATTTTGCAAAAATAACAATATTTTTCACATTTTTTTATATGAAATTCCCCCCAAAAAAATGTAAAAATCAAAATTTTTTAACATTTTCGGCCAATTTTGTTTTATGCTACATATGTTTGGTAAAAAAAAAAAATCACAAAAAGCATATTTTGATTGGTTTGCGCAAAAGTTATCGCGTTTACTAACTAAGGGAAAGATTATTGTCATTTTTGTTGTTTTTTTTTATAACGCGTAATGGCGGCGATCTGCGATTTTTTTTGCGGGACTGCGACATTGCAGTACCGGACAGATCGGACCCTTGACTGACATTTTTGACACTTTTGGGGTTACCAGTGACATTTCTACAGTAATCAGTGCTATACATATGCACTGTTACTGTAAAATTACACTGGTAGTGAAGGGGTTAACTTTATTTGAGAGGGAGGGGCTGTGTGTGTCCCTAGGGGCGTGATTCTAACTGTGATTGGCTGTGGCTTGAGGTGTAGGAACAATGATCAATGGTCCTACATAGTATAACCGTATGATCACTATTCCTAAACAGGGGAGAATGACAGGCGGCTTGTTTACATTAGCCGCCTGCCTTTCTCCATTTCCACCCGATGATCACAAGTGACCGGCCGACATCGGGTCCGCTGGTCACACGCGCGGGGGGGGGGTCCGTGACCGCGCGGGAGCGCGCCTCCGGCGGCGGGCTCGCTCCCCAGAGCCTCACAGGCTAGTGACAGATATATACGTCACTTTGCCTGTGAGGGGCTGACCGCCGCATTATATGTACTTGCGGCGGTCGGCAAGTGGTTAATGTGCTATTATTAGATCAGGTTTATACAAACACAGACAGCTCAGTTTATTTTTTAATTAATTTGCATTCCCATTCAGCGCATGAAACAGATTGCTACATTTTTAAAATAATTCATTATTTTTGTGCTCTTTCGTGATGCTGAAAAAAAATCTTGTTTGTGCTGCTGATTCTTCTGGGCCACTTAGTTATATATCTGCGTCATCGGGAAGCGTCATGTTCCATTTATAGCAGAATCTATAATTCTGTATCTCTTAGACATTTATTAATATTTATTGTGATATTTATTAGGAGGTCATACCCTTGCCACTCACATGAACGCCAATAGACGCTCCACGTCTCAGCCAATGTGCTGGTCCTGGCGGCCTTTCAAGCTCATATGCACGGTCTGAAATCCGCAGAGCGGGTTGTAGACAGTTAAATAAAAAAAATAAAAAAATTCTGAGTGAATCTCACCACAGGCGTGCGCAGGGGGTGTGCCTGGGCACACCCTAATCACTACATTTCAGGATGGAGAGTGGGGGAAGGGGCTAGTAAATATGTATATTATTGGCGCCTTCCTTTTCTTAATGAACACAGTGAACACACTCACTGTGTTCATTCATAACTGAAGCATAGTAAACTGTGTTTACAATGATTCAATTTGTGAATGAACAAGAAGCCGCTCAGCACAGAGCACTTCTTCACTGTCCTGTGCAGCTCAGGCTGCAGAGAAAGTTTGAGCTTTGGGGCGCACACATATGATCCTCACATGTGTGGTGGGCATCTCTCCTTCCTCATGGTGGTGCTGTGTAACTTCCTCCAGGGCCGGGACAAGAGGAGGGGCGGCTGCCCAGGCACAATGGTTTACTGTGGGCGCCTTCCTTCTGTTGCAAGGTTGACAGGAGTAGTGACAAAGGCAACTTTTGGGCCCAGGGGGCAAGTACAAACCAGAGGCCCATGCTGCAGCAACTCAGCCCCCCTCCCACTCTTCCCATCCTCCTCCTGACCCCCATTCCAAGCTGAAGCACCGCTTCAGGTACTCTCTACTCACCGGCTGAATCTGGGTTCCCAACCTGGCCAGCAGGGGGTGGTTGGGGGGAGCTGGGACAGCTCGGTTAGGGCTGGCCAGGGAAGGAGAGTCTTCAGTGGGGCATGGAACCGGCCTCCGCTCAGACACAGTTTACACCATCCATGCTGGTCTGTCCTTGTCTTCAACCTGCATTCAATAGGTCAGTTGCGGGGACTTTTTACTTCTCTCCACCAGGAATCCTGTAGGCATGCCTGTGGCAGAAGCAGTGCAGCCTTTTTACAGGACATCAGAGCGGCCCAGGGGGCAATTGCCCCCCCCCCCCTGCGCCCTAGCCCAGTCCTCCCCTGACAGAGGCAGTGATTTAAACCAGGGGGGAACTGCTGGGTGTAGGTTCCCCTAAGCTTGCACTTCATGAATGGGGAAGGGGGGGCGCAGTTTGGCATTTTTGCCCTGGGTGCTGGATGGCCTTGTCCCGGCACTGACTTCCTCTCTCTCCATTCAGATGCAGCCTTTCAAGATTGAATCTGATTGGAGGATGTGAGGAACCGCTCAATACTTTAATGAATCAGAGTTTCAGTAGGTAAGACACAGGGAGGAGCCTGAAGTGGGCGTGTCTGAGAACCCTTGCCCTGAATCACAATCCAGGTTCCCAGATTACAGATAGAAGACAATGGGACAGATGGGGCACTATGAGAAATGAGAGCCTTGAGCAGTTCAGCTGATGCTACTTATTGTATCTCATGGCTTTTCAAGTGTTGTTTGGAGCCTCAATTTAAAGGAAACCTATGCTGGGGTGAATACACCTTGAATAGGATAGTTACCTGATGTTGATGGTGCAGAGACAGATCTGCAACAAGCATGTGGCCAGTGAGGATGAGGATGTTGACATCTTCAGAATGAGGTTATCAAAGGCATATTTCAGAAGTGCAGCTGGAAGTTTCTGGGCTAACCAGGAAGCCAGAGGCGTAACTAGAACCTTCAGGGCCCCGATGCAAGAAACCATAAAGGGCCCCCCGGACCCCTGGCCAGGGCCCTTCCCTTCAACCCTGGGGCTCTTCCCACTGAACCTGGGGCCCTTTTCTCTTGTAATGGGGCCCTTTATTTCGGTCCTGCAGCGGGACCCTTTCACAAGTTCTGCAGTGGGCCCCCTTTTCTGCCATCTTGGGGACTCCCCACGGTGGTGGAATGCCAGGGCCCGGTTGCAAGTGTGACCTTTGTGATCCTGGAAGTTCACCCACTGGTGTCAGTAGTTTTTGGTATTTTAATTGTATTATTTTTTATCATTTTTTTTTTTTTTTTTTTTTACAATGTCACTGACTATGACTCTGTCCATTCAGAAAAGGAAGGAGCTGGTAAATTACATATTTACCGACCCCTTCCTGGTTCTCTATTGTGACACATCCCCTGCAGCAGCCGGCAGGAGAGGGAAGGGAGCACAGTGGTGGGGGGGGGGGGCACCAGGGGAGCACCCAGGGGCCCAGAGACAGCAGAACACAAGAGAACTGGATAGGAGGAGTGGCGGGGGCAGCATACAGAGGAACCAATCTCCTCCATTTTCCTCCTGCAGCTACAGAAGGAAAAAGGAGGACAGTGATTTCTCTACATGCTGCCCCCGCCGCCCCTCCTATTCAGGTGTACAGGGGAGCTGCATGGGCCCCCTGGAGCATGGGGCCCGGTTGCAATTGCAACCCCTGTAGTTACGCCCCTGCAGGAAGCAAAGACAAGGTCCGTTGGTTATTAAAAATATCCAGCATGCTGGGAAATCTACATTTCTCAGCCGGGAAGTCATCAGTATGAGTAATTGTGTACGGAGACTGGGAATTATAGATATTTCTTTATATAGAACAGTTACTGGACCATTTGTCAAAGTTGAGGAATTATCGAAGAGCTCTAGATGGAATACTCCGCCAGATCAAAGAAAGTTAGCTAGAGAACAAGTCAACTGATACCTGAACAAACCATAATAACCACAGCTATGTGGCACAGCGTATAAATATTAAACAAAGCAGAATATTGATACGTCATACCTGAAACAGGAGAACACCATTTTCACTTCCTCGGACAGCCCCCCCCCAGAAAGGCGATCGCCAGAAAATACAAGGCGGTAATGGGAACTCTGAAACGCTTTCTGCGTTCTAGAGAATCCCCGACTGATCCGCCTGACGGCTCAACACAGAGCCTGTAATTATGGAATTCTCCGAAGGAATACAAATGTGGCGATGGCAAATTAAGAACACAGCGGGAACGATACCCTAGAAAGGCGAGCGGGAAGGAATGCGGGACAAAAAACGAATAGTAAATGTTCAGCTGACCGTTCGCTCTTTATAAAGAAATATATTTATAAATATGAAATCTTTTAGCAATGAAAGAAACCATAACTTATTACTGGTAAAGGAGAATGTATTTTTTTTTCTTTTTTTCTTTTTTTAATGTTATACAGCTTTTTTTCTTTTTTTCCTTCCTTCCTTCCTTCGTTCCGTACTTCCTTTTTTTCCCTCCCTCCTTTCTCCCTGCCTCCATCTCTTACCTTTCTTCCTTCCTTCTTTCCTTCCTTCCTTTCTTTCCTCCCTTTCTTCTCTCCTTACTTTATTCCTTCTTTCCTTCCTTTCCTCTCTTTCTTTCTTTCTTTCCTTCTCCCTCCCTCCCTCCCTCCCTCCCTTTCTTCCCTCTTTCCTTCTTTCTTTTTTACCTTTCTTCCTTATTTTCTTCCTTCCTTTCCCCCTTTCCTTCTTTCCTTACTTCATTCCTTTTTTTTCCTTCATTCCTTCCTTCTTCCCCTTTCATTCCTAACTCCCCCCCCCTTCATTTCTTACCCCCCCCCCTTCATCCCTAACTTCTTCCCCTCTTAATTCCTAACTTCTTTCTTTCTCTCATTCTCTCTTTCTTAATTTCTTCCCTCCTCCCTTCCTTCCTTCCTTTCCCTCTTTCTTTCTTTCTTTCTTTCTTTCTTTCTTTCTTTCTTTCTTTCTTTCTTTCTTTCTTTCTTTCTTTCTTTCTTCATCCCTTCCTTCCTTCTTTCCCTCGTTCCTTCTCTTCCTTTATTCCTTTCCCTCCTTCTTGTCCCTCCTTCCTTCTTTCCTTTCTTCATTCCTTCCTTCCTTCTTTCCCTCCTTCCTTCTTTCTTTCTTCATTCCTTCCTTCATTCTTTCCCTCGTTCCTTTCCCTCCTTATTTTTCCTCCTCCCTTCTTTTCTTTCTTCATTCCTTCCTTCCTTCTTTCCCACCTTCCTTCATTGCTTTCTTCCTTCTTTCCCTCGTTCCTTCTCTTCCTTTCCCTCCTTCTTTTCCCTCCTTCCTTCCTTACTTTCTTCATTTCTTCCTTCTTTCCCTCCTTCCTTCCTTCCCTCCCTTTATTCCTTCCTACCTTTCCCTCCTTCCTACCTTTCCCTCCTTCCTTCTTTCTTTCCTTCCAGCCTTCCCTTTTCCTTCCTTCCTTCCTTCCTTCCTTCCTTCCTTTCCCTTCTTCCTTCCTTCCTTTCCCTTCTTCCTTTTATTCCTTTCCCTTCTTCCTTTTATTCCTTCCCTTTTTGCCTTTGCTTTTCTTTCCTGGTTATTTAAAGCTAGGATGTATTAAAAAAAAAAAAAAAAAAAAAAAAAACATTTGTCATTATTATTTAGTCAGGTATAGATGTTTCCTATCTATAATTTCCAGCCAGCAGGTGGCACCCTACCCTACTTTAATTCAGGCTACAACGCTTTGTGGAGGAAAAAAAGTCTGTTGTTTAAATAACTTAGTAACTAAATTCCAAGTTACACATACAGCTGAAATAATCAGAGTAGGAAGTCATCCTCAGTCCTTACCTCCCGTCTGTCCATGTCTGCTTCCTTCAGAGGGGTTACACAGCCTTTCAGTCAAAGAGAGATAGTCTGAAAGGAAGCAGTTTGGATATATAGAGAATTTTTCTGCTCTCCCTTTCGAAAATACTGTATATAGTTCCCTGTGATCCATGGGTTATGGGTGTGTCCTGCAATATACTTTTATTTGTAAGATAAAGGATTTTCAGTAGGGTTGAGGTCCAAAGGTGTTCAGTAGAGTTGAGGTTTAAAGGTGTTCAGTAAGTTTGGGGTCCAAAGGTGTTCAGTAGGGTTGGGGTACAAATGTGCTCAGTAGGGTTGAGATCCAAGGGTGTCCGGTAGGGTTGGGGTCCGAAGGTGTTCAGTAGGGTTGAGGTCCAAAGGTGTTTAGTTGGGTTGGGGTCCAAAGGTGTTCAGTAGGGTTGGAGTCCAAAGGTGTTCAGTAGGGTTGGGGTACAAATGTGCTTAGTAGGGTTGAGGTCCAAGGGTGTCCGGTAGGGTTGAAGTCCAAAGGTATTCAGTAGGGTTGGGGTCCAAAGGTGTTCAGTAGAGTTGAGGTCTAAAGGTTTTCAGTAAGTTTGGGGTCCAAAGGTGTTCAGTAGGGTTGAGATCCAAAGGTGTTCCGTAGCGCAGGGGTCCAAAGGTGTTCAGTAGTTTTGAGGTCTAAGGTGTTCGGTAGGGTTGGGGTCCAAAGGTGCTCAGTAGGGTTGAGGTCCAAATGTGTTCGATAGGGTTGGGGTCAAGAGGTGTTCAGTAGTGTTGAGGTCCAAAGGTGTTCAGTAGGGTTGGGGTCCAATGGTGTTTAGTAGGGTTGGGGTCCAAAGGCGTTCAGTCGGGTGGGAGTCCAAAAGTGTTCAGTGGGGTTGGGATCCAAAGGTGTTCAGTAGGACCGGGGTACAAAGGTGTTCAATAGTGTTGGGATCCAAAGTTGTTAAGTAGGGTTGAGGTTAGGGCTCTGTACAGGACACTCGAGTTCCTCCACACCAAACCCCTTGACTTTATGGAGATGGCACAGTCATGGTGGAACAGAAAAGGGTCTTCTCCAAACTGTTACCACAAGGTTGGAAGAGCACAATTGTCTACAGTGTCTTTGTAAGATGTAGTATTAACAAAACTCTTTACTGGAGACACCTAAACTCCATCATCTGGGGGGGATCCACGTGCATTTGGATATATAACGTAGGCGTGATGTTCAGGAACTATTTGGAGAGGAGATATGCTTTTGGATATATAGGATACGTGTGATGGTCCCGTGTCTACAAAACCAGATCCATTATATTTTCTCCTTTTGACTCTACTTGAAATGTTGTGGTAACTGAAGAGGTCACCACTTCAAGATTCTCTGTGTTGGGGGATTACCAAATCGTTGAACGGTAGACTAAGAAGGTTGGAATGAGCTAAATAAAATAATCTCTTTAACCACTTGCCGACCACTCACTGGAGCTTTACTGCGGCAAAGTGGTTAGTTCCCGTCCAGCGACGTAGACTCCTCCCCTTGTGGGTGGCGCACGCTCGCCGCCGTAGGCTCGATCCCACTGTATTCATTCACAGCGGGAGTCGGGCCAGGGGAGGAGCGGCAGCGATCGCCGCCGCTCTTCCCCGATCGTCGGGGAATCGAGTCTGGAGATCCGCCCGCTTGTGTAAACAAAGCGGGCGGATCTCCTAAGTGACAGACAGTGACAGATTGCAGGATTCAGCATAGCTCAACCTGCGATCTGTCCCTGTGTCACTCAGTCACCTCCCCCCACACACGTCAGTAAGCACCAGGCATACATTAACCCCTCCCTCTCCAATAAAAATTAACCCCTTCCCTGCCAGTGTCATTTTTACAGTAACAGTGCATATTTACAGTAATGTCACTGGTACCCCAAAAAGTGTCAAAAATGTCAGTCAAGGGTCCGATCTGTCTGCCGCAATGTCGCAGTCCCGCAAAAAAAAATTGCAGATCGCCGCCATTAATCGTTAAAAAAAAAAAAAACACCAAAAATGACAGAAATTCCCTTAGTTAGTAAATGCAATAACTTTTGCGCAAACCAATCAAAATACACTTATTGTGATTTTTTTTTACCAAACATATGTAGCAGAAAACAAATTGGCCAAAAATTTTAAGAAATTTTGATCTTTACATTTCTTGGGGGGAATTTCATATAAAAAAATGTGAAAAATATTGTTATTTTTTTCAAAATTTACGCTCTTTTTTTGTTTATAGCGCAAAAAGTAAAAATCGCACAGGGGATCAAATACCACCAAAAGAAAGCTCTGTTTGTGGGAAAAAAAGGACGTAAATTTTGTTTGTGTTCGGCGTCGCACGACCGCGCAATTGTCAGTTAAAGTCGCACAGTGCCGAATCGCAAAAAGTGGCCTGGACGTAAGACAGCAAAATCCTCCGGTGGTACAGTGGTTAATTGAAGCACTTCTCATACACTGATTTCCTGAGCGTTCCGTTAAAGGGTCAATTGAGTATTTGAACCCTAAGTGGACAATGCTGCGAGTTTCAGAGTACTTCCAAATACTGAGGTCGGTCTCACCTCTGAAGTCCTTAAAAGCAGGAAGCCCTCAGGTGACTCATCCCACCTACCAGTGAAATGTCATAATGGGTGGACAAACCCTTCAAATTTGATAGCTGCAGTTATAAGACGTTTGATGGAGTTGGATGAACACATCCAGAAGCAGATCGATAATCAGACACCAGACATGTGTAGATACCACACTCCAAAGTCCTTTGATACTCTTCCTTTTGTATTGAGATGCTTTGACAGTGTGTACAAACTGGTTTTAAATTTTTTGGAGCCAGCAAATACAACGCTGACACCCACAGTCAGCGAGGTGATAATACACTCCGCCGCACAAAAATCATAACCGTGACAAGAATGGTATTCGCGGTGGATGTTATGCGCGTCCCTATGACCTACAAAGTCTTACTAGATTTACAATGTAACAATAATGAGAAGAACGATTCCTCCAGATGATTGTTTCTCAACGTCATAAAGTGCATGAATCTGTATAAAAGTGCATTTTTATTGCGGAGCTGCTGATGTGGAGCCGATTATCACAAATGGGGCTTATTTATTAATGGAGTGGAGGCCGGGAACATAGCAAAGTGAATGAGAGTGAAGAAGATAAAGACGGGTCCTGTATGGGGGGCTCAGGCCGTATTCAGATACCCAGACCAACCTAATCATTCAAATTTGGAATTTTATTTAAATATGTCAGAGCTTTAAAAAAGGAAAATAATAATAGTGAGTGACTGTAGGGGGACATTAGAGTGTAAGCTCCTCTGGTACAGAGACTGATGTGACTGTGTACAGAACTATGGTATATGTCAGAGCTATATAAATGTATAATAATAGTGTGTGACTGTGGTGGGACATTAGAGTGTAAGCTCCTTTGGTACAGAGACTGAGGTGACTCTGTATAGCACTACGGTATATGTCAGAGCTATAAAAATGTATAATAATAATAATAATAATAATAATAATAATAGTATGTGACTGTGGGGGACATTAGAGTGTAAGCTCCTCTGGTACAGAGACTGATGGTACTGGCTCAGTGTTCTCTGTACAGCACTGCAGTATATGTCAGAGCTATATAAATGTATAATAATATTAGTGTGACTGTGGGGAGAGATTAGAGTGTAAGCTCCTCTGGTACAGAGACTGATGTGACTCTGTACAGAACAAAGGTATATGTCAGAGCTATATAAATGTATAATAATAGTGTGTGACTGTGGTGGGGCATTAAAGTGTAAGCTCCTCTGGTACAGAGACTGATGTGACTCTGTATAGCACTACGGTATATGTCAGAGCTATATAAATGTATAATAATAATAATAATAGTGTGTGACGGGGGGGGGGGGACATTAGAGTGTAAGCTCCTCTGGTACAGAGACTAATGTGACTCTGTACAGAACTACAGTATATGCCAGAGCTATATTAATGTATAATAATAGTGTGTGACTGTGGTGGGACATTAGAGTGTAAGCTCCTCTGGTACAGAGACTGATGTGACTGGCTCAGTGTTCTCTGTACTGCACTGCAGTATATGTCAGAGCTATATAAATGTATAATAATAATAGTGTGTGACTGTGGGGGGACATTAGAGTGTAAGCTCCTCTGGTTCAGAGACTGATGGTACCAGGTCAGTGTTCTCTGTACAGCGCTATATACATGTATAATAATATTAGTGTGACTGTGGGGAGAGATTAGAGTGTAAGCTCCTCTGGTACAGAGACTGATGTGACTCTGTACAGCACTGCGGTAAATGTCAGAGCTATATGAATGTATAATAATAATAGTGTGTGACTGTGGGGTGATTAGAGTGTTAATTTTTGTTTATTAAAAATCTTACAAACATACAGCTTCTTAATAAAAACCTATATATATACGCGCAATATAAAATTAAATTAAAAAAATATATAAACATAAACAAAAGTAAACAAGCTTACATCAGCAGATATCATAAACAGTAGAGTGTAAGCTCCCCTGGTGCAGAGAATGCTCCGGATGGCTCAGTCCATCTCTGTACAACACTATGGTATATGTCAAAGCTATATAAATGTATAATAATAGTGTGTGACTGTGGGGGGATATTAGAGTGTAAGCTCCCCAGGCACAGAAACTGATGTGACTGGCTCAGTGTTCTCTGTACATCACTATGGAATATGTCAGAGCTATATAATAGTGTGTGACTGTGGGAGGATATTAGAGTGTAAGCTCCTCTGGTACAGAGATTGATGGTACCAGCTCAGTGTTCTCTGTACAGCACAGTGGTACTGTATATGTCAGAGCTATATAAATGTAGAATAATAATAGTGTGTGACTGTGGGGGCACATTAGAGTGTAAGCTCCTCTGGTGCTGGGGCTGACTCAGCGTTCTCAGTACGGCGGGGATTCTGTCTTCTGATCGCCTCGTGCTGCAGTTCCTCGTCTTTTATCTGTCAAGCAGAGGATGTGACTCCGGAGTCATAGCTGAAGTTGACACGCATCCACAGCAGAAAACACACATTGCTGATTTGCTCCGCGCAGCATGTTGTCCACCTCTTCACATTTAATTATATATAGTATATCTAATGCAGAAGAAGCTCAGACAGGGCTGCAGAACCTGGGAGGAATGGGGGGGGGGGGGGGGAGCGTGCTCTGAGCAACCTGTGTTTTACTCAAATTAGTTGATGTAAAAATGAATACACCCCACAAAAAAAACTCCATCTAGAACTTTGTATGACCTCCATGATTTGTAAGGACAGCATCAAGTCTTCTAGGCATGGAAGGAACAAGTTGGCAACATATTGCAACATCTATTCTTTTCCATTCTTAAAGAACGGCCTCTTTTAGAGCCTGGATTCTGGATGGAGAAGTGATGCTCGTCTCTTCAGAATTCCCCATGGGTGTTCCCTGATTAAGTTCAGATCAGGAGACATACTTGGCCACTGAATTACTTTCACCCAGTTCTTCTTCACAAATATAACAGTGGACTTAGATGTGTGTTTTGGATCATTGTCATCAGGGGAGGATTGGGCCAGGGGGCAGGGGGGCAATTGCCCCCCGGGGCCACTTTGATGTCCCAAAAAAAAGTCTGCAACGCTTCTGCCACAGACTTGCCTAAAGGATTCCTGGTGAAGAGAAGTAAAAAGACCCCACCGCTGACCTACTGAGTGTGGGATGAAGACAAGGACAGAGGGCAGCCCTGGCCAGCATGGATTGTGTAAGTTGTGTCTGAGCAGAGGCCGGTTCCACGCCCCACTGGAGACTTTCCCCTCCAGCCAGCCCCGACTGAACTGTCCCAGCTCCCCGCAACCGCCCCTGCTAGCCAGGTTGTGAAACCAGATTCGGACGGTGAGTTGAGAGTACTTGGAGTGGAGCTTCAGCCTGGAATGGGGGTCAGGAGAAGTCCAGGAAGAGGGAGAGAGGGAGGGGGGCTGAGTCCTTGCATCATGGGTCTCTGGTTTGTACTTGTCCCTGGGCTGAAAGTTGCCAGTCAGCCTCTGATTGCATGACGACCAAGGGCACAGAGTGATGGTAGCATCTTCTCTTTCAATTAAGAGCAGTAAATCTGGGAATTCAGGATACCATCAATGAAATGCAGCTCCCCAACACCAGCAGCACTCATGCAACCCCACAGAAGGACACGGCCACCACCATGTTTCACTGTAGGCACCATGCATTTTTCTTTGTTTTCTGCCTCTTTGCAACGCCATACAGTGTTGAAGCCATCAGTTCCAAAAACTTTTGTCTCATAACTCCAGAGTACAGAGTCTTAGTAGTCTGCTATTTCAGCATGGGCCCTGGCCAATTCTAGGTGGGCTTTTTTTGCGCATGGGCTTAAGGAAAGGCTTCCTTCGTGGAAGACACCCATGCATGGCATTCCTGTGCAGCGCACGCCATATTGTGTCACGGGAAACAATCACCCCAGTCATAGGTGTGCCCAGCCTATTGCATTAGGGTGTGCACCCCAAAGATTCAATACACATGCATGTGTGTGCCTACATCTATATGGCCCCGGTACATTACTCTCCCTGCTGGCACAGTGAAATAGAAGTGCGTAGGCACTTCTCTTATGGCAGAGCAGGTCAGAGGGAGATCTTTCCCATCTCCTCACTGGCAAACAGAGTGATAATGCTAATGTGCCCTAGGTGATTAGGGTGTGCCCAGGCACACCTGGTACACCCTGTGCGCACGCCTATGACCCCAGTTTGGCTTTCTACTTCTTTAGCTAACTGCAGTGACCTTGCATGGTGATTTTCTTCAACCCTTCTCATCAGAAGATGCTTCTGTTGAGGTGATCACTTCCATGGATGGCCTGGTGGTCTCTGTGAGATGGTTGCAGTTCCATCTTTGTTACATTTTTGTATCACTTTTGCTCCAGTATTCTGACTGATAAGTAGCTTTGCTGATCTTCTTGTAGCCTTCATCTTTCTTGTGTAAGTGCCAGTTCACACTGAAGCGGCACGACTTCGGGGGGGCGACCTGTGAAGTCGCGCGCACTGATGTGCACCGCGACTTCGGCGCGACTTGCACGGACTTCATATAATGAATGTCTATGCAAGTCGCTCGAGGTCGCCCCGAAGTAGTACAGGACCCTTTTGCTAAGTCGGAGCGACTTGTGTCGCTCCTATTAGAATGGGTCCTGTAGCAGTCAATGGACCACGACGGACCACGACTTGTCAGGCTGACAAGTCGCCTGACAAGCCGCGGCAGTGTGAATGGGCTCTAAAGAAATTATTTTCTTTCTCAGGCCTTGTGAAATTTCTCTTCCATGTGGTCACATTGCTGACATCATGAAATGGGAGGGGTTTTCTTTATTAAGTAACGCCCTTTAACCACTTATCGACCACCCACCGCAGATATACTGCGGCAGGCTGGCTCGGCTACGTAAATTGCCGTACCTGTATGGCAATCCATGGGAGTGCTCCTGGGGCGCCTTCAATAGCCAGCGGGGAAGCTGACTCACAGGGCCGGCGGGTGTGATTGCCGCTGGGCACCCGCGATCGCTCCCTGTGGAGAGAGAACAGTAGTCTGTTGTAAACACAGCAGACCGTTGTTCTCTCAGGAATCAGCACAGAGCTCCTGTGATCCTCCTATTTAGGATCACAGGTCTCTGTATTGATTCCACAAGCCCATCCCCCTCACAGTTAGAAAACACTCCCCTAGGCCCTCACCTAACCCTTTTGATTGCCCCTGGTATTAACCCCTTCCCTGCCAGTGTCATTATTACAGTAACAGTGCATATTTTTAACACCGATTACTGTAGTAATGTCACTGGTCCCCCCAAAAGTGTCAGTTAGGGGTCCGATCTGTCCGCCGCAATGGTGCAGTCACGCTAAAAATTGCAGATCGCCGCCATTACTAGTAAAAAAAAAAATTAAAATGACATAAATCTTTCTCTTAGATGGTAGACGCAATAACTTTTGTGCAAACCAATCAAAATCCGAGTATTGGAATTTTTTTTACCAAAAAATATGTAGCAGAAAACAAATTGGCCTAAAATGATGAAAAATTTTGATTTTTCCATTTTTTTTATTGAGAATGTTATATAGCAGAAAGTGAAAAATATTGTTTTGTTTTTCAGAATTGTCGCTCTTTTTTTGTTTATAGCGCAAAAAATAAAAATCGCACAGGTGATCAAATACCACCAAAAGAAAGCTCTGTTTGTGGGGTAAAAAGGACATCAATTTTATTTGGGTAAAGCGTCGCATGACCACGCAATTGTAAAATAAGTTAAATGGCCTGGTCATTAAGGGGGCAAATCCTTACCGTCCAGAAGTGGTTAATGCATTTCAGTGCATTCTGGTGCATCAATTTTATTTGGGTACAGCGTCGCACGACCGCGCAATTGTCAGTTAAAGTAACGCAGTGCCAAATCGCAAAAAGGGCCTGCTCATTAAGGGGGCAAATCCTTCCGGTCCAGAAGGGGTTAAGGGGGTAAAACCTTCCAAGACTGAAGTGGTTTTTTTTAAAGTAACAATGTAACAACTATGAAGATATGAAAGATTTGTGCTGAGTACTTCCTGGGAAGTCTGGCGCAGCGTGACGTTAATCCTGGCCATGTTTTCCGGCGGCGGGGGTGGTGGGGCGGTGGGGCAGTGTGGGTGAGGGACAGGCAGAAGCCATAGAGGCCAGGCTGTGTCTATGGGGGGGAGTCAGGGAACAATAGGGGTTTGTTAGGAGCTGTTCACACAACACATTCACACAACCCCCTTTTCTCATACGGGTGACACTGAATACAAGGATCGGCGGGGTCAGGAATCCGGGAGGGCGAGGGGCGCTTCTTATCTCCCCTCCTGTTCCTCTGTGTGCCCATTGTTCTCCCCGTCTGCTGAGCTCTGTGCGGGGATCATTGTATGCAATCTGCAAAACAGCGCAAGAACAAGACATCGAAGGAACATCCGGTGATCGAACCTCAGAAGTGGATTTAAATAATTTAAAAGATAATTTATCAGATCATCCAATCCATTTCTACATAAAATATATGGAATACTAAGGCCCCATGTGCACAGGCAGGGCATTTTTGCAGCTGCTTTTAGGAGCGTCACACGTTTTTTTTTTTTTTGCAGCTTAGAAATGTCCAGGGCTTTTATTCAGCGGGAACGCGGGGGAACGCAGTTCCGGCACCTCCAGGACTGAATGTATGTAATGGCAAGGGGTGCTGGAGGTGTGCTGCAGGGTCTGTTGATGCTGGTTGCTGGGGATCTAAAGTCACTGGCGGGAATCTATTATTGCAGGGGGGGGGTCTGTTGCTGGGGAGATCTGTTGTTGCTGGTAGGGGATCTATTGTTGCTAAGGGTGGGTCTTATGTTGCTGGAGGGTCAGTCATTTCTGGGAGGGATCTACTGTTGAGGAAGAGGTCTATTGTTGCTTCCCGGGGTTTATTGTTGCTGAGGAAGGGGGTGGTATTTTCTTGTAGGTGGTCCATTGTTGCTGGGGAGGGGGGGATCTATTCTTCCAGATGGTCTGCTGATGCTGGCTGCGAGGAGATCTGTTGTTGCTGCTAGGGAGGGGGGTGTTTTGTTGTGAGTGGTCCATTGTTGCTGGCTGCAGGGGATCTATTCTACTGCTTTTCTTGTTATCATTAACAAGCTCAATACAAATTAGTTAGTACCACAAATGTTACTGTATTACCTAAAAGAGGTGGTCTTCGGAGGTGGGTAATGGGTGGAACCAAGGAATGGTGCTCGGAGGTGGGTAGGGGCGGAAGCAAGGGGTGACTTGAAAAGAGGGAGTTACGGCACCTATTCTCTGAGAAAAAAAGCCCTGGAAATGCCCTCCATGTTATTCTATGGCCTCATGCACACACAGGGCTTTTAGGAGCTCCAAGTGGCATAGGCATAAGCTGCAAAAAAAACCCAGGACCAGTGCGTTCTGAGGACGAGCGTCAGAGATGTAAAAATGTCTGACGCTGATAAAGGCTGATTAACGTTGCTTAACGTTGCTTATACAGCGTTAAGCCACGTTATAAGTTTTGTTTTTTTTATGTGAAAATCAATGGTTCCCTATGGGAGCCTATTGATTTGAATGGAGGTCACATCATAAGTCGGATCAGGATGATCCGACTTGTGGTGCGACTTGCGCTCTGAGGATCTTGAGGGGGAATTCGAAGCCAAAATGGGAAAAAAAAAGTGTGGGCCCCCCCCCCCCCAGTTTCCAAACCAGGCCCTTCGGCTTGGGGTCCCCCCCAAAATTCTTACCAGACCCGCATCCAAGCATGCAGCTCGGCAGGTCAGGAAAGGGGAGGGGACAAGCGAGTGGCCCCACCCCCCTGGACTATACCAAGCCACACGCCCTCAACATTGAGGGGGAATTCCATGCCATAATGGGAAAAAAACAGCATGGGGGGCCCCCCCAGGTTCCAAACCAGGCCCTTTGGGTCTGGTATGGACTTTGAGGGGAGCCCCACGCTGAAAAAACGGCTTGGAGTCCCCCCCAAAATTCTTACCAGACCCGTATCCAAGCATGCAGCCCGGCAGGTCAGGAAAGGGGAGGGGACGAGCGAGCGGCCCCACCCCCCCTGGACCATACCAGGCCACACGCCCTCAATATGGGGGGGTGGGTGCTTTGGAGCAGGAGGAGCTCTGCACCCCAAAGCACCTTGTCCCCATGTTGATGAGGACAAGGGCCTCTTCCCGATAACCCTGGGCGGTGGTTGTGGGGGTCTTCGGGCAGGGGGCTTATCGGAATCTGGACATCCCCTGTAACAAGGGGGCCCCCAGAGCCTGGACCCCCTCTCTATGTGAATGGGGTAATTGTACCCCTACCCATTCACCCCATGAAAGGCAGGGTATGTAAATAATGACAGGAGACATTTTGAGAAGTCCTTTATTAAAAATCTTCCTCCGGTCTTCTCCCCTCTGGTCTTCTCCCCTCTGGTCTTCTCTCCTCTGGTCTTCTTCCTCTGTTCTTCTTTCTCTGATCTTCTCTTCTCTGGTCTTCTTCTACCTCCGGTCCTCCTCCTCCGATGTCTCTGGTGATTATGCCGACTCCGGTCTATGCAGCTTGTTATATAGCCATTAGGTGCGTGGCCTCCCGGTGAGGTCACCTGGAGGCCCCGCCCCCTTATGCCATCATCTGCGATGGGGCGCGTGGAGGGTTGAGGGGATTTCATTTTTCTTTTGGGTGGGGGGAGGATTATGCTATTAGAGATGGTTAGGGTTTATTTGTGAAGGAAGTGGATTTTTTTTTTTTTTTTTTGGGGGAGGGAGGATTGTGCTATTAGGGATAATTGAGGGGGGTATTTGTGCTAGAAGGGGTATTTGTTTTTATTTGTGCAAAAATAGGCCATTGGGGAAGGGGAAATTGTAATGGGAGGGGGGATTTGGAGAGGGGGGAGAGGATTTGTGCTCACAGGGGAGATTTGAGAGGCAGAGGATTTGTGCTAGGAGGGGGAAATAATTTTTTGTGGAGGATTTGTGATGGGGGCTTATGGGGAGAAAGAGGATTTAGGCTGGGGGATGGGGGGGGCAAAGATTTGTGGTGTGAGGGGGGATTTCAGCAGGGCAGCGGATGATTTGTCCAAGGAGGAGGTCAGCATGCAGATTAGTGCTCAATTTTCTTTTTATTTGGGGGGGGGGGGGATTATTACTGGCACATAATGCTCATACATCTTGGGGGGGAGATTTTTTCTTGACACATAATGCTCATACATCTTGGGGGGGTTGAATTTTTGTGGACACATAATGCTCATACATCTTGGGGTGGGTATATTTTTGCGGATGAGGATGTTCTTGTCCTCATTGCATTATTTTTAAAATAAAGAAGAACCTTGCAGGGAAAAGCAATTTAACATTTTTTTAATGTGTAATTTTTGCTATGCATGTATATAAAAAAAAAAAAGCCATGGAGGCATGGAGGTCCATCAAAATCAATACCAGACCCTTCAGATACTGGTATTGAATTTAGGTGGGGCCCCCAAGCATAAACCAAAAAATGACATGGTCTTCATGGGTGGGTGTTTCTGGTCAGGCTGGGAGGAGTTATGCAAATATAATAATGTCTTCATGGGTGGGTGTTTCTGGTCAGGCTGAGAGGAATTATGCAAATATAATAATGTCCACATGGGTGGGTGTTTCTGGTCAGGCTGGGAGGAGTTATGCAAATGTATTAATGTTCTCATGGGTGGGTGTTTCTGGTCAGGCTGGAAGGAGTTATGCAAATATAATAATATCCTCACGGGTGGGTGTTTCTGGTCAGGCTGGGAGGAGTTATGCAATTATAATAATGTCCTCACGGGTGGGTGTTTCTGGTCAGGCTGGGAGGAGTTATGAAAATATAATAATGTCCTCATCGGTGGGTGTTTCTGGTCAGGCTGGGAGGAGTTATGCAAATATAATGACTTCATGGTTGGGTGTTTCTAGTCAGGCTGGGAGGAGTTATGCAAATATAATAATGTCTTCATGGGTGGGTGTTTCTGGTCAGGCTGGGAGGAATTATGCAAATATAATAATGTCTTCATGGGTGGGTGTTTCTAGTCAGTCTGGGAGGAGTTATGCAAATATAATAATGTCCTCATGGGCGCTTGATGATGCGGGGCTTCATCCAGCCAGTAAATGAGGAGGGCTCTATCCAACTATCTGCAGCTTGTAATCCACATTGAACCAATTACATTTCAGCAGCTTAGAACTATCATTGAAATGACAGACAGCCCCTGCTTGGTTGCTGGGAAATATTGTGTTTTGCTTGTATAAAAGAATTCAGCCGTATACATTATGTAGCGGGAAGCTTCGCCTTTTGTTATTCAGCGTTTACCACTTCTACAACTAATACATTAAACGCAGAGCGCCTGATGTGCCGACAGCTGTATGGAGAGCGCGCCGAGACGCGGCTATTATCTCCGCCAACCTTTGTTCCCCAAACAACATCTTACACATATACTTGTTCCCGGAGATGTCAATTATTTAGATACCGTATAATGGCGGAGCTCGGCTCCCGAGTCACTGGGAGGCCTCTTTGAGGAGCGCATTGTCGCTGTACATCAAGTACCAAAGCGATGTATAAAGGGACGCGCGTCTTTGTGGCGGGACGCAGGCGTAATGGTCATAGGGAGATCGGAATGTGGAAATTAAATTCCTTCACCACCCAACACACACACAGATTATTTTCCAGCTGTATTTCTGTATTAGGCGAGAAATTTGCGGATGCACGCCACACGTAAAGAGCAGCCAAGAAGCAAAACTAGGACCTTCAGAGCCCTGGTGCAAGAAACCATGAAGGGCCCCCCTGACTCCTCCACGTCCACCTGACCCTCCACTTCCCCCTGACCCCTACACTTCCCCTCTGACCCCTCCACTTCCCCCTGACCCTTCCACTTCCACCTGAGCCCTCGACTTCCCCCTGACCCCTCCACTTCCCCCTGACCCCTCCACTTCCACCTGAGCCCTCCACTTCCGCCTGACCCCTCCACTTCCACCTGAGCCCTCCACTTCCACCTGAGCCCTCCACTTCTACCTGAGCCCTCCACTTCCCCCTGAGCCCTCCACTTCCCCCTGAGCCCTCCACTTCCACCTGAGCCCTCCACTTCCACCACGGCCCCCTAACCCCTCTATTTCCCCTTGACCCCTCCACTTCCCCCTGAGCCCCTCCACTTCCCCCTAACCCCTCCACTTCCCTCTTACCCCTCCACTTTCACCTGACCGCTCCACTTCCCCCTGAGCCCTCCACCTCCCCCTGACCCCTCCACTTCCCCCTGACCCCTCCACTTCCATCTGACCCTCCACTTCCACCTGACCCCTCCACGTCCCCCTGACCCCTCCACTTCCACCTGAGCCCTCCACTTCCACCTGAACCCTCCACTTCCCCCTGAGCCCTCCACTTCCCCCTGAGCCCTCCACTTCCCCCCGAGTCCTCCACTTTCCCCCCGAGTCCTCCACTTTCCCCCCGAGCCCTCCACTTTCCCCTGAGCCCTCCACTTCCACCTGAACCCTCCATTTCCACCTGACCCCTCCACTTCCACTTGAGCCCTCCACTTCCCCCTGAGCCCTCCACTTCCCCCTGAGCCCTCCCCTTTTTGAAAAAAGTAGGAAGTTTATTATTCAAAAATATGATATAGTAAAATGGTGAATCATATCACCAAAATGTGATTTAAGAACAAGAGTACAACTGAAGACACAATACCATAGATCAGAGGTCTCCAAACTGCAGCCTTGGGGCCGCATGTGGCCCTTTGCTTGCCTTTATCCGGCCCTTGGGGCACTACTTCTCCCACTGATTCAAGGCACTCTCTCACTGACACCAAGAATGAGGTATGATTCCTGTTACTGAAACCAACAATAGGGCACTATTCCACCCCCTGTCACCAATGATAGGGCACTATTCCACCCCCTGTCACCAATGATAGGGCACTATTCCTCCCACTGACACCAATGATAGGGCCCTATTCCTCCCCCTGCCACCAATGATGGGGCATTATGCCTCCCACTGACACCAATGATGGGGCACTATGCCTCCCACTGACACCAATGATGGGGCCCTATTCCTCCCCCTGCCACCAATGATGGGGCATTATGTCTTCCACTGACAACAATGATGGGGCACTATGCCTCCCACTGACACCAACAATGGGGCACTATTCCTCCCACTGACACCAATGATGGGGCACTATGCCTCCCACTGACACCAACAATGGGGCACTATTCCTCCCACTGACACCAATGATGGGACACTATTCCTCCCACTGACATCAACAGTGGGGCACTATTGCTCCCCCTGCCACCAGTGATGGAGCACTATTCCTCCCACTGACACCAACAATGGGGCACTATTCCTCCCACTGACACCAATGATGGGGCACTATTCCTCCAACTGACACCAATGATGGGGCACTATTCCTCCCACTGACACCAATGATGGGGCACTATAACTCCCACTGACACCAATGATGGGGCACTATGCCTCCCACTGACACCAATGATGGGGCACTATTCTCCTCACTGACACCAATGATGGGGCACTATTCCTCCCACTGACACCAATGATGGGGCACTATGCCTTCCACTGACACCAATGATGGGGCACTATGCCTCCCACTGACACCAATGATGGGACACTATTCCTCCCACTGATGTTGTATCCTGGGCCATGTCCCAAAGCATCGACCTTATTTGGTTTACTGCATGTGCATGATAACTCAAAAAAGCATTAACTGTTCAGGGCTGTGAGTGGGCGGTGCCAGCATATTTAAAGGTGGGGTCTGGGCAGAATCCAATCCATGATGGCAGCCCTCACATATTTAGAAGGGAGGTTTGGAAGGAACCAACCTGCAAAGTAGGAGTGACTTGGTCATGCCTACCTGGAAAGTGGGTGGATGAAAGGCAGACTGTGGGTGGGATTAACAATGTCCTGTGATCCTGGACCAAAATGTTGGTAAGGGAAGTGAGGGCTTATTATACAGGTCAATACAGAGACAAAATGGAGATCAGATGTGCAAGAGAGAGAGGGAGGCGAAAGGGTTAAAAATTATCCAACAATCATTGAATACATTTAATACCTGCTGCTCCTGATCTGGAATTAATGAATGAATAATTCATTCATTCATGAGTTCCTATTTTCTTGTAAGAGGAAGAGGCAGGCTCTGCAAAGTAAACACTACACTGTTTACATGTGTGATCATGGGTATTGGTCTTTACAGCAATCACAAGGTAAAGAGCCACTTGGTTCAGCTCTGTACATCACAGCCAATAACAGGCACACTGGCCATCTGAGGTTATTACTGCACTGTTGTGCAGGGCACCCTGTCCAGCTGCCCTTGCACCCCCCTCCCAACTACACTGTTTACATGTGTGATCACTGATATTGGTCATTACAGCAATCACAAGATACAGAGCCACTTGGTTTGGCTCTGTACATCACAGCCAATAACAGGCACACTGGCCATCTGAGGTTATTACTGTACTGTTGTGCAGGGCATCCTGTCCAGCTGCCCTTGCCCCAAGCCCCCCCCCCCACTACACTGTTTACATGTGTGATCACTGGTATTGGTCATCACAGCAATCACAAGGTACAGAGCCACTTGGTTTGGCTCTGTACATCACAGCCAATAACAGGCACACTGGCCATCTGAGGTTATTACTGTACTGTTGTGCAGGGCACCCTGTCCAGCTGCCCTTGCCCCAACCCCCCCCCCCCCCCCCCATTACACTTTTTACATGTGTGATCACTGGTATTGGTCAACACAGCAATCACAAGGTACAGAGCCACTTGGTTTGGCTCTGTACATCACAGCCAATACCAGGCACATTGGCCACCTGAGGTTATTACTGCACTGTTGTGCAGGGCACCCTGTCCTAGCTGCCTTTGCACCCCCCCCCCCCACCTTTCAACTATACAGGGTTGTATACTTGCCATAGCTGCAATACTTTGCTTTGCGGTGCAGCAAGAATTATATCTCCATCACATTTGGCGGGCGGCGCTGACATCGGGGCTGCACCATGACCGCCCTGTAGCCATGCAGTTGTGGCGTGGTGCTGCAACCTTTTACCCCACTAATGCTAGTACCACTGTTATATCATCACTTGCTCCCCAAAGCGGCAAAACCTCGATGGCGATCGCCGATCACGCTAAAATCTACTGATCTGTCGCCGCGATACATTCAACGGATCCGGCGTGGGCCGGGAGCGGTTAACAGCGTGACGTTTCCATTGTGGCTTCATTACGGAAACCATATGCTGCTCATCTCGTAAATTTAACGGCCATAAATAAGCTGGCGCTGTCACGTTACTTATCTCCCGACATAAATTCCCGGACGCACGCAGCGTCAACCTCACGGTGTCACCACGGGGCCCCAAGCGGCAGATGGAGACCACGAAAAGGCAGAGCGACCGACTCTCCCAACCGCTCGCCGAGTAACTGCGTCGCTCTTCTCTGCCGTAACTTTAGATTTATTGGGAAATGCGAGCGTATCTGAGTTCCGCACTCGGCGACACATAAATTACGCCGATAAATACATCAGGAGAAGGTGAAGGAAAAAAATAAAAAAAAATCGGAGCATACGAGTCATCTGAAAATGAATGTAATATGGAAAGATAATATTGTGCTTCTTAATCTTCGTGCAGCAAGAAAGCCGGAAATTGTAATCTACCCCGAAATCCTTGTACAGATCCATCGGATGGAAGATTGGAAGATATACAATACGCAGAGGGATGGGCCGCAATTCTTAATATCCTAGAAAGCCGAGTCTCCATAGATGGCTCTCTATAGGATAAGAATAAATAGGGCCGATGATAGGAGGGTTCGGGCAGTACTGCCATACCGGGCCCAGGCTGGACTGACCAAATCCCCGGCCAGGGCTGGTCCAAGACATTGTGCTGCCCCACTCCACCCAAAAAAAAAAAAAATCTTTCCCACCAAGAGGCCCCCACATCTATTATATTATATCATGATAAGTAAAACTAAAATTCAATTTATGAGGAAGTCAGATTTACATGCAACAGCACCTTGTCCATATGCAACATGTTTTAGGGGTTGCATTGTGGGGTATAGGAACGAAAAAAAGAAAAAAAAAAAACCCAGTAAGGCCACCCTGTCCGTTCCGCCAAGGACTCCGTTCTGCTCAGCGGGGGATCGATCGATCGATGTCTCCTCTTTGTGTGCGGAGACGGAGCTGTCAGATCTCTGCTGTCCTCTATGGGGAAATCGGATGGGAACGGACCGCCTGTCCGTTGTCATCCGATCCGCCAGACGGATGGAAAATAGGGTTTTGGAGGTGTGTTTGGGGTCGTTATCATGATGGAATACTTCCCTGCGGCCCAGTCTCCGAAGGGAGGGGATCATGCTGTGCTTCAGTATGTCACAGTACATGTTGGCATTCATGGTTCCCTCAATGGACTGGAGCTTCCCAGTGGCGGCTGGTAGGTACTGCTGGCACTGCTGGCAGGTAATGCTGGTCATGACGTTGGGTACTGCTGGCAGGGCCGCTGATAGGGGGGGACCACCAGCCCTCTTGTAGGGGGCCCGAGCACACAGGGGGGCCCACACAGAGAGGGGGATTAGTGATGGACAACAAATACAGAAATCTTCCTCCAGCACCTGAATCTGATCTGTCCCTCTCCCTGCTATCAGCTTTTATCTGTTGAGAAAGAGACAGTCGTCCCTCACTAACCCCCCACCCTTGTGTGGGCCCCCCTCCCAGCACTTATCTCTGCTCAGGAGTTTATTTGTAAATTGTAACTTTGTTTCTCTCTCTCTGTCTCTCTGATCACTGAGCTCCAACTGCCCAGCCTGTATATTTTTCTCATCTCATCTTCTTTTTTATTTAACATAGTTTTTTTTTTTAGATTTAGCAGGAATTATGCGAGTTATGTTATATTTGTATCTGATAATAGTGATTTTGTTGTAATTTTAGCTAAATATATCTTTAATATTTTCTTGGGGGGGGGGGGGCCCTGCCAGGTAGTCTGTACGGGGCCCCGCGATTTCTAACAGCAGCCCTGACTGCTGGCACTGCTGGCAGGTAATGCTGGTCATGACCAGTGTTGGGGGTAACGAGTTACAAAGTAACTGATTACAGTAACTACATTACTTTTTTTGGTAACAAAGTAACGTAACTAGTTACAATACTAATATTGGTAACTACACTACTTTACTAGGCTATAGGAGGTAACTACACTACTTTACTAGGCTATAGGAGGTAACTACACTACTTTACTAGGCTATAGGAGGTAACTACACTACATTACTAGGCTATAGGAAGTAACTACGCTACTTTACTAGGCTATAGGAAGTAACTACGCTACTTTACTAGGCTATAGGAAGTAACTACGCTACTTTACTCGGCTATAGGAGGTATCTACACTACTTTACTAGGCTATAGGAGGTAACTACGCTACTTTACTCGGCTATAGGAGGTAACTACACTACTTTACTAGGCTATAGGAGGTAACTACACTACTTTACTAGGCTATAGGAAGTAACTACGCTACTTTACTAGGCTGTAGGAAGTAACTACGCTACTTTACTAGGCTATAGGAAGTAACTACGCTACTTTACTAGGCTATAGGAAGTAACTACGCTACTTTACTCGGCTATAGGAGGTAACTACACTACTTTACTAGGCTATAGGAAGTAACTACGCTACTTTACTCGGCTATAGGAGGTAACTACACTACTTTACTAGGCTATAGGAGGTAACTACACTACTTTACTAGGCTATAGGAGGTAACTACACTACGTTACTGGGCTATAGGAGGTAACTACGCTACTTTACTAGGCTATAGGAGGTAACTACACTACTTTACTAGACTATAGGAGGTAACTACACTACTTTACTAGGCTATAGGAGGTAACTACACTACTTTACTAGGCTATAGGAGGGAACTACACTACTTTACTAGGCTATAGGAGGGAACTACACTACTTTACTAGGCTATAGGAACGCGCTTTCCTGCGTTACCCAAGCCATGCGATACAATCGTTATTTCGAAGAATAGAGAGGGATGAAGTTTATGACTTTTTGTTGCACTTTATGTTTTATTCTGTTTTTTTCAGGTTTTGTTCTCATGTTTCGGAAAGCCTGTGTTTATACAATAAACTCTATGCAGAAAGAGTGTCATGTATCTTCTTCTACACAGTCAATTAAGAAAGAGGAAAGTAAAGTAATAAGTAGTGAAGTTACTTTTCAAATGCAGTAACTAGTAAAGTAATCTCGTTACAATTTACAAAAGTAACTAGTAACTAGTTACATTTTTTGAGTAACTACCCCAACACTGGCCATGACGTTGGGTACTGCTGGCAGGTAAAGCTGGTCATGACATCGGGTACTGCTGGAGGAAGCAGCAGCTGCAATAGAGAGCCGCTGCTTCCTGTATGGCTCCTGTCACAGGCGGAGGCGGAGTGCATTTCATATCACTCCGCCTGTGACAGAGCCGAAACTACATACAGGAAGCAGCGGCTCTGTCACTGACTGCAGACATCCTAAGTCTCCCGCAGCAGCCGGGATATTTTTTTTAATTTATTTTTTTACTAGTAATGGCGGTGTTCTGCGACTTTTAGTGGGACTGCGACATTGCGGCGGACAGATCGGACCCCTAACTGTCATTTTGACACTTTTGGGGGGACCAGTGACATTACTACAGTAATCAGTGCTAAAAATATGCACTGTTACTGTAATAATGACCCTGGCAGGGAAGGGGTTAACACCAGGGGCGATCAAAGGGTTAAATGTGTCCCTAGTGCAGTGATGGTGAACCTTGACACCCCAGATGTTTTGAAACTACATTCCCCATGATGCTCAACTACAATGCAGAGTGCAGGAGCAATGTAGTTCCAAAACATCTGGGGTGCCAAGGTTCGCCATCACTGGCCTAGGGAGTGCTTTCTAAATGTGTGGGGGATGGATTTACTGGATGAACACAGAGATCTGTGTTCCTAAATAGCAGGAACACAGGATCCCTGTGTTCATCTATGACAGAATGGCGGTCTGCCTTGTTTACATAGGCAGACCGCCGTTCAGTCTCTACGGGGAGCGATCGTAGGTGGCCGGCGGACATCATGTCCGCCAGAGCCACTAATTGGCTCCCTCCCTAGCCAATCAGCACGCGTGGGCCCCCACTGGTTATTGCACGAAGCGACATACAGGTACGTCGTTTCGTGTAATAGAGCTGAATTGCCACAGTAAAAGTGCGGCAGCTGGTCGGCAAGTGGTTAAAAACACACTGGACCCCAGAACAATGAAAAAAGGTGGTCAGCGGCTGCGGACATGGTGCAGGGGGTGGTCAGCAGCTGCGGACACGGTGCAGGGGGTGGTCTGGTCAGAGGCAATGGACATGGTGCAGGGGGTGGTCAGAGGCTGCGGACATGGTGCAGCGGGTAGTCAGAGGCTGTGAACATGGTGCAGGGGGTGGTCAGAGGCTTCAGACATGGTGCAGGGGGTGGTCTGGTCAGAGGCTTCGGACATGAGGCGGGGGGTGGTCAGAGGCTGCGGACATGGTGCAGGTGGTGGTTAGAGGCTTCGGACATGAGGTGGGGTGTGGTCAGAGGCTGCGGACATAGTGCAGGGGGTGATAAGAGGCTGCAGACATGGTGCAGGGGGTGGTCTGGTCAGAGGCAATGGATATGGTGCAGGGGGTGGTCTGGTCAGAGGCTTCGGACATGAGGCGGGGGGTGGTCAGAGGCTGCGGACATAGTGCAGCGGGTGGTAAGAGGCTGCGGACATGGTGCAGGGGGTGGTCTGGTCAGAGGCAATGGACATGGTGCAGGGGGTGGTCTGGTCAGAGGCTTCGGACATGAGGCGGGGGGTGGTCAGAGGCTGCGGACATAGTGCAGGGGGTGGTAAGAGGCTGCGGACATGGTGCAGGGGGTGGTCTGGTCAGAGGCAATGGATATGGTGCAGGGGGTTGTCTGGTCAGAGGCAACAGACATGCTGCAGGGGGTAGTCAGAGACTGGGGACATAGTGCAGGGGGTGGTCAGAGGCTGCAGACATAGTGCAGGTGTTGGTCTAGTCAAAAGCTGTGGACATGGTGCAGGTGGTGGTCTGGTCAGAGGGAATGGACATGGTGCAGGGGGTAGTCAGAGGCTGTGGAGTGGTCCGGGGTCTGGTTTTACCTGCTGACGTGACAACGAGGCGCCGTCGCTGCGCCGAGACCAAGTGCCTCACTTTCAAAAATGGTGCCAGGTGGCACCATTACGTCACTGAGCATGCGCCCGCTCTGCTGAGCATGTACAAGCTTTCCCGAGCCCGGCAGGCTTCAGGAATAGCCCACAGCCATACTGTTTATGGAAGCCGCTGCGGAAATTTTGCCTTGACAAACGGGCACTTTGGGCATCAAGGGGCAAAGGGGAAGTCCACCCCCCCACCCCCCCCCACGTGCACGTGCCTGCAGGAGCGCATATGCTCTGTCGCACCTGCATGGTAGGAACAAAGCCTTAATTAGACGGAGAATAGGCGAGCGCCGAGCGCAGTGTTTATAATCTGCCAGACGCCGTCCTCGGAATGGATTTTGTTGGTTTATTTTCCTTGTTAGGCACAAAGAGGTAAAAACTAGCAGAGAGATCGCCTGCTGCGACTTTATAAGTCAGCAAAACTAACCTGATCAATACTCCCCCTGAAATAACGGCGAGATATCAATCCTGACCTTTTTTAGGTAGGCTTCTAGAGGGGGGGGGGGGGGGTGCGGACTTTCCGGCTGCGGCGCGGCTGCAGAGTTGCCTGTTAGCGGAGTACGGCCGCCTGGCTGCACTTGTTGCTCGTTACCTTGGAATGGATACTTTGTGTTTAATGTCGGTGAGATAATTGCACGCAGGGGGACTTTGCAGAGAGAGGCAGCGACAAGGCAAATCGCTCGCCGCAGTTCCGGTCAGCAGGACACAAAGGTTGATGAGGTCCCACAAGGACAGGCATTAACCTCTTAACGACCGCCCGCCCGCAGTTTTACTGCGGCAGGACGGCTCTGTCCCGCGAAACGACGTGACTGTACGTCGCTTTGCGGGACCGCTAGCAGGGGCGCGTGCTCGCCGCCAGAGGCGCACACGCGCCCATTCACCAGAGGGGAAACTGATCAGCGGGTCCTGCAGCCACGATTGCCGCCGGGCACCTGCGATCGCTCCCCGTGGAGACAGAACGGCGGTCTGCCGTTATAAACACTGTCAGTAATGAACACAGGGATCCTCTAATTTAGGAACACAGGTCTCTGTGTTCATGCAGCAAGCCCATCCCCCACACAATTAGAAAACACCCCCTAGGGACACATTTAACCCTTTGATCGCCCCTGGTGTTAACCACTTCCCTACCAGTGTCATTAGTAAAGTAACAGTGCATATTTTTAGCACTGATTACTGTAGTAATGTCACTGGTCCCCCCAAAAGTGTCGAAAATGTCAGTTAGGGGTCCGATCTGTCCGCCGCAATGTCGCAGTCCCGCAAAAAATCGAAGATCGCCGACAATACTAGTAAAAATAAATAAATAAATAAATAAATAAAAATGACATAAATCTTTCCCCCAGTTTGTAGACAGTTAGAAAACACTCCCCTAGCCTAGGCATACACTTAACCCTTTCATTGCTCCTGGGTTAACGCCTTCCCTGTCAGTGTCATTATTACAGTGACAGTGCATATTTTTAGCACTGATTACTGTAGTAATGTCACTGCCCCCCCCCCCCCCCCAAAAGTGTCGAAAATGTCAGTTAGGGGTCCGATCTGTCCGCCGCAATGTCGCAGTCCCACTAAAAATCACAGATCGCCACCGTTACTACTAAAAAAAGATAAAATAAATAAAAATGACATAAATCTTTCCCATAGTTTGTAGATGCAATAAATTTTGCGCAAACCAATCAAAATACGCTTATTGGGATTTTTTTTTTTTTTACCTAAAATATGTAGCGGAATACAAATTGGCCTGAAATTATGAAAACAAATTTCATTTTTAATTTTTCTTTTCTTGGGAATGTTCTATAGCAGAAAGTGAAAAAATATTGTTTTTTTTTTTTCCAGAATTGTCACTCTTTTTTTGTTTATAGTGCAAAATATTAAAAATCGCACAGGTGATCAAATGCCACCAAAAGAAAGCTCTATTTTTGGGAAAAAAAGGACATCAATTTTATTTGGGTACAGTGTCGCACGACCGCGCAAGTTTTCATTAAACTAATGCAGTGCCGAATCGCAAAAAATGGCCTGGTTTGTTGACGTGATAACTTTTGCGCAAACCAATCAATATACACTTATTGGGATTTTTTTTTTAACTAAAATATGTAGCGGAATACAAATTGGCCTAAAATGATAAAATTTTTTTTTTTTTTTAGGGAATGTTATATAGCAGAAAGCAAAAAATATTGTTTTTTTCAGAATTGTCGCTCATTTTTTGTTTATAGCGCAAAATATTAAAAAAAAAAACGCACAGGTGATCAAATACCACCAAAACAAAGCTCTATTTTTGGGGAAAAAATAATAATTTTATTTGGGTACAGCGTCGCACGATTGCGCAATTTTTCCTTAAACTAATGCAGTGCCTGTGGCCTGGTTTGTAGACGCAATAACGTTTGCGCAAACCAAACAATATACACCTATTGGGACTTTTTTTTTTTTTACCTAAAATATGTAGCGGAATACAAATTGGCCTAAAATGATGAAAAAAATTTGATTTTTAATATTTTTTTTTTAGGGAATATTATATAGCAGAAAGCAAAAAATATTTTTTTTTTCAGAATTGTCACTCATTTTTCGTTTATAGCGCAAAATTTTAAAAATCGCACAGGTGATCAAATACCACCAAAAGAAAGCTCTATTTTTGGGGAAAAAAGAACATCAGTTTTATTTGTGTACAGCTTAGCACGATCGCTCAATTTTTTATTAAACTAACGCAGTGCCGAATCGCAAAAAATGGCCTGGTCATTGAGCGGGAAAAACCTTCCGGTCCAGAACTAGTTAACAACTCGCTATTCTTCAAATAGAATTCACATCATCGATCAATTTTTGACCGATTCAAATTGTTCTGAAAATTTAGAATTTGCTAGAAAACGAATATATGAAACAAATTTCAAATAAAATTATTATTATATTAAAATAGTAAAGTTAATTACTATTTAATTTGGATACAGCGGAATCTCCGAATAACCAAAAATGTGTCCAAGTTTAGATTTGGACGGAAAGGAATTGCACATGTCCGCACAGGACACGGGAGTCGCTCACGTCACACAGCGCCGGTGCAGATATTAGGGAATGAGCGAGTAGCCGAGCTGGAAGTAGCGGCGCTCATATAACACCGGCTTATGTTGGACAATTAGCCTCCTAATTTGTATTATACGCTCTGTTAGCTTTGCTGAAAAACCCAACCGAAGGCCTCCCATTCCACAAGTCATTAAATGCGGTCCATTTAACGCACCCCTCGCTCTCTGTACGGCAGCGTGCCGCGATAGGATGCTATATATTAACCGGGGAGTCACCGGGACACAGCAAGGTGCATCAGCTAAGAGAGCCATTCTTCACCTAACGTGCGGAATCCTGCTTGCTCGTTTCTCCACAGTAGTGGTTAATGATTCTTACTCTGAATGGTGTAAGGTTATCAGTGGTGTACCCCAAGGTTCAATGTTGGGACCCTTACTTTTTAATATCTTTATAAATGATATCGGGTCTGGGACTAAAAGTGCCATTTCAGTCTTTGCAGATGACACCGAGCTTTGCAGTGGAATAACTTCTTTACAGGATGTCTCCAATTGACAAGCTGACCTCAATGCACTGTTTCATTGGGCAACTATGTGGCAAATGAGGTTTAACCACTTTACCACCGGAGGATTTTGCTGTCTTACGTCCAGGCCACTTTTTGCGATTCGGCACTGTGCGACTTTAACTGACAATTGCGCGGTCATGCAACGCCGTACCCAAACTAAATTTACGTCCTTTTTTCCCCACAAACAGAGCTTTCTTTTGGTGGTATTTGATCACCTGTGCGATTTTTTACTTTTTGCGCTATAAACAAAAAAAGAACGACAATTTTGAAAAAATAACAATATTTTTCAAATTTTTTTATATGAAACCCCCCCCCCCCCAAAAAAAAAATGTAAAAAATCTAAATTTTTTATAATTTTAGGCCAATTTGTTTTCTGCTACATATGTTTGGTAAAAAAAAAATCGCAAAAAGCGTATTTTGATTGGTTTGCGCAAAAGTTATCGCGTTTACTAACTAAGGGAAAGATTTCTGTCATTTTTGGTGTTTTTTTTTAAACGCGTAATGGCGGCGATCTGCGATTTTTTTTGCGGTACTGCGACATTGCGGCGGACAGATCGGACCCTTGACTGACATTTTTGACACTTTTGGGTTTACCAGTGACATTACTGCAGTAATCAGTGCTATACATATGCACTGTTACTGCAAAATGACACTGGTAGTGAAGGGGTTAACTTTATTTGAGAGGGAGGGGTGGTGCGTGTCCCTAGGGGCGTGATTCTTACTGTGATTGGCTGTGGCTTGAAGTGTAGGAACAGTGATCAACGGTCCTACATAGTAGAACCGTATGATCACTGTTTCTACACAGGGGAGAATGACAGGCGGCTTGTTTACATCAGCCAACAAAAAGGGGGTTTGGTGTAACCAAAAACCTGCGCAAATGGTTCAACCGTGTATATAAATATATAGAAAAAATATATATGTATATATGTGAATAAATAAATAATTTAATAAATAATTAATTAATTATTATTATTAATTTAAAGGAATTGCTTCCTTATAGTGAGCAGCAACAAAAAAGCAAATGTGCTGAACGATTGTTTAAAAGAAGGAAAGTGTCGCGCTCAAACATAAATATAAAGTGCCTGTGCAGATATTAAATCAACAATTCATAATTAGTACCAATCAAAATTCAAAACATCAATCAATCTGTGCCCAACATTAATGTAAAGTGCAAACAGTCCATATGCAGCATCAACCAGTCTACATATCATTGGTGTCACACAATGTGGCAGAGACTTGATAGTTAGTGCAGATTAAGCCTTCACCTCCACACTTCACCCAGTGATCTAGTAAGGTACTCCTTACCGGAAATATATGACCCCTTGATTATAGGGGGTCACATAGACATTTTCTCCAACTCAATGCACGATCCTCAGCTCCTCTGTCACACAATAGGTTCCAGCAATAAGCCTTTAGAGCATATCTCGGATCAGGTGGCAAACATGGGTGGAATGAAAAGAGACTCTCATGGTGCAGTAAATCAAAACATGTCGCTTTATTTAAAAGGAAATGCACTTACTAAAATCTCCATAAAAGAATCGCCTTTCTCATCAGAGTATACAGCGGGGTTGAGAGCACTGCCGATCGTACAGCGCTCCTCTAACCCGGAAGTGGCTACGGTCTCACGTTTCCCTTCCCGACGTACGTTTCGTCAGTACGACCTGACGTCATCAGGGGATCATGTGACCGTATGTTTACTTCTCCTTTTTATTGAGAGTAAACCACTCGGCATCCAATCAAAACCTCCTTAGTTCCTTACTCCACCCACATGACTCGGATCGGAATCATTACGGGGGCCTGACTAGAACAAAAAGGATAATAACATAATATTGCAGCATTATCGCCGCAGCTTCTCCCTTTTATTGGAGCATACGCTTAAATTAAACCCCATGCAAAAGATTGCTTAGTCTTAAACTTGTACTGCAACTATGCTTACTGGGATTTTTTAATGGAATGCCTCGTGTTACAATAAATTTATTACTTAAAAATAACAATATTAATACAAATGCATAAACCTAATTAGACTCATTAACCATTTGTGTACTAAATATCTTAATGTCTCAAATAACACGTTCTAAATTGCAGATTTGCATATACTTTAAACAAATATCTTTAAAACCCTTGATTGGGGATGGATTATAAATTAAAATTATTTTGGTTATACAATTTAAAATTAAATTCCGGTTAAAATTAAAAATCAATGACAATCAATATGGGCTGGTGTTCACAGCCACTTGGGATACTGAATCCGTGAATTTCCTTGATCTGACTCTGGTAAAAGAGGGTAATCAGATCTGTACCAAGAGTTTCTTCAAGGACACGGATAGGAATAGTTATATTCCCACAAGAAGTTGTCATCATCCCAAGTGGCTGGGAGCTATACCGAAGGGACAATACATGCGCATAAGACGCAATTGTAAGAAAGAGGAGGACTATTTGACTCAATCAAATCTGTTAACATCTAGATTTGTTGAGAAAGGGTACAAATTGGAAGAAGTATTGAAAACAAGAGAACTTGTGCGACAAATGCCTAGGAAAGATCTGCTCAAAACAAAAAAGAAGAATAAGAATAGTAATGGAGAAACAGCATTCCTAACCGATTTCAACAGAGATTATAAAAAAGTGGAAGCCATTATGAGAAAACATTGGCCAATTTTGAAAAAAGATAAAACCTTGAACAAAATATTGCCGGAAAAAACGATTTTTATATATCGAAAAGCTCCGAATCTCAGACATAGCATTGCTCCAAATATACCAGACCCACCCACTAACAAATTAACATTTCTAGACCAGAATGTTTTTTTTCGCTGTGGGAGGTGCAATGCGTGCAAGAAAACTAAGAAAAATCCGAGGAAAACCACCACCTTCCAATCGAATGTTACTGGTCAGCAATTCAACATCAAAAAATTCATTTCATGTAGGTCCACCCACGTTACATACCTGATAAGTTGTCCTTGTGGCCTCCAATATATTGGAAGGACCACTAGACAACTATCGGTGCGTATCAACGAACATGTAAAAAACGTGAGGAAGGGATTCCCAAAACATAGCCTCTCCAATCATTTTCGCCTGTACCACAATAAGGATCCCTCAAAAATGACGTTTTGTGGTATAGACAGAGTAATAAATCATTGGAGAGGAGGAAACATGACCCAAAAAATATCCATTAATGAAACCCAATGGATATATAAAATGAACACATTGCAACCTTTAGGTATGAACATTGAGATAGACTTGAATTGCTTTATATCTAACTTTTAATATTTAAAAAAAAAAAAAATTTTTTTTAAAAATATTTTTTAATTTTAACCGGAATTTAATTTTAAATTGTATAACCAAAATAATTTTAATTTATAATCCATCCCCAATCAAGGGTTTTAAAGATATTTGTTTAAAGTATATGCAAATCTGCAATTTAGAACGTGTTATTTGAGACATTAAGATATTTAGTACACAAATGGTTAATGAGTCTAATTAGGTTTATGCATTTGTATTAATATTGTTATTTTTAAGTAATAAATTTATTGTAACACGAGGCATTCCATTAAAAAATCCCAGTAAGCATAGTTGCAGTACAAGTTTAAGACTAAGCAATCTTTTGCATTGGGTTTAATTTAAGCGTATGCTCCAATAAAAGGGAGAAGCTGCGGCGATAATGCTGCAATATTATGTTATTATCCTTTTTGTTCTAGTCAGGCCCCCGTAATGATTCCGATCCGAGTCATGTGGGTGGAGTAAGGAACTAAGGAGGTTTTGATTGGATGCCGAGTGGTTTACTCTCAATAAAAAGGAGAAGTAAACATACGGTCACATGATCCCCTGATGACGTCAGGTCGTACTGACGAAACGTACGTCGGGAAGGGAAACGTGAGACCGTAGCCACTTCCGGGTTAGAGGAGCGCTGTACGATCGGCAGTGCTCTCAACCCCGCTGTATACTCTGATGAGAAAGGCGATTCTTTTATGGAGATTTTAGTAAGTGCATTTCCTTTTAAATAAAGCGACATGTTTTGATTTACTGCACCATGAGAGTCTCTTTTCATTCCACCCATGTTTGCCACCTGATCCGAGATATGCTCTAAAGGCTTATTGCTGGAACCTATTGTGTGACAGAGGAGCTGAGGATCGTGCATTGAGTTGGAGAAAATGTCTATGTGACCCCCTATAATCAAGGGGTCATATATTTCCGGTAAGGAGTACCTTACTAGATCACTGGGTGAAGTGTGGAGGTGAAGGCTTAATCTGCACTAACTATCAAGTCTCTGCCACATTGTGTGACACCAATGATATGTAGACTGGTTGATGCTGCATATGGACTGTTTGCACTTTACATTAATGTTGGGCACAGATTGATTGATGTTTTGAATTTTGATTGGTACTAATTATGAATTGTTGATTTAATATCTGCACAGGCACTTTATATTTATGTTTGAGCGCGACACTTTCCTTGTTTACATCAGCCGCCTGCCTTTCTCCCTCTGCACCGACGATCGGCAAGTGACCGGCGGACATCGGGTCCGCCGGTCACACGCACGGACTTGCTGGGGAACGAGCCGGGGCTATTGGCTCCCAAGCAAGTGACAGGCTAGTGATGTATATATATGTCACTTTGCCTGGCCGGGGCTGACTGCCGACGTACAAGGGGGATATGATCAACATGTATACATACATGAAAAAAAAACATCCTATGATTATGTCAAATATGACGAAGCGCGTCAGTAACGTCACTATTGCCTTCTGATTGCATTCCTTGTGCTGTTTTCAAACGGACGTTTGTAAGTGTTTTTTTATTTTAATAAACTTTTTTTAAAAAGTGGATTTACACTATGTTTGTGTTCTCTGGCTTATCCCTACACATGCACATCTGAATGGGATTTCCTGGTATCTTCATCCAAGACTCCATGGCCACCCATTGAAACATCCGGTGATCCAGTCACGGTTGGGGACACCATTGATTATTATCCAGTGTTTATGACCCATTTTCTGTATGGTAACTTGGGTCCATACCCTCCATTGAGCGCATTCAGGTTTTTTTCTGTTGGTGTGGGGACCCATCCACAATCTATTATCACCTTAAGAATTTGGACGCTTCACCTTCACTTGGGACTCACCTTTATGAACTTTGGCTTTATCATTTATTCCATTGGTTGTTAATATATATATATATATATATATACACATATACTTTATTCTTTTTGTATATGATTTTTAGCGCTGCACTTATCTGTACTTTATATATACATACATAAGGGGGATATGATCAACATTTATACATACATAAGAGGGGATATAGACAATCATTTATTGACACACGAAGATAAGGAGCTTACAAGATGATCGTATAAAACTAGCACATAGCAGCATCACTGGGGGCCCATTCCTGACCCTGTGGCTCCATTTCCCTCAGCCGTCCAACAGCGGGGTCGGTGGAAATGTGGAGCCCACACAGAACAGGTGCTTCCGTCCGAGGCCGCGGTGGAACACACGCCTCGCTCGTGGACCGCACACAAAGTATTTCATAAAACTGCATGAACTCCATGCCCAAGAGGGTTAAGGCAGTGCTGGAAAATAATGGTGGCTACACAAAATATTGACACTTTGGACCCAATTTGGACATTTTCCTTTAGGGGTGTACTCACTTTTGTTGCCAGCGGTTTAGACATTAATGGCTGTGTGTTGAGTTATTTTGAGGGGACAGCAAATTTACACTGTTATACAAGCTGTACACTCACTAAACGCTTAAACCCTATTTTCGGCGGCAGAACGTTTGGTGCATCTCTTAGAATAATAATAATAATAATGATAATGATAATAAGATTGTAAGCTCTAACGAACAGAGCCCTCTTATTCCTCCTGTATTGAATTGTATTGTAACTGAACTGTTTACCCTAACGTTGTAAAGTGCTGCACAAACTGTTGGTGCTACATAAATCCTTTATAATAATATTATTAATAATAATAATAATAATAATATCATGGCTGCTACTTCTATTAATCATAATAATAAAGATTTAGGCATGTTAATGTAATTTCAAATGCTACCGATAACTGTTTGTGTTGGACCCCAAATGATCAATATCACGCAGAAGTAAAAAACCTCTAGAGGTGCCATCCCATTATCATTATACAGATAACAAAAAATAAATAAAAAAAACTCCCATACAAGGGTGGCAGCAAGGGATTGGGAATTTAATTGTAGCTTGAAGGAAATAATATTCTCTACCAGATGTACAACTTTACAATCAATAAAAGCGTAGTTTATTATTTATAGAATATGTTTAATCACGTGAGTGCCGGAGGGTTTTACCCCCCTTCATGACCAGGCTGCTTTTTTGCAGTTCAGCACAGCCATGCAGACCAATTTGATGCAGTGTGCGGCGTATGGTCTGAGCACTGACAGGCTGACCCCCCCACCCCTTCAACCTCTGCAGTAATGCTGGCAGCACTCATACGTCTATTTCCCAAAGACAACCTCTGTATATGATGCTGAGCACGTGCACTCAACTTCTTTGGTCGTCAATGGTGAGGCCTGTTCTGAGTGGAACCTGTCCTCTTAAACCACTGTATGGTCTTGGCCACCGTGCTGCAGCTCAGTTTCAGGGTCTTGGCAATCTTCTTATAGCCTAGGCCATCTTTATGTAGAGCAATAATTATTTTTTTCAGATCCTCAGAGTTCTTTGCCATGAGGTGCCATGTTGAACTTCCAGTGACCAGTATGAGAGAGTGAGAGCGATAACACCAAATTTAACACACCTGCTCCCCATTCACACCTGAGACATTGTAACACTAACGAGTCACATGACACCGGGGAGGGAAAATGGCTAATTGGGCCCAATTTGGACATTTTCACTTAGGGGTGTACTCACTTTTGTTGCCAGCGGTTTAGAAATTAATGGCTCTGTGTTGAGTTATTTTGAGGGGACAGCAAATTTACACTGTCATACAATCTGTACACTCACTACTTTACATTGTAGCAAAGTGTCATTTCTTCAGTGTTGTCACATGATAAGATAGAATAAAATATTTACAAAAATGTGAAGGGTGTACTTACTTCTGTGAGATACTGTATACATTTCAGCATAGAATTGACACTAATGTTTCCTTTATGACTGTGAAGATGATTCATTGATTGACTCTAGCACTGGGGGTACGATGCGGAGTTCGCACATGGTTATAGAAGGGGGTCCTCGCCGGTGGCACGCTCTGACAATGCCCCCCTTAGACGGGCCAGAGATTGCTCTCCATCCTTCTTCCTCTGCCAGGAACATCTAAGCGTCTTCATCGGCGCAGGATCACGGCTGCGCTGCGTGCGACATGCTGTAACTATAGAGACCGCTGTTAGGGTTCAGGATGGGTTATTCGAGAAGCGCTGTCAATCTATCGATTAGATATCTCTCTCCGCGGGGCCCCCTCGGTCTATCTGCCGTCCTCAGAGTCCACCAGATATAACGCGGCACGGACAACTCTTACCTAAAAATGGCCGTAAGAGCCAACCTATCCTCTGTAATAGAGATGAACGCAATCAAGGGTTTTCATTTTCCCAAAATTTCAGCATGAAATAGAAGATTTCAAATACAGTTGACACTTAAAGCGTAACTCCACTTTTGTTGAGAAAAAAACATTCCCCTCTGGGTGATCTCTGTACATTGCAGGGATTTTAACCACTTTACCACCAGAGGATTTTGCTGTCTTATGTCCAGGCCACTTTTTGCGATTCGGCACTGTGCGAATTTAACTAACAATTGCGTGGTCGTGCGACGCCGTACCCAAACGAAATTTACGTCCTTTTTTTCCCACAAACAGAGCTTTCTTTTGGTTGTATTTGATCACCTGTGTGATTTTTACTTTTTGCGCTATAAACAAAAAAAGAACGTAAATTTTGAAAAAATAACAATATTTTTCACATTTTTTTATATGAAATTCCCCCCCCCCCCAAAAAAATGTAAAAATCAAAATTTTTTTACATTTTTGGCCAATTTGTTTTCTGCTACATATGTTAGGTACAAAAAATCACAATAAGCATATTTTGATTGGTTTGCGCAAAAGTTATCGCGTTTACTAACAAAGGGAAACATTTCTGTCATTTTTGGTGGTTTTTTTTACACTTTTGGGGGTACCAGTGACATTACTACAGTAATCAGTGCTATAAATATGCACTGTTACTGTAATAATGACACTGGCATGGAAGGGGTTAATTTTATTGGAGAGGGAGGGGTTAATGTATGCCTGGTACTTACTGACGTGTGTGGAGGGAGGGGACTGAGTGACACAGGGACAGATCGGATGTTCAGCTATGCTGAACCCTGCAATCTGTCACTGTTTGTCACTTAGGAGATCCGCCCGCTTTGTTTACACAAGTGGGCGGATCTCCAGACTCGATTCCCCGACGATCAGGGAAGAGCGGCGGCGATCGCCGCTGCTCCTCCCCTGGCCCGACTCCCGCTGTGACTTAACACAGCGGGAGCGAGCCTCCGGTGGCGCGCGAGCGCCGCCCAGAAGGGGTGGAGTCCAGCGACGTAGGTCTATGTTGCTGGACGGAATCGAGCCACTTTGCCGCAGTACAGTCAACGTGACCGGTCGGCAAGTGGTTAAGAAACTTTGTTGCAGATTCCTACCTTTTGTTATTCTGAAGAAATAGCTGTTTGTTTCTCTGTACCCATGAATGTGAATGGGAGTGACTTTATAATTATCAATCAGCTGCTGCACTTGCAGAGTTCCAATGAGGAAAGTGACTGGGTCTGCATCCCTTTAGACATGATTTTGTCCTTGGGAGTATCTCACCAAAACTGACATTATTGTTACAGGAGATGCCCAGAATCTGACTTGTATCTTATTACGGACTTCTGGGAAAATCAATTCCAAATTCTCTTTGGAGTATAATCTCACCAAAAATGATATTTTTGCAGCGAATGGCAAAAAAAAAAAATGATGTAAATTTAGTTTGGGTAACAGTGTTGCATGTACCAATTAACCACTTCTGGACCGGAAGGGTTTGCCCCCTTAATGATCAGGCCATATTTTGCGATTCGGCACTGTGTTATTTTAACGGACAGTTTTGCGGTCGTGTGACGCTGTACCCTAATAAAATTGATGTCCTTTATTTTCCCACAAATAGAGATTTCTTTTGGTGTTATTTGATTACCTCTGCGATTTTTATTTTTTGCGCTATAAACAAAAAAAAGAGTGAAAATTCTGAAAAAAAAAAAAAAAACAATAATTTTCACATTCTGCTATTTAACATTCCCCCAAAAAAATAAAAAAAATATTTTTTTTAACATTTTAGGCCAATTTGTTTTCTGCTACATATTTTTGGTAAAAAAAAAAAAAAATAGCAATAAGCATATTTTGATTTGTTTGCGCAAAAGTTATTGCGTCTACTAACTATGAGAAAGATGTATGTCATTTTTATTGTTTGTTTTTTTTACTAGTAAATGATTTTTTGCGGGACTGCGATATTGCAGCGGACAGATCGGACCCCTAACTGACTTTTTTGACACTTTTGGGGGGGGACCAGTGACATTACTACAGTCGGTGCTAAAAAATATGCACTGTTACTGTAATAATGACACTGGAAGGAAAGGGGTTAACACTGTGGGTGATCAAGGGGTTAAATGTGTACCTATGGACGTGTTTCTAACTGTATGGGGCGGGGCCTGTGAAATGATCACAGAGACATGTGATCCTATATAGAATGATCACAGGCGCTCTGTGATCATTCCAGAGAGAAGAACGGTCAGCTGTGTTTACAACAGCTGACCGTCCTTCTCTCTCATCGGGGAGTGATCGCGGGTGTCAGACGGCAATCGGAGCCGCTTGCCCCGTGCATCGAAGTCCCCACTGACAAGTGGGGGCGGGAGCGCGCACCGCTCGCCCCCTAGCTGCAGGTGCGCGACCAACGTATACCTACGTTGGTTTGCGCAGGAGGGCCGCCCTGCCGCAGTATAACTGTGGCGGGCGGTCGGGAAGTGGTCCTCAAACTATGGCCCTCCAGTTGTCCAGTTGTTCAGGAACTACAATTCCCATCATTCCTAGTCTTGTCTGTGAATGTCAGGCTTTTACAATGCCTAATGGGATGTGTAGTTCTGCAACAGTTGGAGGGCCATAGTTTGAGGATCCCTGTTGTAGAAGGTTCTGGTAGAGACGTTAATGGGGGACTGCACACAAAGACAAGTAATGTTATCCCTTCAGATACATATCAGACCCTTATCCTTGATGAGGGTTGGGTATGGTTGTTAAGGGGGGCCCCAAAAAAATAAAAACAAAAAAATAAATAAATAGCATGGGGTCTCCCCCAAGTTCTATACTAAACATTGCAAATCTGGTATGAATTTTGAGGGGAACCCCATCTTAAAACATAAAAAAAAAAGCCTCTTCCCCATAACCCTGGTTTGTTGGATGTGGGGGTCTTATTGGAATCTGGAAGCCCGTTTAAAATTAGGTAGCCCCCAGGAGCTGCCCCCTCCCCCCTCCTCATATGGATGGGTAAGGAGTACATACCCAGGAAAGCCAGGAACTGCCGCATTGTACAAGAATGTGAATGGGCCCTGGGGGGCTCCAGTTTGTATATATTGTCCAGGAGTCTAGCTAGCTTTAGTTGTGGGGTTCAGCAAGAGGGGAGCTTATTGGAATCTGGAAGCCCTTTTAAAATTAGGTAGGCCTCTAGATGCTGCTCCCCCCCCCCCATATTGATGAGTGAAGGGTACATACAGTAGTACCCAGGAAGTCCAGGAACTGCCATTTTGCAAAAGAATGTGAATGGGCCCTGGGGGGCTCCAGTTTGTATATAATGTCCAGAAGTCTAGCTAGCTCATGGGACCTCTTAGTTGTGGGTGTCTACAAGAGGGGGGCTTTTTGGAATCTGGAAGCCCCTTTAAAATTAGGTAGGCCTCCAGATGCTGCCCCCCCCCCCCATATGGATGTGTAAGGAGTACAGTACATACCCAAGAAGGCCAGGAACTGCCACGTTGCACAAGAATGTGAATGGGCCCTGGGGGGGCTCCAGTTTGTTTATATTGTTCAGGAATCTAGCTAGCATATGGAACCCCCCTTTGGCCCCTTTGGTTGTGGGGTTCAACGTAGGCCTCCAGATGCTGCCCCCCCATATTGATGAGTAAGGGGTACATAGTACCCAGGAAGTCCAGGAACTGCCACGTTGCACAAGAATGTGAATGGGCCCTGGGGGGGCTCCAGTTTGTTTATATTGTTCAGGAGTAGGAGTCTAGCTAGCATATGGAACCCCCCTTTGGCACCTTTGATTGTGGGGCTCAACGTAGGCCTCCAGATGCTGCCCCCCCCCCATATTGATGAGTAAGGGGTACATAGTACCCAGGAAGTCCAGGAACTGCCATGTTACACAAGAATATGAATGGGCCCTGGGGGGCTCCAGTTCATTTATATTGTTCAGGAGTCTAGCTAATGCATGGAATCCCCTCTTGGTTGTGGGGTTCAGTAAGAGGGGGGCTTATTGGAATCTGGAAGCCCTTTTAAAATTAGGTAGGCCTCCGGATGCTGCCCCCCCAAATGGATGGGTAGGGAGATACATACCCAAGAAGGCCAGGGACTGCCACATTGCACAAGAATGTGAATGGGCCCTGGGGAGCTCCGGTTTGTTTATATTGTTCAGGAGTCTAGCTAGCACATGGAACCTCTTAGTTTGGGGGGGGGGGGGTCCGCAAGAGGGGGCTTATTGGAATCTGGAAGCCCCTTTAAAATTAGGTAGGCCTCCAGATGCTGACCCCCCCCCATATTGATGAGTAAGGGCCAAGAACTGCCACATTGCACAACAATGGGAATGGCCCCTGGGGGGTTTTCGGTTTATTTAGGCATTTAGATAGCTCATGGACCCCTTTAGCTGCAGCTTTTATCGGCGTAATGAGAGTTTTTACACCTTGAACAGCATTATTCGATGGCTGTGATCCATTTATCATTGGATGGTTCCCACCCATTTCAATTGCTTCTCCTCAGCCGGCTTTGATAAATAGAGACCCCCACCCCCGCTCCATCCCCATTGAATTATTTAATGTGAGATGTGGTGAATATCCTTCGTTCGGAAGTCCTGGGAAGGTTTCATCATCGGCGGTGATTAGAAGTGATTGCAGATGGTGATACAAAATGAAATGACACCACCATCCTACCCTCTCCATGCAGCTCTCCATCTTCTTCTACGTCTAAAAGGTTGTGAAGGTCTCCGCCTCCTGCGCTGACCCCGTGGGCGCCCCCTGAACTCATTCATGCAGAAGTCAAAGGAATCATTTTCTCCTCGTTTCTGGTACAATTTATGGAGCCTGACATGGCGTCCTGAAGATGAATGCATTGTGCCTAATAATTAATATATGTGCTACTCCTTCTATTCCTCGCTAACGCCGTCTGTTCGCACCGCGAGTTAAAATTGCTACAGATGATTACCGATTTTCTACAAAGGCGGAATGATTAGCATATTGACATAGAGCAAAAATATGGAGCAATGGGGTTATTTACTAAAAGTGACGCACACAAAATCTGGTACAGCCGTGCATAGTAACCAATCAGCTTCCAACTTCTGCTTGTTCATTTATGCTTTGACAATAAAACCTGGAAGCTGATTGGTTACTGTGCACAGCTGCTCCAGATTCTGGATGCCCTAGTCTTAGCTAATTCCCCTAAGTGATTGCAGTATTTGTGATGTCATCAGTCTCTAGTGAATAGATAGGCTGCATTCTAAGTGATGTCACCGGTCTCTAGTGGATGGATTGGCTGAATTCTCAGTGATGTCACCAGTCTCTAGTGAATGGATAGGCTGCATTCTCAGTGATGTCACTGGTCTCTAGTGAATGGATAGGCTGTATTCTCAGTGATGTCACTAGTCTCTTGTGAATGGATAGGCTGCATTCTCAGTGATGTCATCGGTCTCTAGTGAATGGATAGGCTGCATTCATAGTGATGTCACCTGTCTCTAGTGAATGGATAGGCTGAATTCTCAGTGATGTCACTGGTCTCTAGTGAATGGATAGGCTGCATTCTCAGTGATGTCATCGGTCTCTAGTGAATAGATAGGCTGCATTCTCAGTGATGTCATCAGTCTCTAGTGAATGGATAAGCTGCATTCTCAGTGATGTCACCGGTCTCTATTGAATGGATAGGCTACATTCTCAGTGATGTCACCACTCTCTAGTGAATGGATAGGCTGCATTCTCAGTGATGTCACCGGTCTCTAGTGAATGGATAGGCTGCATTCTCAGTGATGTCACCAGTCTCTAGTGAATGGATAGGCTGCATTCTCAGTGATGTCACCACTCTCTAGTGATTGGATAGGCTGCATTCTCAGTGATGTCACCGGTCTCTAGTGAATGGATAGGCTGCATTCTCAGTGATGTCATTGGTCTCTAGTGAATGGATAGGCTGTATTCTCAGTGATGTCACTAGTCTCTTGTGAATGGATAGGCTGTATTCTCAGTGATGTCACCTCTCTCTAGTGAATGGATAGGCTGCATTCTCAGTGATGTCATCAGTCTCTAGTGAAGGAATATTCTGCATTCTCAGTGATGTCACCGCTCTCTAGTGAAGGGATAGGCTGAATTCTCAGTGATGTCAGTGACCGGTCTCTAGTGAATGGATAGGCTGTATTCTCAGTGATGTCACCGCTCTCTAGTGAATGGATAGGCTGCATTCTCAGTGATGTCACCAGTCTCTAGTGAATGGATAGGCTGCATTCTCAGTGATGTCACCGGTCTCTTGTGAATGGATAGGCTACATTCTCAGTGATGTCACCGGTCTCTAGTGAATGGATAGGCTGCATTCTCAGTGATGTCATTGGTCTCTAGTGAATGGATAGGCTGCATTCTCAGTGATGTCACCGGTCTCTTGTGAATGGATAGGCTACATTCTCAGTGATGTCACCGGTCTCTAGTGAATGGATAGGCTGCATTCTCAGTGATGTCATCAGTCTCTAGTGAATGGATAGGCTGCATTCTCAGTGATGTCATCAGTCTCTAGTGAATGGATAGGCTGCATTCTCAGTGATGTCACCAGTCTCTAGTGAATGGATGGGCTGTATTCTCAGTGATGTCACCGGTCTCTAGTGAATGGATAGGCTGCATTCTCATTGATGTCATCGGTCTCTAGTGAATAGATAGGCTGCATTCTCAGTGATGTCATCAGTCTCTAGTGAATGGATGGGCTGTATTCTCAGTGATGTCACCGGTCTCTAGTGAATGGATAGGCTGCATTCTCAGTGATGTCACCGGTCTCTAGTGAATGGATAGGCTGCATTCTCAGTGATGTCACCGGTCTCTAGTGAATGTATAGGCTGCATTCTCAGTGATGTCACCAGTCTCTAGTGAATGGATAGGCTGCATTCTCAGTGATGTCACCAGTCTCTAGTGAATGGATAGGCTGCACTCTCAGTGATGTCATCGGTCTCTAGTGAATGGATAGATTGCATTCTCAGTGATGTCACCTCTCTCTAGTGAATAGATAGGCTGCATTCTCAGTGATCTCATTGGTCTCTAGTGAATGGATAGGCTGCATGCTCAATTATGTCATCAGTCTCTAGTGATTGGATAGGCTACACTCTCAGTGATGTCACCGCTCTCTAGTGAATGGATAGGCTGCATTCACAGTGATGTAATCGGTCTCTAGTGAATGGATAGGCTGCATTCTCAGTGATGTCACCGGTCTCTAGTGAATGGATGGGCTGCATTTTCAGTGATGTCATCGGTCTCTAGTGAATGGATAGGCTGCATTCTCAGTGATGTCATCGGTCTCTAGTGAATGGATAGGCTGCATTCACAGTGATGTAATCGGTCTCTAGTGAATGGATAGGCTGCATTCTCAGTGATGTCATCGGTCTCTAGTGAATGGATAGGCTGCATTCTCAGTGATGTCACCGGTCTCTAGTGAATGGATAGGCTGCATTCTCAGTGATGTCACCGGTCTCTTGTGAATGGATAGACTGCAGTCTAGTGATGTCACTGGTTTCTATTGATGGACAGGGTACATAGTAAGACTGGCTTGATAACTCATGAGTTGGCAGTAGAAGAGAAGAGCTGCATTTCGGGAGTTGCCTGAGGTTAGCGGGAGTTGGAGCTCAGAATTAGATTGTTATTGTTCATAGTGCTGAGGTTGGATTGCTGTTTAATCAGACTTTTCACTTGGATAATGTCACTTTCCGCGCATTTCCTGCGGCCCCACTCAGAACACCCGGCAGATGGGACCAGAATCTGCCCCAGTAAGACAATACAAATAGGCCGGAGGGATTTGGCAAAGTATTTAACTTGTCGGCTTCTGTTGTTTTAATAAAACTGAGGAGAGCGCGGGAGGGGAGTGCAGCATCCAATCGTGTTTTTATGGTGGAAATACAAGTTTAGGGGATTATTGCATAATTCAGTCTGAGCTCCCTGAAGAATGATTATTCAGCTTGCTTTAAAGGGATTTTCAAGCCGGGATTATTCTATATGCTTTGAACCTGTGAAGAATTGTCTGCGTTATTGGATTTTAGCTTTGCAAGGAGATATATATAGGTGATTGTTCTGAACATGCAATAAATCGAATCCCTTTTTTTAACCTATTAACCATTGTCAGGGACAATCGTATAGAGTGAGATATCACAGGTTTCTCTTCCTGAGAGAAAGTGGATATGAAGCCGTGATATTGACTTATTACCATTAATCCAGCATTGGATGTTGATGAGCTGCACCAGCAACCAGTTATATCAAATAGTGAAGTGCTGAAGCTTTCCAGAAAACAATGAAGCAATGTTTTATTGGATCTTATACACTATATTACCAAAAGTATTGGGACGGCTGCCTTTACACGCACATGAACTTTAATGGCATCCCAGTCTTAGTCCGTAGGGTTCAATATTGAGTTGGCCCACTCTTTGCAGCTATAACAGCTTCAGCTCTTCTGGGAAGGCTGCCCACAAGGTTTAGGAGTGTGTCAATAGGAATGTTTGACCGGAAGCCCATTTGTGAGGTCAGGCACTGATGTTTGACGAGAAGGCCTGGCTCGCAGTCTCCGCTCTCAGTCATCCCAAAGGTGTTCTATCGGGTTGAGGTGCAGGCCAGTCAAGTTCCTCTACCCCCATCTTGCTCATCCATGTCTTCAATCTTTCTGAACACCTTTGAAACCTCTTCTGTACTAAACACCATTGGACATCAATCTGACTGAACTCCTTTGGACTTTAATCCTACTGAACACCTGTGAACCTCAACCCCACTGAACACCTTTGGACCTCAACTCTACTGAACACCTTTGGACCTAAGTCTTAGGGAAGACCTTTGAACCTCAACCCTACTGACCACCTTTGGACTACTGAGTCTACTGAGCACCATTGGACCTAAGCCTACTGAACACTTTTGAACCTCAAGTCTACTGAGCATCAAGTCCTACTGAACACTTTTGGACCTCAGCCCTACTGAACACCTTTGGACATCAATCTGACTGAACACCTTTGGACTTTAATCCTAATGAACACCTGTGAACCTCAACCCTACTGAACACCTTTGGACCTCAACTTTACTGAACACCTTTGGACCTCATCTCTACTGAACACCTTTGGACCTCATCTCTACTGAACACCTTTGGACCTCAACTCTACTGAACACCTTTGGACCTCAACTCTACTGAACACCTTTGGACCTCAACTCTACTAAACAACTTTGGACCTAAGTCATACCGAATACCTTTGAACCTCAACCCTACTGACCACCTTTGGACCTCAATCTGACTGAACACTTTGGGCCAGGCAGATGCCAGGGCAGGCAGCATATGAAAGAGTAATCCAGAGACAGTTGGTGGTCAAGGCAGGGAGCAGACAAAGTAAAAGCAAGAGATAATCTGAGGTCAGGGACGGCAGCAAATTAAATAAAATCCAGAGATAGCCCAAGGCCAGGGCAAGCAGCCAGAGACTGACTTCAGGGCAAGCAGGAGAGAAAGTGTAAAACTAGGCAGACATAGCCACCCTGTGGAGAGAAGAGGATCAGAGACATGCGAGGAAGGGGAGACCAGCAGCAAAGCAGGAGGACAGGCAGCACAGGAGTTTTAAACATGCTCCTAACAAAAGCTTATTTGTTCAGTAAAGAGAATGATAGTGCGTAAAGGCTGGTACAGGCGCTACCTATAAATATGACTCACAGGTCAGAAAATAGGGTGGTATGCAGTGCCAATAATAAATAGTGAAAAGTGAGTATATCTCACAGTGCCACCCAACTCAATATATAGTAGACGTCCTTCTAACGAAACGCGCAGGGCGGAGTCTGAACGTCACACGTCACTTCCGGGTACGGGGTTGAGGGCAGTGGAACGCGGAAGCTTCCCGGCGCACGCTATTCTGATCCAGATCCGCACAACGAGTGAGTCTACACTGTTTTTCCATACCACTGCCTTGGAATTCTTACAAACTATGGGGTTGCATTTCTGTCGGAGCATATAGATCATCAAGATCATCAGTTCTCAGCCCTTCAGAAGCGGACTACTAACCCCAGAGCTGTAATAGCCCATTGGCCCATATACAGGTCGTATTGCAAGTGCGCCATCTAGTGGTACACACGGATGTGCACACATTTTTTCTTTTTTTTTTCTTTTTTTTTTCACTTTACACTTTGTAGTTTAAATACTGAGGATTTGGTCCTTGCTGACACAGTTTTTTGACACTTATTTAAGTTGGTGATAAGAGTAAACACACTGCTTTATCACTACAAAGTGTTTTTTTAACCATTATTTTGAGGATATATTCACTATCCCTTTAGGATTTGCCTTGAGGTTTGTTTACAACATGTGCACTTTTCTTTACTGTTTTTAACCTGCACTTTTTTAATAAAATAATTTTTAAGCACTTTCCATTATTGATTATTGCACTTTTATTTAACCCACATTACTACACTTGTATATATTGAGTTGGGTGGCACTGTGAGATATACTCACTTTTCACTATTTATTATTGGCACTGCATACCACCCTATTTTCTGACCTGTGAGTCATATTTATAGGTAGCGCCTGTGCCAGCCTTTACGCACTATCATTCTCTTTTCACCCTTGCACCTCAGGGGTTGGTTGGTGGCAGCTTACACCTAATTTTATGATATTTAATATCCTCTATATATTTATTGTAACTTCATAGCGCTGATCACCTCCCTTTGTTATATTTGTTCAGTAAGACCCCTTTCACACCTGTGCAACTTGTCCTGCAACTTGGGACTGCAAAGTTTAATGACAAATCGTTCCTCATGATTTCCAATGACTACCATTCATATCTGTGCGATTTCAAGTCGCTGCGACTTCAAAGTAGCCACTGCACTACTTTGGTCCATAGGTGTGCGCAGCCTATTGCATTAGGGTGTGCACCCCAAAGTTTAAATACATATGCATGTGTTTGCCTACATGTATATGGCCCCGGTACATTACTCTCCATGCTGGCAAAGTGAAATAGAAGTGTGTGGCACTTCTCTTATGGCAGAGCAGGTCCGAGGGAGATCTTTCCCATCTCCTCACTGGCAAACAGAGCGATAATGCTAATGTGCCCTAGGTGATTAGGGTGTGCCCAGGCACACCCGGCACACCCTGTGCGCACGCCTATGCTTTGGTCTGACTTTGATGTGATTTGAGGTCCATAGACCTCAAGATTACAGGCATTGCTTCAAGTCGCATCAAATTTGTGTGACTTTTAGGTCTTACAAATGCTAAAGGGGCCTAAAACAAAGAAAACATAATTACTCAGTGAGCCCTCTGGCTCTGGTGAGGCTGCTTACATAAAACAAGGCTCCCCTTCAGTGGGCCTTAGTGGCAATAATGATTCATCGTCTAATAATATTAAAGTGGAGTTCCACCCTATTTTTATACTTACCTCCATCTTCTCGCTCCGGGTCACCTGAAAAAGAAATGGATAATCGCATATTTTTTTTTTTTTTACTTACCTCGTAGCGAAGAAAAAATACTTACCTTACTTCCTTCTTCTTCCTTCCTCGGCCGCGGCCCGTCGTCACTTCCTGGCTCTGCAATGATTCCTGGGAGCTGAACGTCATCGCTCCCAGGAATCAATGCGCCTGCACCGGCCCGCGACCCGGAAGTGACGTCGGGGCCGGCGCAGAGCATCGTGGGACCAAAGAAGGCGGAAGAAGACGCCGAAGGGGATCTCGCTGGCTTCAAGCTGCCCACATCTGAGATGGCAGCGCTGGACAAGACGTTTGCAAGGTAAGTATTTGTCCTAACAGGTAAGTGCAACCCGGGACAGATCAGAGGCTAGCCATTGTGGAATGCACTAGCCCTGACTGTCCCGGGGGTATTAAAAATAAAAAAAAAACAATCCAGGGTGGAACTCCGCTTTAAATACCTAATGCGTTTTGGGTTCTCGAAACACTCCTCTTTCACCTGCATGTAGGTAAAAGACTCAAGTAGGAAGAATTACCAGGACAGGGATGTATGAAATATCTCCAGTGTTTGTGGGCCACCACGGCCATGTTTTATGTGATCATCTAATGAATCTACTTGGATTCTTCCAGCACTTGGCCTGGTGCTCCTGTTGTGTCGTTACGTTTCTGAGAGGCACATAATGAAGCCCAGGCGGGATAGGTGCTCTTTGTTTTCATCCATTTCTATTTTTTCTGTGAAGGAAGAGCGGTGGTTCACCGAAGGGTGAATCCATAATGGTACGTCTTGGAATAACAGCTGGAGTGTCTCAGCGGCAAAGTCAAGGGCCCCTCGAGAAAGTACATCAACGTATTTTTCAAAGCTTATTCACATTGTGCGGTCTGTTTCATAAGAGCAGAGAGTGGTGCTCGGAAAATGCGCAGAGACAATCGAGGATTCTGTCCTATCGATCTCTCGCTAATGAAATAGGGGCCGCTCGCTCTTCTCCTCGATGTACATAGACGCATAAATAAAGCAGAGGCTCCATCAGCCTGGCCCATCTCTTCATCCCCAGAAATCGTGCCACAAATTTGTAATCTTTTCTTTTTATATTGATCGGAGGCTGAGCTGTTGTTGGCCGCATTGCTCCCTCCCCCCTCCCCTCTTTGTTTTACATATTGACAACTTCTGTTCACATAAGAATAATAAAAACAACGTTTAAAGCGGAGTTCCACCCACAAGTGGAACTTCCGCTCATCTGCTTCCTGCCAGCCCCCCCCCCAACCCCCCTTCCGTTGCCATATTTGAAGGGTTGGCCCACCCCACCACCATAAAAATAATTCACCCCCACCAAAAGGCCCCCACATCTATTGTTTTATATAAATATAACATTTAGAAAACATTATATATACTGTTATCTTCTTCCATAACTCACCACTGGACCGGTCCACCTAACAGCCACTGTCTGTCCTCTGTCCTCCTGTCACTCCTGTGTCTGCTGCAATTGAAGAGACAAGAACTCACTGCTCAAGGTGGTGTGATTGCCTGATGACTCACACAGGTGCATGCCCCGGCTCGCCTCCGTGAAAACTTAATAAAGGAAAAGGAATTGGCAGCACTCCAGGTTGAGTCAAAATCCAGATTTATTGACTGGACATCCAAATATGACAATCGTGGCAAGGTAGACGCGTTTCACACACTGTCTGTGTGCTTAATCATTACCCTAAGGGTAATGATTAAGCACACAGTCAGTGTGTGAAACGCACACTGTCATATTTGGATGTCCAGTCAATAAATCTGGATTTTGACTCAACCTGGAGTGCTGCCAATTCCTTTTCCTTTATCATGTGTCTGCTGCGGCCACCGCCCCTAGAAGATCCAGCCTGCCCTGCGTAAGATGGAGTGCGCTGATGTCTGACGTCATTGCGCACACCACGATCACGCAAAGGAACATTCCCAGGAGGAGACGCTCCGCCCCCTCATACTCATCAGGCAGTATGAGATGGGGAAATGCCGCCCGTGATGCGCTGCAAACTGATGACACACAAAACTGCTGGAGAAAAATCTTGGCTGTCAATTTGCTGCCCCTGTCAAAGTTCTGCCTGGGTCCAATGGACGCAGTGGGACCCATGGTAGGGCCGGCCCTGCACATTTGGCATCTTTTAGGCAGGACGGGGGAATGGGTACCTGATTTTGATGCAGCGCCGTCCCTCGGAAGTTAGGCCCCCCTCCTCCTTCCCCCGCCGCCGGGCCAATTATAAAGTGCAGGGCGCTTCTCGCATGTGCATTAGTGGTTTCCCTTACAATGAATGGCGGTGGCAGTACCCAGCAGCCTATCCAAAAATCGTCTGGGATCACTGGCTCCCTGGACAGGTAAGTGTCTATATATTAAAGGGCAAGAATAGTGCAGCGCTATCAAATATGGTGCAACCCATACAGTGTATAATAATAATAATAAATAAAATGAAACTGTGTATTTAAATAAATAAATAAAAAGTCCATTGAGATAGTAAATGTGAATCCAACAAAGGTGCACAAGTCCCAGAATGGGTGATGACAGAGCGGGAGGCTTGAATCCCAAGGAAAAGGCAGGAACACACCCGTGATAAATGTATCAAAGTGGCAGCTTACCAGAAGCTTAGGCCTCCAACTTAATGGAACGGCCACACGCTTAGATGTGAATCCAAATGCAATGCATCCTTCAGGAACCAAGAAGCCAGGTATACTCTCCTGCACCCTCTGAGAATCAGAACGCCAGGAGTGTATGTGTAGAGGGAAATAAAGTGCACATAGCGTAATTCCATATATAACACACAAAGAATTTGTTTAAAAGTTGCACTTACAATGAGCCGACTTGAAACTGACACATCAAAGGAAAAGAAAACCGTGTCGTCCCACGTGTGTAGAAAGGCCGGCGTCTAGGGGGCGTGACAGCTGTGCATCCAGTACCGCCCGACCGGTTTCGTCATACATGACGTCGTCCGGGGCGCGGTTTCAGCTGCTTTCACAGTCATAATTTTTCAGATTTATTCACATTCAATTTTTCATTTTAGCGCAGGATTTTTTATAAGTGTCTATATATTAAAAGTAGGGATCAACCAATTATGGGCAACACCGATATATCGGGGGCCGATATGCACTTTCCCCAATATATCGGAATCGGCCCCTGAGGTTACCGATATTGCCTATATTTCGGAAAGTGCTGTACCGGCGTGATGCCTGCAGCTAGAGGCATCACCCTGGTACCGGCGTCCATAGCCGACAGTCGGCTGTCTTGTAATGACAACCGATGCAGCTGAGAAGCCGCTCGGCTGTCATTACAAGGAGCGGGAGGGGACTTCCCCCTCCTCCTGCCACCTTCTGTGGCTCGCCCGGGTCTCCCGTCCCACCGGGGCAACGAGACTGCACGGCCGCCGAAGAGAAGACCCGATCAAAGCTGCATTCCGCTCTGATTGGGTCTCCATGTAAAAAACCCGGAAGCGATATTATGACATCACTTCCGGGTACTCGTCGCCGAATTCAAAAGAATTACAGCATTCAAAACAGCCAAACTTGGCATTTTGAATGCTTTTAAGTGCAGAGGAGGCATTTGGGGTCTTTTAGACCCCCAGATCCCTTCACAACAGTACCTGTGAAAAAATGAATAAAAATGTTTTAAATGTCCGAAAATTTCGGCCAATATCAGCTGATACCGATGACCAAAATATCAGTATTGGTATCGGCACTAAAAAGAACAATATTGGTCGATCACTAATTAAAAGTAAGCAGCTACAGGATTTGTGGCTGCTGACTTTTCATTATTTTCCCACCGCTTTACCTCTTGCCTACCAGGCGTTTAACTTATGCTGCTGGTGGTTTTGTAGTACCCCTGCTACATACCCATACAACCCATGGGAACTCCCTGGTTTACAGGTGCAAATGTGCGTGTCCCCTGCTGCTTTGTGCTTTGATTGGAAACGGCACAAATTTGTCAGCAGGCTCGCAGCTGATAATTTTGGCTGTGCACCTGCTGTGGGTAAAAGCAACACATATACACTTGTTGGACACAGAAGTAACCTCTTCATTGCCCTCCTGATCACCCCTGGCACCCAGCCAGTGCCATTAGTACAATGACAGCATACATTATTATTAAAGTGGTTGTAAAGGCACAAGGTTTTATGCATATGTGCAGCAGCCCCCCCCTTATACTTACCCAAGCCCCCTCTCGATCCAGCATGATCCAGCGATGTCCTCAAGAGCCTTGACTCTCCAGGGACTCACATTCCTGATTGGCTATATGCAGCAGCGGGAGCTATTGGCTCCCGCTCCTGTCAATCACAGCCATTGAGCCATTTAGGAGACGGGGGCGGGGCCGAGCCATGGCTCCATGTGTGAATAGACACAGAGAAAAGTGGCTTGGCTCATGTACCCACATGGAACCTTTCGGGGTTGAGGGGGAGAGGGTACCTGGGTTTGATTGTTGATGTTATATAGAAGAAGGTGAAAAATATTGTTTTTTTTTTTTTCAGAATTGTCGCTCTTTTTTTGTTTATAGCACAAAAAATAAAAAATCGCAGAGGTGATCATATACCACCAAAAGAAAGCTTTGTTTGTGGCAAAAAAAGGACATCAATTTTATTTGGGTACAGCGTCGCACGACCGCGCAATTGTCAGTTAAAATAAGTTAAATGGCCTGGTCATTAAGGGGGCAAATCCTTCCCGTCCAGAAGTGGTTAATGCATTCCATTGCGATTTGGCACTTTATTAATTTAACTGACAATTGCACGATCGTGCGACGCTGTACTGAAATAAACTTGATGTCCTTTTTTTCCCCACAAATAAAGCTTTCTTTTCATGGTATTTGATCCCCTGTGCGATTTTTATTTTTTGCGCTATAAACAAAAAAAGAGCGACAATTCTGAGAAAATAAAAAAAAACAATATATTTCACATTCTGCTATATAACATTCCCAATTAAAAAAACAATGTAAAAATCTAATTTTTTCATCAATTTGTATTCTTCTACATATTTTTGGTTAAAAAAAAATCGCAATAAGCGTATTTTGATTGGTTTGCGCAAAAGTTATCACGTCTACAAACTAGGGAAAAGATTTGTCATTTTTATTTTATTTTTTATTTTTACTAGTCAGCAATTTTAAGCAGGACTGCGACATTGCGGCGGACAGATCGGACCCCTAACTGACATTTTTGACACTTTTGGGGGGACCAGTGACATTACTACGGTAATCAGTGCTAAAAATATGCACTGTTACTGTAATAATGACACTGGCAGGGAAGGGGTTAACCTAGATGTGATCAAAGGGTTAGGTATGAGACTAGGGGAGTGTTTTCTAACTGTATGGGGGAGGGACTTGTGGAATGACCATAGAGACCTGTGTTCCTATTTAGAAGGATCACAGGCATTCTGTGATCATTTCAGAGAGAAGAACGGTCGGATGTGTTTACAACAGCTGACCGTCCTTTTCTCTCAGCGGGGAGCGATCGCGGGTGGCCGGCGGCAATTGGTGCCGCCAGTCCCATGCATCGGCATCCCCGCTGCTTAGTGGGGGCAAAAGCGCGCCGTCGGCGGCTCGTGCTCGCCCCCAGGAGCACTCCCGGGGATCACTGTACAGGTACGGCGATTCGTGCAGCCGAGCCAGCCTGTCGCAGTATATATGCGCCGGTCGGTCGGCGAGTGGTTGACTCGTAGAGCTGAGCTGGTTGGAGCCCCGTTTTATATTTCTTCACCTGGAAAGTTTCTGGATGTTGCACAAGAAATTCAAGGAGCAAATAATGACAGGCCAATGCCGGCCGCGCCAGTTTGGCAGTGGGGGGTTATTTCAGTCTCCACTCAAAAATCTTCCCTAATTACATGCCGAGCAGACCGCACCTCCGAAATTAAAGTCACTTTTCAGCCATTGATTTGTGCCCAAGAGAGGGAGCCGTATAAATAGATTTTCATTTTCAGATAAAGGTCGTAACCCTCCGATTATTAACAGATTGACAGAGAGAAGGCACAGTTCTGCGGAGTGCCTCTGCTCCTCATTATAAGTCAAACAGCGATTACAAAGGAAGAGGGCGAAATCCGGGCATTATTCATCAAAGTCATTATCCGAGGCCGCTGATAGGCCGTGTTTTCACATCTTTTTCTTTTCTATCGCAGCAAGCTGGTGCCGCTGCAGTGTAAAATTAACTTATCAACTGGTTGCAGATAATAAGTGACAATCACAGAGCCCTGAACAGAGGTAAAAAAAAAATAAAAATAAAAAAAAAATAACCTCCGAAGTCGCTTTCTGAAGAATGGTTTTTGAGCTCAAAAACGCACCTAAATGCTTGTAAATGCACATTTATGAGCGTTCAACGTTTTTCTTGTACCGTGGTCAGAAACCACTTTATTTTTATTGGATACATTCCATATATACTATATATATTATTAAAAGTATTTTGAAATACTGTAATGCCATTATTTATGGAATTTTTAATTTTACTTTTGTTTAATTGTTGAAAATGTAATATATAAATATAAAATGTGTGTATATATCAGGGGTCCCAAATCTGGGACAGCCTTCCAGCTGTTGGGGAACTACAAGTCCCATGATGCCTCTGCCTATGGGAGTCATACTTGTAATAGTCAACCTTGCAATGCCTCATGGGAATTGTAGTTCTGCAACAGCTGGAGGGCCGCCAGTTTGAGATCCCAGGTGTATATATACGGTGTGTGTGTGTGTGTGTATATATATATATATATATATATATATATATATATAATTTCTAATTTCATAATAATAAAAATAGCTCTCTCTAGACATTTTTATTATGAATAATTATATTGTTAAATTTAATTAAATATTTAATACTATTTTGGAGGGGGTTTTTTTTTCATTTTATTTTATTTTATGCTTAAATCTCCCTCTTTCTCTCTATATATACAATATATACAATATATATATATATATATATATATATATATATATATATATACTGTATATATAAAATATACACTGTATATTACTGTATTAATATATATATATATATATATATATATATATATATATATATATATATACATATATATATATATATATATATATATATATATATATATACTGTAAATTAGTGTATAATTAATATATATTAACATTTTATATATATATATATATACACATACACTAATATATATACTAATATATTAGAACATATATTAGTGTATTAGAATATATATTAGTGTATACATAAATATATATATATATATATATATATATATATATATATATATATATATATATATGTGTGTTAATATATTATCATAAATACAAATAAATATATATATATATATATATATATATATATATATACAGTATGTGTGTGTGTATACATATATATATATATATATATATATATATATGTATATATATATGTGTGTGTGTGTGTGTATACTGTATATATATATATATATATATATATATATGTATGAAATATATATACTGAAGGAGGTATAACAATAAAATAAAATAAAAAAAACCCTCCAAAATAGTATTAAATATTTAATTAAATTTAGCAATATAAATTAACATAAATTATATAATTGTATTAATAATAAAAATGTCTAGAGAGAGCTATTTTTTAATTATTATAAAATTATTTTTATATATATATATTTTTTTTTAAACGTTTGTACATGTTTTACCTTTTATTAATTATTTTAAACAATATTGGCATTTTTTTTCCTTTTCCTTTTTTCTCTCTCTCTCTCTCTCTCTAACTCTGGTTGTTTCCTGCTAGGAAATCTGACATTTTAGGTGTTCTAGTGTGCATGAGGATTAATAATGTCAGGCCCTCTACCTTTGTATAGCTAGACTCCAGCCTTCCAGAGGTTTCCAAACATAATTCCATCTTTAGCATTATTTTATTGCTTTATATATCACCAATATCTGTCGGAGCTCTCCATGTCAAGGCACACCTACTGGGACAACCACAATGACATACATATTTCACAGTGATTCAGGGGCAATAATGAGGACATATATCTTTAATAGCTGTAAAGACACAGAGAGGGTATATAATAGTGACATACATCTTTCAAAACTGTTTAAAAAATAAAGACTCACCTTCAGAGGCAACAGCCATCACATGTATCTGCTAAAGTTATTCTCATTTTTTATGCTGTTGCTGTGCAGTTAGCTAGACTTAAAAGGTAACTCCACTTTCATGGGAAACAAAAAAGCAAAAAAAAAATAAATAATAATATGGCGTATACAATTCCGACACAAGTCATTGTAATTGAAGGTTATTAAAAATGACCTTTCCTTTTTTAATGTGCAGCCGCTGTAATTTTCTGTAAAATGCAAAAAAAATAAAAACCCCAGCGGTGATTAAATAGCTCTATTTGTGGGAAAAAAAGGAAGTGCATTTTATTTGGGTACAGTGTCGCACGACCGCCAATTTCCAGTTAGGCTCCATTCACACTTGTACGACTCCAAAGTTGCGCCGACTTTGGAGTGCAACTTTGATGCAACTTTGAATGGATACAACTTTGGCTTTGACCAGTGATAATGGACAACTGTTGCACACAAGTTGCATTCTATAACATTCAGGTGCGGCTTTCATGCAACTTTTGAGGGTTAACATTGAAGTCTATGGCCCTCAAGTTGCATAAATTCGGACCTAAGTAGTGCATGAACTCCTTTGAAGTTGCTGCAACTTTAAGTCGCGCATATATGAATGGTTATCATTGGAAAACATGGGGAACGACATGTCATGCTACTTTGATGTCCAACCCACATATTTTGAGGTGAGGTCTAGGTGAGAACAACCCCTAAAGTGGGTGTGATGGGTGATCCCCACATATTAAGAGGCAAGGTGTAGGCGAGAACAAACCATAAAGTGGGTGTGATGGGTGGTCCACACATATTAGGAGGTTAGGTCTAGGTGAGGAAAACCCATAAAGTGGGTGTGATGGGTGGTCCCCACATATTAGGAGGTGAGGTCTAGGCGGTAACAACCCATGAAGTGGGTGTGATGGGTGGTCCCCACATATTAAGAGGTGAGGTCTAAGCGAGAACAACCCATGAAGTGGGTGTGATGGGTGGTCCCCACATATTCAGAGGTGAGGTCTAGGCGGGAAGAACACAAAAATTGTGGGCGATGGGTGGTCCCCACATATTAAGAGGTGAGGTCTAGGCAGGAACAACCTATTAGATGGGGGTGATGGGTGATCCCTATATATATTAGGAGGTGAGGTCTAGACGAGAACGACCCATAAAGTGGGTGCGATGGGTGGTCCCCACATATTAGGAGGTGAGGTCTAGACGAGAACGACCCATAAAGTGGGTGCGATGGGTGGTCCCCACATATTAAGAGGTGAGGTCTAGGCGAGAACAACCCATAAAGTGAGTGTGATGGGTGGTCCCCACAGATTAAGAGGTGAGGTCTAGGCGAGAACAACCCATGAAGTGAGGTCTAGGCAGGAACAACCCATAAAGTGGGTGTGATGGGTGGTCCCCACATATTAAGAGGTGAGGTCTAGGCGGTAACAACCCATAAAGTGGGTGTGATGGGTGGTCCCCACATATCAAGAGGTAAGGTCTAGGCGGGAAGAACCCAAAAAGTGTGGGCGATGGGTGGTCCCCACATATTAAGAGGTGAGGTCTAGGCGGGAACAACCTATTAGATGGGTGTGATGGGCGATCCCTATATATATTAGGAGGTGAGGTCTAGACGAGAACGACCCATAAAGTGGGTGCGATGGGTGGTCCCCACATATTAGGAGGTGAGGTCTAGACGAGAACGACCCATAAAGTGGGTGCGATGGGTGGTCCCCACATATTAAGAGGTGAGGTCTAGGCGAGAACAACCCATAAAGTGAGTGTGATGGGTGGTCCCCACAGATTAAGAGGTGAGGTCTAGGCGAGAACAACCCATGAAGTGAGGTCTAGGCAGGAACAACCCATAAAGTGGGTGTGATGGGTGGTCCCCACATATTAAGAGGTGAGGTCTAGGCGGGAAGAACCCAAAAAGTGTGGGCGATGGGTGGTCCACACATATTAAGAGGTGAGGTCTAGGCGGGAACAACCTATTAGATGGGTGTGATGGGTGATCCCTATATATATTAGGAGGTGAGGTCTAGACGAGAACGACCCATAAAGTGGGTGCGATGGGTGGTCCCCACATATTAAGAGGTGAGGTCTAGGCGGGAACAACCCATAAAGTGGGTGTGATGGGTGATCCCCAAATATTAAGAGGCAAGGTGTAGGCGAGAACAATCCATAAAGTGGGTGCGATGGGTGGTCCACACATATTAAGAAGTGAGGTCTAGGCAGGAACAACCCATAAAGTGGGTGCAATGGGTGGTCCCCACATATTTTGAGGTGAGTTCTAGGTGGGAACAACCCATAAAGTGGGTGTGATGCGTGGTCCCCACATATTAAGAGGTGAAGTCTAGGCGGTAACAACCCATAAAGTGGGTGTGATGGGTGATCCCCACATATTAAGAGGTGAGGTCTAGGCAAGAACAACCCATAAAGTGGGTGTGAAGGGTGGTCCCCACATATTTTGAGGTGAGGTCTAGGTGGGAACAATCCATGAAGTGGGTGTGATGGGTGGTCCCCACATATCAAGAGGTGAGGTCTAGGCGGGAACAACCCATAAAGTGGGTGTAAAGGGTGGTCCCCACATATTAAGAGGTGAGGTCTAGGTGAGAACAACAAAGTGAGTGTGATGGGTGGTCCCCACATTTTAAGAGGTGAGGTCTAGCCGAGTAGAACCCCTAAAGTGGGTGTGATGGATGGTCCTCACATATTAAGAGGTGAGGTCTAGGAGAGGAAAACCCATAAAGTGGGTGCGATGGTTGGTCCCCACATATTTTGAGGTGAGTTCTAGGTGGGAACAACCCATAAAGTGGGTGTGATGGGTGATTCCCACATATTAAGAGGTGAGGTGTAGGTGGGAACAACCCATGAAGTGGGTGTGATGGGTGGTCCCCACATATTAGGAGGTGAGGTCTTGGCGAGAACAACCCATAAAGTGGGTGTGATGGGTGGTCCCCACATATTTTGAGGTGAGGTCTAGGCAAGAACAAGCCATTATCTGGGTGCGATGGGTGGTCTCCACATTTTAAGAGGTTAGGTCTAGGCAAGAACAACCCATAAAGTAGGTTATATGGTGGTCCCCACATATTTAGAGGTGGGGTCTTGTGGAGGTTTAGCCTTTGGCATTTACGATGTCGGGAAATGATAATGCTATAACCAAAACGGCTGGATCGGCTGCTAGTTTCTAATTTTTATGAACTGGTCGGCTCATCCCTGGAGGTAAACTCCGGGAAGGAACCTCCAAGACGGCGACTTTTCCCTGCAGTCACGTTCTGGAAGTCTGCCATGTCTTTACGGTTCCGGAGATGAGCGCGGTTTCTCCCGCTAAGCTGATTCCAGCTGGAGCGATAAGACTCTAAGCTGGAGCGAAGATCCTGATTTAATAAGGTAAAAGGCAGCCAAAGCAGCATCCCTGCAGGAGACGACAACCAGGAGATTGTTATGTGAAGAATAATGCTGCTGCTTCCAGCTGCTGCTTCAAGAGGACCCGTCATAAAACAATGGGCTTAGAGGATCCGCACAACAGTCGCCTAATTGTTATATCTTACCTCTACCAAATGTCCCTCTTTTAGACCCTAATCCTCCATCCAGCTCTCCTCTATGATGAGCAGGCGTGATACAATTACATTTATATTATTGTCTATCCAGTCCACAGTTTTACACAGCTCTGCAACACAGCACAGCCCTGCTGCAACTAACCTCTCGCTGCCCACATAGCGCAAAGAGGGTTGGTTTTAATGCCCGCACATATGTGTTCATGGATGAGTGAGGTTTATGTGCTGACTGAGCCGTCTTATATATTGGGAGCTGGTGGGACAGGCTGCAGATTGAACCCACCTCCTTTCCTGGCATCCAGCATTATCTAACCCTTTCCTCACCTGTCTCTGGCCTGCCACTTTCATCCAAGTGAGTGTAAGGTGACCAGATTTTTAAAATGAAATCCGGAGACATATTTTTTAATTTTTTTTATTGGCAAATAGCACAGGGCTGCATAATACACAGAGCGCTGGGCACAGGACTACATAATACACATAGCACTGAGCACAGGACTGCATAATACACAGAGCACTGAGCACAGGACTACATAATACACAGAGGGCTGGGCACAGGACTACATAATACACAGAGGGCTGGGCACAGGACTACATAATACACAGAGCACTGAGCACAGGACTACATAATACACAGAGCACTGGGCACAGGACTGCATAATACACAGAGCACTGAGCACAGGACTACATAATACACAGAGGGCCGGGCACAGGACTACATATTACACAGAGCGCTGGGCTCAGGACTGCATAATACACAGAGCGCTGAGCACAGGACTACATAATACACAGAGCACTGGGCACAGGACTGCATAATACACAGAGCACTGAGCACAGGACTACATAATACACAGAGGGCCGGGCACAGGACTACATATTACACAGAGCACTGGGCACAGGACTGCATAATACACAGAGCACTGGGCACAGGACTGCATAATACACAGAGCACTGGGCACAGGACTGCATAATACACAGAGCACTGAGCACAGGACTACATAATACACAGAGCACTGAGCACAGGACTACATAATACACTACATAATACACAGAGGGCCGGGCACAGGACTACATATTACACAGAGCACTGGGCACAGGACTGCATAATACACAGAGCGCTGGGCACAGGACTACATAATACACAGAGCGCTGGGCAAAGAACTACATAATACACAGAGTGCCGGGCACTGGACTACATAATACACAGAGCGCTGGGCATTGGACTGCATAATTCACAGAGCCCTGGGCACAGGACTGCATAATACACAGAGCGCTGGGCATAGGACTGCATAATACACAGAGCGCTGGGCACAGGACTGCATAATACACAAAGCACTGGGCACAGGACTGCATAATACACAGAGCGCTGGGCACAGGACTGCATAATACACAGAGCGCTGGGCACAGGACTGCATAATACACAGAGCACTGGGCACAGGACTACATAATACACAGAGCACTGGGCACAGGACTGCATAATACACAGAGCGCTGGGCACAGGACTGCATAATACACATTGGATCCTGGCTGCAAAGGGTGGGCCAACTCAACTCATTGAACCCTACGGACTAAGACTGAGATGCAATTAAAGTTCATGTGCGTGTAAAGACAGGCGTCCCACTAATTTTGGTAATATAGTGTGTGTATGTGTATATATATATATATATATATATATATCTTTATTATAAATAAATAATAAAATAAATTAATAATTAAAAAAAAAAATATATATATATATATATATATATATATATATATAAAATGGCTTTTTTTCTCAGAAAATAGGTGCAGGAACTCCCCCCTTATGAGTTGCTTTGTGTCTCCATCCCAATAGGCCAAAGGCAGGTGTCCCAATACTTTTGGTAATATAGTGTGTGTGTATATATATATATTATTTTTTTCATAATTATTGTATTATTTATTATACCACAGATCTATTTTATATATATACTGTATATATATATATATATATATATATTGCCAAAAAGTATTGGGACACCTGCCTTTGGCCTATTGGGATGGAGACACAAAACAACTCACAAGGGGGGAGTTCCTGCACCTATTCTCTGAGAATAAAAATCCCTGTATATATATATATATATATATATATATATATATATATATATATATATATACTGTGTATATATCTTTTTTTTTTTTTTGGCGGCAGCAGTGTTTCAGCCCGTGCAGCACCATGGTTATTTAGAATCCATTATTTTGTCAGTTTTACTTAGCAGGATCTCATTCCAGAGCCTGAGTTATGCAAAGCAGCGGCTGACCCCTCCCCCGCACTCGTAAAAAGCGCAATGTTGGTACAGGGAGAAAATCCCCCGACGCGCACCTGTCACGCCGCTCTCCTCTTTGATGGCAGGTAATAAAATGACGCTGTTTGTGTCTTGCATGTCCGCTGGATAATGTAATCTGCAGGACATGAGAACAATGCATCAGCGCTCTCCCCGGAGGCCCCCCACGCATTGACTTACTGCTAGTCAAATGGACATCGAACCTTCTGCGATACCTTTCAGCGAGCGTCCTCAGAGGACTCCGCCAAGCATAAATCGCTAGCGCTGAGAGCCGGCAGAATCACAAACATTGTACAACCTAATGAGGCTAATAACATATTGTAATTCCTGGGAATTCCATGCGGAATGCAGGGGAGGAGCACCGGGCGCGTTGTGAAATAAAGGCGAAGGCTCAGTTCACATCTATGCGTGTTGAGAACGCGCGCAAATATTCTAGAAGCATGTTTAGCGATTGTCACTCCAGACTGTACACGTGGGCTAAGATTAAACCTATTGCTGAACTCATGGATCTGTATTTGGATCGCTTTTTAGAGTTTGACAAGCAGTAAGGAGGTGACACAGTCCATGGTCTGGGCAGGCAGCAAGTGAAAAATAATCCAGAGACAGCCGAAGGTCAGGGAAGGCAGCCGATGAAAAATAATCCAGAGACAGTCCAAGGTCAGGGCAGCGAGCAGATGAAAAATAATCCAGAGACAGTCCAAGGTCAGGGCAGGGAGCAGATGAAAAATAATCCAGAAACAGTCCAAGGTCAGGGCAGGCAGCCGATTAAAAAAATAATCCAGAGATAGTCGAAGGTCAGGGCAGGCAGCAGATGAAAAATAATCCAGAGACAGTCCAAGGTCAGGGCAGGCAGCAGATGAAAAATAATCCAGAGACAGCCGAAGGTCAGGGAAGGCAGCCGATGAAAAATAATCCAGAGACAGTCCAAGGTCAGGGCAGGCAGCAGGTGAAAGTGTAACCAAGAGACTGATCGCAGGGCAGGCAGGAGATGAAGCGGAATCTAAGGTCAGGCAAAGGTCAGGGCAGGCAGCAGATGGTAGAGTCAAGACAGTATATTAAATCTATAAATATGGCAAGTCTGACAGCGAAGGGGATATGGTGGGAAAATGGGACCCCCCCCCCCAAAAAAAAAAGGGGGGAGGGATAGGAACAAATCCCAGTAGATGAGGAAAATAAGGATTTGAATGTGCCCAAGATACTGATGAGAAACGGGTCTAAAAAGTATATAAGTTTTATTGAAACAAAAAAATAATAAAACAAGACATTAAACATGTTATTTCCTGCATAGCGTAACACATCCTGCTGTGCGGTGGACCTACGCGTTTCGCCCACATGAGCTTCCTCAGGATCCAGATGTGTTATAGAGTTTTCAAAGTATATACCCCGTATAAAATCACATAAATGAAGGTCTCAAACCAATGCAAAGAGGTCTTGAATAATGAGCTGGGAATCGGTTGTTTCATCTGGGCAGGAAAAGTAAGTGTAGAATCCCCCATGGAAGGATTGTTCAATCAAACATTTGGCAAAAATAACCCCTCAAGCCAAAAACATATATTTTAACCGGTTCCCGACCGCCTGCCGCCGCTGGCTCTCTTGCGCGAACCGACATAGCTCTAAGTCGGTCGCGCAGGGTGCTGGGAGACAAGCGCGCTCTGCTGGCGGCGCGCTCCCACCCCCACTAGGCAGCAGGGATGTCGATCCCTGGGGCCAGCAGCCGCGATTACCTCTGGGCACCCACGATCGCTCCCCGCTGAGAGAGAAGGGCAGTTTGCTGTTGTAAACACAGCCGACCGTTCATCTCTCTGGAATGATCACAGAGCGCCTATGATCCTGCTATACAGACCTTAGTCAGGGGGGTGATCAGGAATCTGATGGTCATTCTGACAGAGCTCCAGCGTTTTTTTTTTGAGAGAGGAGAACCTTCCAGAAGAACAACCATCTCTGCAGCACGTCACCAATCAGGCTTGCATGGTAGAGTGGCCAGACAGAAACCACTCCCCAGTAAAAGGCACATGACAGCCCATCTGGAGTTTGCCAAAAGGCACCTGAAGGACTCAAAATTCTCTGGTTTCATGAGACAAAGATTAAACTCTTTGGCCTGAATGACAAGCGTCATGTCTGGAGGTGGAGGAAACCAGGCACCACTCATCACCTGGCCAATACCATCCCTACAGTGAAGTATGGTGGTGGCAGCATCATGCTGTGGGGATGTTTTTCAGCGACAGGAACTGGGAGACTAGTCAGGATTGAGGGAAATATGAATGCAGCAATGTACAGAGACTTCCCTGATGACAACCTGGACCTCAGACAGGGGCGAAGGTTTATCTTCCAACAGGACAACAACCCTAAGCACACATCCAAAATAACAAAGGAGTGGCTATGGGACAACTCTGTGACTGTCCTTGAGTGACCCAGCCAAAGCCCAGACTTGAACCTGAAGGAACATCTCTGGAGAGATCTGTAAATGGCTGTGCACCAACGCTCCCCATCCAACCTGATGGATCTTGAGAGGTCCTGCAAAGAAGAAAGGGAGAAACTGCCCAAAAATAGGTGTGCCAAGCTTGTAGCATCATACTCAAAAAGTCTTGAGGCTGCAATTGGTGCCAAAGGAGCTTCACCAAAGTATTGAGCAAAGGCTACGATACTTATGTACATGGGATTTTTTTTCCATTTTTTATTTTTAATAAATTTCCAAAGATTTCAAACAAACTTCTTTCATGTTGTCATTATGGGGAATTGTTTCTGTCTGGCCACTCTACTATACAGGCCTGGTTGTTCTTCGGCAATGTTCTCCTCTCTCCACAGAGAAACGCTGGAGCTCTGTCAGAGTGACCATCAGGTTCTTGGTCACCTCCCTGACTAAAACCCTTCTCCCCCGATCACTCACTTTGGCTGGGCGGCCCACTCTAGGAAGAGTCCTGGTGGTTCCAAACTCCTTCTATTTACGAATCATGGAGGCCACTGTGCTCATTGGGACCTTCAATGCTGCAGACATTTTTCTGTACCCTTCCCCAGATCTGTGCCTCCATACAATCCTGTGTTGGAGGTCTACAGACAATTCCTTGGACTTCATGGCTTGGTTTATTCTCTGACATGCACTGGTAACTGTGGGACCGTCTATAGACAGGTGTGTGCCTTTCCAAATCATCTCCAATCAACTGAATTTACCACAGGTGGACTCCAATCAAGTTGTAGAAAGATCTCAAGGATGGTCAATGGAAACAGGATTTTTGAGTGCCATGGTGAAGGCTGTGAATACTTATGTGCATGGGATTTTTTTTGTTTTTTTAATTTTAATAGATTTCAAACAAATGTCTTTCATGTTGTCATTATGGGGGATTGCTTCTGTCTGGCCTCTCTACCGTCCAGGCCCGATTGGTGGAGTGCTGCAGAGATGGTTGTTCTTCTGGAAGGTTCTCCTCTCTCCACAAAGAAATGCTGAAGCTCTGTCAGAGTGACCATCGGGTTCTTTGTCACCTCCCTGACTAAGGCCCTTCTCCCCTGGGGGGGGCCGACTCTAGGAAGAGTCCTGGTGGTTCCAAACGTCTTCCATTAATGGATGATGGAGGCCACTGTGCTCATTGGGACCTTCAATGCTACAGAAAATTTTCTGTACCTTTGTAGAAACATCTCAAGCATGATCAGAGGAAACAGGATGCACCTGAGCTCAATTCTGAGTGTCATGGCCAAAGGGTGTGAATACTTATGTACATGGGATTTGTTTTATTTTTAGTCAATTTGCAAAGATTTCAAACAAACTTCATTCACGTTGTCATTATGGGGAATTGTTTGTAGAATTTTGAGGAAAATAATTAATTTAACCACTTGCTGACCGCTCACTGGAGCTCTACTGCGGCAAAGTGGTTAGTTCCCGTCCAGCGACGTAGACCTACGTCGCTGGACTCCTCCCCTTGTGGGTGGCGCACGCGTGCCGCCGGAGGCTCTCTCCCGCTGTATTCAGTCACAGCGGGAGTCGGGCCAGGGGAGGAGCAGCGGTGAACACTGCCGCTCTTCCCCGATCGTCGGGGAATCAAGTTTGGAGATCCGCCCGCTTGTTTAAACAAAGCGGGCGGATCTCCTAAGTGACAGGCAGGGTCAGATTGCAGGGTTCAGCATAGCTGAACCTGCGATCTGTCCCTGTGTCACTCAGTCACCTCCCCCCACACATGTCAGTAAGCACCAGGCATACATTAACCCCTCCCGCTCCAATAAAAATTAACCCCTTCCCTCCCAGTGTCATTTTTACAGTAACAGTGCATATGTATAGCACTGATTACTGTAGTAATGTCACTGGTAACCCCAAAAGTGTCAAAAATGTCAGTTAAGGGTCCGATCTGTCCGCCGCAATGTCGCAGTCCCGCAAAAAAAAAATCGCAGATCGCCGCCATTACTCGTTAAAAAAAAAAAACACCAAAAATGACAGAAATCTTTCCCTTTGTTAGTAAACGCAATAACTTTTGCGCAAACCAATCAAAATACGCTTTTTGCGATTTTTTTTTTTACCAAACATAGGTAGCATAAAACAAATTGGCCGAAAATGTTAAAAAATTTTGATTTTTACATTTTTTTGGGGGGGAATTTCATATAAAAAAATGTGAAAAATATTGTTATTTTTGCAAAATTGACGCTTTTTTTTGTTTATAGCGCGTGATCAAAAAATCGCACAGGTGATCAAATACCACCAAAAGAAAGCTCTGTTTGTGGGAAAAAAAGGACGTCAATTTTTTTTCAGTACAGTGTTGCACGACCGCGCAATTGTCCGTTAAAGTCACGCAGTAAAAAATCGCAAAAAACCCCCTGGTCATGAAGGGGGTAAAATCTTCCGGGGCTTAAGTGGTTAATTTAACCACTTGCCGACCGCTCACTGGAGCTCTACTGCAGCAAAGTGGTTAGTTCCCGTCCAGCGACGTAGACCTATGTCGCTGGACTCCTCCCCTTGTGATTTTTGATGATTTTTACATTTTTTTGAGGGGGAATTTCATATAAAAAAATGTGAAAAATATTGTTATTTTTTCAAAATTTACGCTCTTTTTTTGTTTATATCGCAAAAAGTAAAAATCGCACAGGTGATCAAATACCACCAAAAGAAAGCTCTGTTTGTGGGAAAAAAAGGAGGTAAATTTTGTTTGGGTACGGCGTCGCACGACCGCGCAATTGTCAGTTAAAGTCGCACAGTGCCGAATCGCAAAAAGTGGCCTGGACGTAAGACAGCAAAATCCTCCGGTGGTAAAGTGGTTAATTGGCCCTACTGTGTATGTATGTGAGTTAGGGACCTTAGATTGTACGCTCCTTGAGGGTAGGGATTGATGTGAATGTGCAATGCATATGTAAAGCGCTGCGTAAATTGACAGCGCTATATAAGTACCTGAAATAATAATAATAATTAAATCCATTTTGGAATAAGGCTGTAACATAACAAAATGTGGAAAAAGTGAAGCGCTTTCTGGATGGACTGTATGATAAGGGACTAAAGGAGTCAAAAAACCCTCCAATGGAATCATTAGTTGGGTTCATTATAATAGGGATGATAATAGGGATGAACTGTGATTGTGTATTACGGGGAGGCTGTAATCTGAACACGTATGGATATAGGCTTCTTGGGGAAGCTTCCATCCTCCAGTGTCAGCAGTTGTAGACATCTTTATCGCCCATCAGACAGGAAATCTAAGCTGGCAGACCATTGAGGATGATGGCAGAGCTCTCGGGGGACAGCAGGAAGAAGGTAAAAGGTTATGTTTGCAGGTTTGCTTGATTCGCCCGGATACATTAATGGAGTCGTATTAAAATTGTGCATATTTTATAAGCGCGTAGCCGAAGAATCCCCCCCTTGCAGGTAGTGAAACAGGTTGATGTGTCGTTCCCTCGCTCTCCTCAGAGACAGAAGCCTTGTGCTGTTCTGGAATTTACAGTCCCCTCATTGTGATTTTATTACACGGGATGAGACAGTTTTGCAGCCTCCATAAAATCCAGTTCATCCGAGATTAATTGCTGCGCACTCTATCACGGCCGCCTCCGGTTCCTGCCGCATGGATTGATGCTCAAGGCAAGAAACAATTGTCCATGTATATAGCAGGCGTGGACCGGCATCAGCTGCTAGAGGGACTACAAGTCCCATTGGGTCCTGTTGAGGCTGGATGGAATTTGCAGTTCTTCAGAAGCTGGACTAATTATTACGTGAAGACCTTTAACCACTTCTGGACCGGAAGGATTTGCCCGCTTAATGACCGGGCCATATTTTGCGATTTGGCACTGCGTTAATTTAACAGACAATTGCGCGGTCGTGCGATGATGTACCCAAATAAAATTGATCTCCTTATTTTTCCCACAAAAAGAGCTTTCTTTTGGTGGTATTTGGTCACCTCTGCGATTTTTATTTTTTGCACTATAAACAAAAAAAAGTTAAATTAGAGATTAATCTACAGATTAATCGCTAATTATTTTTTCTGATATTGCAAACAAAAAAAAAATGACAATTCTGATAAAAAAAAAATATATATTTTTCACTTTCTGCTATCTAACATTCCCAAAAAAAATTAAAAATCAAAATTCTTTAACATTTTAGGCCAATTATTTTTTCTGCTACATATTTTTGGTAAAAAAACCCACAATAAGCGTATTTTGATTGGTTTGTGCAAAAGTTATCGCGCCTACTAACTACGGAAAGATTTATGTCATTTTTATTGTTTGTTTGTTTTTTTACTAGTAATAGCGGCGATCTGCTATTTTTAGTGGGACTGCGACATTGCGGCGGACAGATAGGACTCCTGACTGATATTTTTGACACTTTTGGGGGTACCAGTGACATTACTGCAGTAATCAGTGCTATAAATATGCACTGTTACTGTAAAAATGACACTGGCAGGGAAGGGGTTAAATGTGGGTGATCAAGGGGTTAAATGTGTATCTAGAGGCGTGTTTCTAACTGTATGGGGGCGTGGCTTGTGAAATGATCAGAGACCTGTGATCCTATATAGAAGGATCACAGGCGCTCTGTGATCATTCCAGGGAGAAGAACGGTCAGCTGTGTTTACAGCAGCTGCCCGTCCTTCTCTCTCAGCGGGGAGCGATTGCGGGTGTCAGGCGGTGCGCGCTCACCCCCTAGCTGCAGGACATACCCCTACGTCGGTTTGCTGGGAGAGCCACACTGCCGCAGTATATAGGCGGCGTGTGGTCAGCAACCGGTTATGGGCTCTTTCACACGGGCGTTCTGTATGTCCGTTTTTCATCCCATCCGTTTGCGGATGAAAAACAGACATAATGTATCTCTATGTAAATACGGATGTCATCGGATGATCATCCTCTGACATCCGTTTTTTGTCAGTTCAGTTCAGTTCAGTTTTTTTGAACGGAAGAGAACCCTATTTTTTCTTCCTTTCAAAAAACGGAACGGAAGCAAAAACGGATGTCAGTGGTGTCATCCGCAGACATCCGTATTTACATAGACATGCATTATGTCAGTTTTTCATCCGCAAACGGATGGGATGAAAAACGGACATACGGACCGGATGACACAAGTGTCATCCGTGTCCGTTACAAAAAAAAAAAAAAGGACCTGATCGGGCAAAAAAAAAGGAACGCCCGTGTGAAAGAGCCCTAACAAGCACTGAGTAAAAACACCTGTTTCTGCCGATCAGTGCTGATATAGCTGCTAATAATGCAGCTCTGCTCCGCATGTTGGGACCTCGCCTGTCAAACTTCCAGCATGTTCTTGGCTGTCACGCTTGTTAGTGAGATCTCAGCAAGAAAGAACTACAAGGTACATGTTAGATCAGGCTTTCTCTAACTTTTTACCCTAGAGGAACTCTTAAAATAATTTTAGGATCTCAGGGAACTTCTGCTAAAAATGAATACACCTAATACGAGCATCAGTAAGTTGTAGATATAAAAAAATAAAATAATAATGGAGGTTGCATTTATTGAGTATTTGACACCCAAAGTTGATCGTTTTTGGCCCCCTTTTGCCTTGGAGGTCAATAAGACGAAGAATAGCCCCTTACAGTATATTGGTGGTCAGTGGGAAGAATGCCCTTTATATTGGTGGTCAGTGGGAAGAATGCCCTTTATATTGGTGGTCAGTGGGAAGAATGCTCCTTACATTGGTGGTCATTTGGAAGAATGCCCCTTACATTGGCAGTCAGTTTAAAGAATGCTCCTTAAATTGGTGGTCAGTAGGGAGAATGCCCATTATGTTGGTGGTCAGTGGGAAAAATGCTCATTACATTGGTGGTCAGTGGGAAGAATGCTCCTTACATTGGTGGTCAGTGGGAAGAATGCTCCTTACATTGGTGGTCAGTGGGAAGAATGTTCCTTACATTGGCAGTCAGTTTAAAGAATTCTCCTTAAATTGGTGGTCAGTAGGGAGAATGCCCATTATGTTGGTGGTCAGTGGGAAAAATGCTCATTACATTGGTAGTCAATGGGAAGAATGTTCCTTACATTGGAGGCCGGTGGAAAGAATGTGCCTTACATTGGTGGTCAGTGGGAAGAATGCCCTTTACAATGGTGATCAGTGGGAAGAATGCTCCTTACATTGGTGATCAGTGGAAAGAATACTTCTTACATTGGTGGTAAGTATACTTCTTACTTTGGTGGTGATTAGGAGGAATGTCCCTTACATTGGTGACTAATGGGAAGAATGCTCCTTACATTGGTGGTCAGTGGGAAGAATGCCCCTTACATTGGTGGTCAGTTGGAAGAATGCTCCTTACATTGGTGGTCAGTGGGAAGAATGCTCCTTACATTGGTGGTCAGTGGGAAGAATGCCCCTTACATTGGTGGTCAGTTAGAAGAATGCTCCTTACATTGGTGTCAGAAAAAAAGAAAAGAAAAGATGAGGACCTCTATTGGTTCCAGGCCCCTGGCTCTACCCATTGATGTTGGCTCCTGAACTATGCAGGCACCATCTGGAGGGAAGCCAGTTGCCTATTTCTCCAGGAACCCCTAGCAATCTCTGGAGGAAACCCTAGTATTCCATGGAACAATGGTTAAGAAAGGCTGTGCTAGATCCTTATCCTTAACAGGTTAAACAATTTGTTTGAAGACCGCTTACAGAACACAGTACCCCATAGCTATGAACCTTCGTCACTTCAGTGAAGCCTATAACATATTTAATGTGAGTATATGTACAAATGTATACTTGTTAGGGTAGGGGGTATTCAAGAAGTATGTTTTTTTCATGTCTATTTGGTATTTTTTAGCATCACCATCATTTACTTGCCTTTGCTAAGGCGCAAACCTCAAGGGAATGGGCTGAGGCAGCAAGCTTGCAATGCAAAATTGAATACTGAGGTCTACACACATCTTAGCGCAGTGGAGCTCCAGGCTACCGCTCTCCATGGTTAGCCAAGCATTCCCCCTGACTTGGAAGCCTTCTGTCTAAACAGGTGTCTCCCCTTGAGGCACAGCTGCCCTGCTGGATGGTGGAAAAGCAGGAGACAGAGATGACTTGTTGCATGCCGTTTCCTACAGGTTCTGTAGTACAGTTGCCACCCAGGTTTGATGGATCTGTCCCCAGCAAACAAAAGTCATCAGTGATTGCCAGTGATGATACTGTGGTCATACAATACAGGAAACTCTTCTTGTAGGTACAACTAGTCCTAGCACAGCCAGTATAGTAGATGAAAGATCAGGCAGGAGGCGGGGCAGTGGCACAGGGTGTGCAGAACTGCAACCTATAAAGCATGAAGTCTTGTAGATAAGACAGGTGGTCTTCCCAGTAGCAGTGCGGCTCCTGCAGCTGATAGGCTACACTAGCCTAGCTGCTGTGAAATTGACCTATGCAGAGCATAGGACCTCCTGACCCCCCCCCCTTATCTACACCTCTGTGTATTACTTTGTAAATATTTTCAACAAGCAATATGGTTTCTGTGTGTGTCTGTTTTGTATTTTGCTGGATCTCTGGATAAAAAAAAAAAAAGAAAAATGTAAGAATAAGAATTGCGTCGGCCATGTACAAGAGGTACTTTATTAGGCGTTTTGCTCAGACCAAAAATCAGGGAGAGTTTTAGGAATAAACAGGGACATCTGATCAGGGCTGCTGTTAGAAATCATGACAACCTGACACGGGGCCCGATACAGGCAATGCTTCAGTTATCAATGAACACAGTGAATGATCAGTACCGATCACTCATTGTGTTAGTTCGGGAAGGGGCTGGTAAATATGACCTATTTACCCTTAGGCATACGCACAGCAGTGCCGATTTTCCCTGCCTTCTGGTGCCCCTCCTCCGTCTTCCCCCTGCAGTGCTGCCAGCTTCCCTCCTCTCCAGTGGCGGCTGGTGCTCCATGGGCCGGGGGGGGGGGGGGCGGCACACACCATACCCCCGGACCACACCAGCTCTAGCCTGCACACCTAACCCCCCACCCCCACCCCGGTCGCCGGCTCACTCACCCTGGGCAGGCGGCGGCGGCTTCCCCTGCGTCTCCTCCCTCCTCCTCTTCCTTGGCCAATAGCATAGTTTCTCCTTTCGGCCAACTGGGAAACGGGTCTCCTGATTGGCCAGGAGGAGAATCAGTGTGGCAATAGCGAATGATCATTCGCTATTGTCACATAACTGGGTGGGCTCAGGACGCAGTGCTCTGCGCCCCAAGCCCACTCTTTTTTGAAGCCTATTAGAGCCTCTGGCTCCAATCCCATGCTTCAAAAAAAAAAAAAAACCCATTGGAATCCATGGGTGTGTAGATTAGGGGGCTGGATGCATGGATGGGGGGGGGGGGGGCGGAGCCCCTGCGCCCCCAATGGATGGGCCGCCACTGCTCCTCTCCTGTCGGCTGCTGTGGTGGATGTTTCAGGATAGAGAAGGGTGAAGGAGCCGGTAGATATTTAATTTTACCAGCCCTTTTCTGAATGAACACAGTGAGTGATCTGTACCAGTCGCTCCTGTGTTCATTCTTACCTGAAGCATAGTAAACAGTGTTTACTATGCTTCAGTTTGTGAATGAACAGGAAGCCGCTCAGCACAGAGAACTTCCCATAAGTTCACTGTCCAGTACAGCTGAGGTTGCAGAGAAAGGGACTGGGAAAGCTCTGTCCTCAGTCACTTTCTCTGTCTCAAAAGTGAGACATCAGAGCTTTGTTTAGACCCCTGATATTTTACCAAAGCCCCTCCAAAAAATTTTTAAAAAATATAATATTGTAAAAAATTAACAAAAATAAATAAAATTGTAAAAAATGATAAAAATAAAACTACTGACACCAAAAACACTCTGCTCTACTGTCACCACTGCTCTGCTAAAATAAAAACGTGTGTGTTGGTGCTCTGGGGTGCACACTCCAATGTAATAGGCTGCGCACGCCAATGTATTTACCGGAACCTTCCCCCATTCTCATTCTTGAAGGATCTTATTGTGTAATTGCAGCTTCCAGCGGGATGGAGAGGAGGGAAGCCAGCAGCACTGCGGAGGTGGAGAGAGGGGGGCACACAGGGGGTCCTGGGCAGCAGGGGGAAACGTACGGTGCACAATGAGGGTGATCGGTTGGGGGGGGGGGGGGATTACTGGAATTGATCCTTGTATTGCTCTGTGCAGCAGCTGAAAGACCACGGGAAGGAGAGGAGGGAAGCCAGCAGCACTGCGAAGGTGGAGAGATGGGGGCACACAAGTTGGTCCTGGGCAGCAGGGGGGAATTGTATGGTGCACAAGGAGGGTGATTGGTCCGTAGGAGGAGGGGGGGTTACTGGAACTGATCCTTGTATTGCTCTGTGCAGCAGCTGAAAGACAATGGGAAGGAGAGAAGGGAAGGCAGCAGCACTGTGAAGGTGGAGAGATGGGGGCACAAAGGGGGTCCTGGGCAGCAGGGGGAAACATATGGTGTACAAGGAGGGTGATCAGTCCATTGGGGGGGAGGGGGGGTTACTGGAACTAATCCTTGTATTGCTCTGTGCAGCAGCTGAAAGACAATGGGAAGGAGAGGAGGGAAGCCAGCACACAGGGGGTCCTGGGCAGCAGGGGGGAAATGTATGGTGCACAAGGAGGGTGATCGGTCCGTAGGGGGGAGGGGGGGCTACTGGAACTGATCCTTGTATTGCTCTGTGCAGCAGCTGAAAGACAACGGGAAGGAGAGGAGGAAAGCCAGCAACACTGCGGAGGTGGAGAGATGAGGGCACACAGGGGGCCCTGGGCAGCAGGGGGAAACGTATTTTTGCACAAGGAGGGTGATTGGTCTGTGGGGGGGGGGGGGGGGGTTACAGGAACTGATCCTTTGTATTGCTCTGTGCATCAGCTGAAAGACAACGGGAAGGAGAGGAGGGAAGCCAGCAGCACTGCAGAGGTGGAGAGATGGGGGCACACAGGGGGCCCTGGGCAGCAGGGGGAAACGTATGGTGCACAAGGAGGGTGATCTGTCGGGGGGGGGGGGATTACTGGAACTGATCCTTGCATTGCTCTGTGCAGCAGCTGAAAGACAACAGGAGGGATAGGAGAAAAAGCAACCTTTCAGCTGCTGCAGAGAGAGCCATACAGGGGATTGGTTCCACTTATTACCCCCCTACGGCACCAGTCACCCTCCCATCTCACATCTATATTCACCCTGCTACCTGGGCCCCCCCTGGTGGCCCGGGCCCAGTATAAGAAGACTGGTGGTACCCCTTTACCTACTGCCCTGCATCTGATAACCCCAACAAGGCTGTACCTGCCCCCTCCCGCTTACACATTTTATTAATTTATCCCGCTGTGGCGGTGGCGGTGGCGGTGACGGCGTACCCTGCAGCTCAGCGGAGCTGTGATTGTATTTCTCCTTTATAAACAATCCCATTTGTCTCACTTGAAATTTTTGGTTTGCATTCAATAAAATTCTCCCAGGAGCTGCGGCCCGGAGTGGAGGAAAGAGCGCGTTTCTGTTAAATTATTAAACGCGCTCGGTTCAGTAACCCCTAAAGTGCCAGGTCCTGCAGGAAAAGCACAGATGGACCCTGGAAGAGGTGCAGTATTAACCCCTCCACTACTACAAGCCAGAAATGAAACAAACTATATTCTTACAATCAATGTTCCTTTATTTCTGAGCTGAAGGTGTCAGAAGGAAATTGTGTTAATTCCCTGATGTCTTATATGTTGCACATTTTATTTGTTACATTGTAGATCCCAGAATCCTGTTCACACATTTCAGTGCAAACATTTATAAGGATGCTATAAAGTATAAATGTCTGCTTATTAAAAATGCTGGAATACAGATTTGTGGCAGATCAGTTCATAATTTCCTAGTAAACTGCTACATGAGATTGTAAAGGGACACCATTTAGAGCAGGGGTGTCAAACTCAATTTCATTGTGAGCTGCATCAGCAGTATGGTTGCCCTCAAAGGGCTGTTTGTATCTGGGGTGCGCTACGTAAAGAGTTCTGGGTTCAGGAGTGTGTTATGTACAGAGTGCAGAGCTCAGGTGTGTGCTGTGTACAGAGCACTGGGTTCAGGAGTGCGTTATGTACAGAGTGCAGAGCTCATGATTATGGTATGTACAGAGTGCAGAGCTCAGGAGTGTGCTGGGTTCAGCAGTGTGTCATGTACAGAGTGTAGAGCTCATGATTATGGTATGTACAGAGTGCAGAGCTCAGGAGTGTACTGTATTCAGAGTGTTAGGTTCAGGAGTGCGTTATGCACAGAGTGCAGAGCTCATGATTATGGTATGTACAGAGTGCAGAGCTCAGGAGTGTGTTGTGTGCAGAGTACAGGGTTCAGGAGAAAAAAGACTGGTAGGGGCTAGAAGGAGCCTCTGGAGAACGGCTGCATTAAGGGATGCTCAGACCAACTTTATGTAATTAATCAAAAAAATTCTTTATTGAAGATCAAAATGACACATGGTTTGAAAAATACCCCCAATATAGGGGAACAATGTACAAATATCAACAGATATGAAATGTAAATGACAGCACACAAGACATATAAAACCAAATAACTTCACACATACAAGGCCGGCCACACACACACACTGGAAGATCAGACCAGCAACGACCAGAGTAAGCTGCAAGTATTCCCACCGGGAATGTCAGGATGCTGCTATCTCATTGGTCTGCTGGTCGGCATGCCACAATGATGTATTATACCTGGTATAATATAACCAATAACTGCTGTACCAATAATTCAGAGGGTCATGGACTGCATTATTGAACCAATAACATATGAACCCTATACTTCAAAATTGCTGATTGAATGGTGATACTGGAGTCTATTCACAGACTATCAGAAAAGCACCAATAATCTACTGGAATGCAGGTTTAAGCCTATACACTTCTACTGTGATTAATAAGTCTGTGAGCTCCACATTTTTAACATGATTTCACCATAGAGGGAGAAGCATCTAAAGGAATGTCTGCACACCAAGTATAATGGGTTGTTTGGAAAGCCAATCCTGGAAATGGATAATAGCTGATAGTCTTGAAGGAATGAAGTTCAGATCCTCCAGAATTATGGTTTGCACAATCAGGCCAACATAAAACCCCATGTGGTAGAAAGTCTCATACTGTAGTAATGGATATGGATGCGGGAGCAAGGGAGAGACGCAGTATAATGGAAGGACTGCGCAGGCTCACACCATCTAAAGGCTGCACACCATATTGGTCAATATTCCCATTGGCCTTGGCAATGGCCGTGAGGTGTATACACACTATGTGACTGGGTCAGCCTGGTGGTCACAGCCTGTTTCTCTATCCCCTTATCAACGATTGCTTATGCTCACCGTTCCTTGGGATTCTTTGAGAAAATAGACCTCTATTCATCTCCTTGGGGTATTCAAAAGATGATGGCCCGATGCTGAAGGTTCCGCTCCAGTAAACCACGAGGAGATGGCGTGTTCCGGTATTAGCAAGTGAACAACGCTGTGGGCGGGAGCTGGAACGCAGCGGTGGCTCTTCCGGGTGGTGTGATGCCGGCGTGTGACGTCAACGCGTTTCGCGTGCGTGACGCACGCTTCGTCAGGACGTCATTGGTACGTGAGGGAAGTGAATAAATAGGGGAATAACCTGATTGGTGAATACTATCAGGTGACAGTGTAGCAAACATTCCTCTATTGCAACTTCCCACATAATTAAAAACCGGATGGAATGGCTCCATCATGTGGTAAAAAGTAGGTAATGCATGAAAAATAAGTATTGATTTGACCGTTGTGGCATGGCTCCAGAGCTATCGATACCGGCTCTCCAGACAATTAAGTATTACTTAAAGGCATGATTAAAGACCAGACTTAATCAATATAGGGATTGTCACACTGGCCATACATTTCATTAGGTACCTTTGATATTTTGGACTTTAAGAGTCAATACAAACGATCACATTATTATTAGCTATATGACACATGCGACTTAGGGGTATCAATACACTAATAAACCAGATGCCAAAATTGATAGATAGGAGAGCTATTTTTTTGGAGCTATTTTTTGGGAAAAAAACTTTTTTCAAAACTCAAAATATCTATCATTTAGCACTAGGCAGCTAGAGTCCAAACGTACATTTAGTTTAGGATTTTTAAAAGTTTCCTTTGTTAATTTTTAGATTTTTTAGATTTTTTAGAAGAAGGAGTTTAACATACGCCATACTGAGAGCACTTGAGCCATACTTTAATAGAATAGAATTGATAGTATGCTGGAACGCATTTTGTTACAAAGATTGACCATGAACTGAGATTCATATAGATGTATATATATAGATATAAAGTAATTGCCCCATTTTATAAAAAACATAGAAGATCTCAGTCACACGGGCATTGAATTGACGAAAAAGTCGTGTGGTACATTTAGGGAATTTAGGAGAAATTAGTAATAATAAACAGATAGAACAGGGTGTGACAGGTGACCTAGCACCCTCTATTGCAATATTTAGTAACAAAGTATCACACGATATAACTGGTTATGTTCTCCATCAGATGGCTGTATGTTGACGCTGGTAGCTCTAAGACTCAAGAAATATGCTGAGACTCATGTCAGTATTTAGGCCCAGAGGTGCCAGCGTCTGAAGGCGAAAAATCCATGCCTTTTCTTCTTTTAGGAGGACCTTATCGAAATCACCTCTCCTAGGTGATATCTTTAAGGCCCAGAATCCCATTACTTTTAAACCGGAGGGGTCACCGTTGTGTTTTTCGGCAAAGTGTAAGCCAATAGGGGTCTCTTCCTTAAGGCGTACACTTTTCAAGTGCTCACCTATTCTAATACGCAGCTGCCGTTTAGTCTTACCCACATACATTTTATGACATGGACATTGTATAATGTACAATACACGTGAGGTAGAGCAGTTTATGAAGGACTCAACTCTATATGTCACTTTTGCTTGTGAATCTGTGTAGACCTGTGATTTTATCACATGGCTGCAAATCTGACAGTGACCACAGGGGTACATTCCTTTTAAAGGTTGTGATTCGGTAAGCCAGTTGGTTTTGGTGGTGCGAGTAAACTCAGATCGCACCAAGTGGTCACCGAGATTTGTGGCTCGTCTAGCCGTTAGTAGTGGACGTGGGCCCACTATATTTTTTAGTTGTTCGTTATTTTGTAATATGTGCCAATGTGATTGAAGGATATGTCTCACCTCATTCCACTGGCTGCCATATTTAGTGATTACGCGCGGCAAGTTTGAATTTTCGAGTTTTGGCTTATTTTGAGTCAACAGCTCGTTTCTGTCCCTAGCAGCTGCCTTCCTTCTTGCCCTCCTGATGGTTCGGTGTGAGTATCCTCTCTCACGAAATCTCGCATACAGTTCTTTAGATTCTTGTAGATAATCCTCACCCAATGAACAATTACGCTTTATGCAAATATATTGTCCCACAGGGATCCCCCTTATTAAACTTGCTGGGTGATGACTGTCTGCCCTGAGGAGGGTATTGGCAGCTGTTGGTTTACGAAAGGTGGTAGTTACTAATTTTCCATCTTTAAGCTCTATATTTAGATCCAAAAAAGAAATAATTTTCTTATCTACTACATGAGTTAACCGAATGTTGCGCTGATTAGAGTTGAGTTCCGACATAAACCGCTCCAGCTCAAGTGGTGTACCTGCCCACACCATGAGCACATCGTCTATGTACCTCAGCCAGGTCAATGCATGGCTGAGGTACATAGGCGAGGTGTACACCACCTCTTCCTCCCACATGCCAAGATGTAGGCATGCGTACGACGGTGCCCATGGGGCACCCATAGCTGTCCCTCTGATTTGCTGATAGAAGTAGTTGGAAAATTGAAAGACATTATTGAGAAGGGAAAATTCGAGCAATTCCAGAAGGAATTCATTTTGTGAACCCTGCAATGGGAATTTCTGATCAAGGAAATGATATACTGATAGAAGCCCCCAAGCGTGGGGGATAGAGGTATAGAGGGATTCGACGTCTATACCGACAAGTAATACTTCCATTTTGAACTCAAGGTCACGGATCTTGTTCAGAACATCCCCCGTATCTCTCACATATGAGGGAAGGTCGAGAACAAGATCCTTGATCAAGGAGTCCAGATATTTACCAATCCTATCCAAAGGGCCCCCACAAGCAGACACAATTGGTCTGCCGGGGGGGTTGACCGGATTTTTGTGTATTTTTGGTATAACATAAATTGTTGGTATATTGTATTCCAAGACCTGGAGATACTGTTTTTCTTTGATAGTAATAAGTCCGGCTTCAAAAGCGTATTGGAGTTTTTCATTAATGTTTTTTACTAATTCAGGTAGTGGATTTTGCTGCAGTTTTTTGTAGGTATTATCATTTGATAAAAGACGTTTTACTTCTCTTTCATAATTATCGGCTGTTAGCAACACTACATTACCCCCTTTGTCACTTTTTTTAATGACGAGGTCGCTAGCTTTTTTAAGGTCTCGCAGCGCAGTTCTTTCCTTCCGTGTGAGATTGTCGGATGAGAGTGAGTCCCAGTTGACCCGTTTGAGATCTTCTTCCACCAACAATAGGAAGGAGTTTAGCCATTTGTTAGTGCAAAATTTGGGCATCTTGGTTGAGCGTATATAAATACTGCTCTTTCTCAAACCTTCATCGTCTAGTGGGACTTCATCTTCATCCGAAAGCTCACCGGCTTCATCTAATAATGACTCTAACACTGATAGGGCCTCTGTTTCTTTGATATTCATTTGTGCTTCCTTGGAAGTCATCTCATCGCCTGCATGGACTAACCTGTAATACACTTTTCGGAGGTAAAGACATAAGTCTTTATACACTTCGAAATGGTCCATGCAGGAGGTTGGTGAAAAAGAAAGACCTTTAATTAATACAGAGATATGGGACTCATTTAGGACAAAGTTTGACAGGTTGATGACTTTGGGATCGTCGGATTTTTCACAGATTGGCTGGGGAGGAACTTTTTCACTGTTTATAGGCTGCAAAGAATTGGTTATTACCGACGGTTGCGTGGTCTGGTTCTTTGTTCCCAGACATTTCCCTGACCTCCTGTTTTTTCTCGTTCTTTGTCTTTGCCTCCTTTGTTCTTTTTGGGTCCCTTTTTCAAAATCCCCTTTGGGGTTGGGGGCGGAGAAACATCCTCCGCCGCGCCTTCCCTTAAAAAAGTAACCGAGCGGTCATCATCATCACTGCCCGAAGGCATAGATTCATAACTAGAGTAACTTCTATAACTACCTCCTCTTCTCCTTGACCTGTTACGTCTATTTTTTGAAGAGAGATCAAAGATTTCCCCACGGGCCCAATCATCCAGATCTCTTTGGAATTTAGATTGTTTAACACTTTTTAGATTTTTTTGTGTTCTCTCTATTTCCTTCTTAAGATAATCGTTTAACTTCTGGAATTCTTCTAATTCTTTGTGTGGTTCTAATTTTTCCAATATAATTTTAGTCTCTTCCTGTATCTCCTCTAATTGTGCCTTTTCCTCCTCCACTATTAAGGCCATAACTTTTATTCCATGTGAGATACACTCTGTTTTCCACTTCTCTAAAAAGCGCTCTGTATGTAGGTGCCTTGCTGGAATGACTCTCTCACGCAAGCCTCTAGGTATAATACCTTGTGAAATATAGGATTCCAATGATAGTACATCCCATTTTCTGTTGAGGGACCTCACAAGCAATTTCTTGTGGTCCCGAAACAGATTTTTTAGATCCCCATTGGTTTCTGTGTCCTTACTATTATCGAAAGTTGCTCTAATTTCTGCATCCAGAGAGTCCCCTATCATAAAGGCCATTTCGAAAACAGACCCTATAGTACAGATATAAGGAATGTAGATTCAAGGAATAACCACAGTTCAATAGCTCTGGAGCCACGCCTTTGCCATAATTGACAAAAATAACCAGACAAATGTATATTGGTCAACAGAAGAATACAATTAATTTGCGAAAGGAAAAATATATCAAAGCAAATACCTATCAGTCTGTCATTTTGATCTTCAATAAAGAATTTTTTTGATTAATTACATAAAGTTGGTCTGAGCATCCCTTAATGCAGCCGTTCTCCAGAGGCTCCTTCTAGCCCCTACCAGTCTTTTTTCTCTAGTTCATTCAGGCTGCGGTGGCTCCCTACTTACCATTTGAGACCCTTGAGGATTACCATAGGGTCCCTCGACGGGTCTGTGCCCAGGTACACAGGACACAGCAGTCTCTATTTTGGGTGCCCCCTTTCTTGTATGCCTTACAGGGTTCAGGAGTTTGTTATGTACAGAGTGCAGAGCTCATGATTATAATATGTACAGAGTGTAGAGCTCATGATTATGGTATGTACAGAGTACAGAGTGCAGAGCTCAGGAGTGTGCTGTGTGCAGAGTACAGGGTTCAGGAGTGTGTTATGTACAGAGTGCAGAGCTCATGATTATAATATGTACAGAGTGCACAGCTCATGATTATGGTATGTACAGAGTGAAGAGCTCAGGAGTGTGCTGTGTGCAGAGTGCAGGGTTCAGGTGTGTGCTATACACAGTGCAGGGTTCAGGAGTATGTTACATACAGAGTGCAGGGTTTATGGGTGAAATTTACTGTGTGCAATCCCAACCCCCCTTCCTGAAGCTTCCTCACATCTCTCTCCTACCTTGCCTGGCTCTAATACCTCCCTGTGTAGGCAGCACTGCCTCACCTTGCAGAAAATGTAGGGTGAGAGATGGAGGTGGCGGAATGAAGTTCTGCCACGTCTGGCTGCAAAACTGGGTGCAAGGGCCACATGACAAGGCCTGGAGGGCCGTATTTGGCCCACAGGCCTTGTGTTTGACATATGTGATTTAGAGGGTCAGTACTAGAGAACACACCCCCCCCCCCCCGGTTCGGTTCGCACCAGAACTCTTGAACATCTCAAAAGTGCGGACCTGAACCACAAACCCAATTGAAGTCTATGGGACTCAAACTTGGAAAAGATTGTTTTTGAAGGAGCAGTGATTTTAATGATGCTTTAATTAAAACAATTAAAATAAAAAATGTATTTAAATATAGTCCCTGGGGGGCCCCCTTAGTGCCAGTAAAATGGCACATCTGTATCCTGTATAGAACCTGCTGCAGCAAAACTGGCATTTATAAAGAAAAAAAAAGTTGAATTGATTTTATTACTTTAGTATTACTATTTTTTCTATAATCACACTGTACTTACAATTCACTAACACTTAACACTCAGAGTCACAATAAGTGAACACACTAACTCGCTAGTAGCAAACTGAGCCTTGCTCTATCTATCTCCACTCCAACAACAAACTGTAAAAGCTTCCTGTGGGAAGGAACCGGCCTTTTGGCTAAGATCAAGTGTAGTATCTGTTCTTATCAGTTGGTATGAACCTTAGCTAGTACCGGTATGACCAACACCCGGAGCGCCTGGAGGTACCAGGGTATGAGGAGTAGGTCATCTGGGAAAGCATGTAGGGTCCGCCGCCTTCTGATTTGAATGGGTTAAGCTGTTCTTACCAGTTTGAAGGGGGCAAGAAAGCCGGTCTGTCCTGGAGGCCGGTTAGTATTGCTCCTGGATGTAATTGGCTGAGGAACTGGAATGGCGATGGGAGGGCTTTTCCTCCTGGGTTGAATCTGGCCTTGCAAAAGGCTTGTCCCCAGTTGAAGGTAGGCTCTCCCTAAGCTGTTTAGGTTCAGATGTCTGCTGGTAGGGATAGGCTGCACGGTCTGGGCCAAAGGCCGGGACCGAATAAAGCCAGTGGTGTACGTGCCCCTGGGGTGGCAGCCCAGGGGTGCCGTAATTCTCATTGGTGAGGCGCAGTTCACTTTTGAGTTTTTGGCACCTATCTCATGTACAGAGTGCATAGCTCATGATTATAGTATGTACATAACACAGAGGAGGGGTGGATATGGCCTTCTGGCTTAGTTCGCCCTCTCTCATGGGGTCTCCCTTCGGGGGAGCCCCACCTAGTACTTGGGGTGGGCTGTTTTGGCAGTCCTCCCAGAGAACGGGGTCTGCCTGGTTTCGCCCAGGCAGAACCAAGTGAAGTACCTCAGTCCCTGTCAGAAGCTTTGCGCCCCGGGGGATCAGGGTTAGGGCCTTCCCTCTTTGGAGGAGGGCTATGTGTACGCCTTGTGCACTTTTTGTGTTTCCCACGTTTGCGTGTGTGCACTTTTTTATGCACCGGGTGTAGCTTTTGAGTGTGTTTCACACACCACGGGCTTTAAGAAAAAAGAAAAAAAAGGAACCTTTTATAGTGTGGGGTGGGACTATGAGCACTGAGCCGTGATTGGACAAAGTCAGCATCATTTTGTCCAATCAGGGCTCTGACAGTGCTCTATGCGCTAATTGGCAAAGCCTTGCACCTGATAAGTGGTAGGGCACTAGAATGCACTGTGCAGCACGCAGTGCATTGTGGGGCGCTCGGCAGGCAAACATCCCGCCATGTGCCCCACAAATTCGGGTGTTTGCCAAATGGGTGAACGACAATGTTGTGGGCCAGAACTTTTGCTCGACCTGAAATGTTCGCCCAACTCTAGTCAGTACATCCACAACTGAGATCAGCATTTGGTGGATGCTAGAGAGGTACAGTATACCCAGGGCCAGTGCAAGGATTTTTGTCTACACAAAGGAAGGTGTATTTTGCTCCCCCCCCCCCCACAATACTCCCACCACCCCCCTCTTTTCCACAACGCAGCCCCCCCACCCCCATACCAGCAGTGTGATGTGGCGCAACATGAAGGACGTCACACAGCATTGAAAATTTGAGCTGTGCAAAGCTGTCACCAAATGGCAGTGTGTAATGAGGGGGGCGGGGTTATGCATTCGCTCACTAAACGATTAAATATGATTGGACGCTCTGGGCCAGACCTTTATTTTTTTTTTTTCATTCAGTAAATAGCCAGGATGCTAAATATTTTAGGATCCGTAGCAATTCAGCGCCAGTAATTGATTCTCTCCATCCCGTCTGTCCCCTGATAATGATGGCCCTAATCCTCTCAGTCGCGGCTTTCTCCCTGGCGCTCAGTGGGCGCCGGTTCTGATCCGCGAATAGTTCTACGTTTTGTCACACAGGTTTTGCAGCCAAAACACTTCCATTAATAGTCATCCAAGCAAAGCGCGTCCAAAACCTTATCTGAGCGAGCCGGGAAAATCAGTTTCCGTAACAACAATAAATTTGTCTTTTAATTTATTTTTTTTCTAAGGGATAAACATAACATTTACATAACACAGAATATTCTGAATCATCTGAAACCTTCCGCCGAGGGAGATTGTGTTTGAAATGGATTATTTATCTGGAGGAAATGTGCTGGGAAAAGGGAGCTTATGGTGCTCTCTGGAAAATCGCATTGTGATAAAATGTTGTTGTGCATGGAGGTGATCATCCTGTTTCTGGACAAGGGGGGAGGGGCACCGTTCACTGGACCCAGATCTACCCGAACCCCTCCTGACCCCCTTCCTTTTACTATTTATTTATACAAATCTAATGCATTGATCTGTATAAACCGTGTTCTCATCACTCTTATTCCAATGTCAGGACCCAGGTCTGAACCTGCGACCTCTGCTGTGCCTGGCAAGGATTCTTTTTGCTGGACCACCATATAAAAAGGTACACCACCTTTTATCTTGCCCTCCCCAGTTCATCACACCCCCCCCCCCCCCCCCACCCACCCATCAAGATGGTAAAGAAATATTTAAAGGGTTCACTGGGTGCAGATCTACCCGAACCCCTCCTTTTTACTATTTATTTATACAAATCTAATGTATTGATCTGTATAAATTGTGTTCTCACCATTCTTATCCCAATGGCAGGACCTGGGTCTGAACTTGCGACCTCTGCTGTGTCTGGCAATTCTTCTTCTTGCTGGGCCACCTTATTAAAGGTACACCACCTTATATTCTGCCCTCCCCAGTTCCTCACACGCCCCCCACCCCCATCAAGATGGTAAAGAAATATTTAAAAGGTAATTCCACTTTCGTGGGGGAAAAAAATAGCTGTGTCTGGCAATGACTCTTCTTGCTGGGCCACCGTATTAAAGGTACACCACCTTTTATATTGCCCTCCCCAGTTCCTCACACGCCCCCCCCCCCCCACATCATTCAACATGGTAAAGAAATATTTAAAGGGTTCATTGGGTGCAGATCTACCCAAACCCCTCCTGACCCCCTTCCTTTTACCATTTATTTATACAAATATAATATATTGATCTGTATAAATTGTGTCATCACTCTTATCCCAATGTCAGGACCCGGGTCTGAACCTGCGAACTCTGCTGTGTCTGGCAATGATTCTTCTTGCTGGACCACCTTATTAAAGGTACACCGCCTTATATTCTGCCCTCCCCAGGTCCTTACTCGCCCCCCCCCCCATTCAACATGGTAAAGAAGTATTTAAAGGGTAACTCCACATTCGTGGGGGGAAAATAAATAGCTGTGTCTGGCAATGATTCTTCTTGCTGGGCCACCATATTAAAGGTACACCACCTTTTATTTTGACCTCCCCAGTTCCTCACATGCCCCCCACCCCCATCAAGATGGTAAAGAAATATTTAAAGGGTTCACTGGGTGCAGATCTACCCGAACCCCTCCTGACCCCCCCCCTCCCTTTTACTATTTATTTATACAAATCTAATGTATTGATCTGTATAAATTGTGTTCTCACCATTCTTATCCCAATGTCAGGACCCGGGTCTGAACCTGCAACCTCTGCTGTGTCTGGCATGGACTCTCCTTGCTGGGCCACCGTATTAAAAGGTACACCACCTTATATTTTGCCCTCCCCAGTTCCTCACATTCCCCCCCCCCCCAACCCCATCAACATGGTAAAGAAATATTTAAATGGTAATTCAACTTTCGTGGGGGAAAGCTGTGTCTGGCAATGACTCTTCTTGCTGGGCCACCATATTAAAGGTATACCATCTTATATTCTGCCCTCCCCAGTTCCTCACATGCCCCCCCCCCCCCACCATCAACATGGTAAAGAAATATTTAAAGGGTTCACTGGGTGCAGATCTAACCAAACCCCTCCTGACCCCCTTGCTTCTACTATTTATTTATACAAATCTAATGTATTGATCTGTATAAATTGGGTTCTCACCATTCTTATCCCAATGTCAGGACCCAGGTCTGAACCTGCAACCTCTGCTGTGTCTGGCAAGGACTCTTCTTGCTGGGCCACCATATTAAAAGTACACCACCTTTTATTTTGCCCTCCCCAGTTCCTCGCACGCCCCCCCCCCCCCTCCATCAAGATGGTAAAAAAACATTTAAAGGGTAACTCCACTTTTGTGGCGGGGAAAAATAGCTGTGTCTGGCATTGCTTTTTCTTGCTGGGCCACCGTATTAAAGGTACACCACCTTTTATTTTGCCCTCCCCAGTTCCTCACATGCCCCCCACCCCCATCAAGATGGTAAAGAAATATTTAAAGGGTTCATTGGGTGCAGATCTACCCGAAACCCTCCTGACCCCCTTGCTTCTACTATTTATTTATACAAATCTAATGTATTGATCTGTATAAATTGTGTTCTCACCATTCTTATCCCAATGTCAGGACCCGGGTCTGAACCTGCAACCTCTGCTGTGTCTGGCAAGGACTCTTCTTGTTGGGCCACCATATTAAAGGTACACCACCTTTTATTTTGCCCTCCCCAGTTCCTCACACGCTCCCCACCCCCATCAAGATGGTAAAAAATATTTAAAGGGTAACTCCACTTTCATGGGGAAAAAATAGCAAATAAAGAAAAAACAATATAGCGTATACAATTGTGACACAAATCATATTGTAATTGAATGTTATTAAAAATTACCTTTCCTTTTCAATCTGCAGCTGTAATTTTCTGAAAATGCAATGCAATATGGCCGCCTGGAGTTGTTCTGTACACAGAATGTATACTGACTACACCCCCACAAACATCATTTCCTGCTTGTGTGATTGGCTCACCAATTTCCCCAGAAGTCTGCACTAAGATACAAGTCAGATTTCTGGCATCCCCTGCAACAAAAATGTCATTTTCGGTGAGATACTCCCAATAGGAACACGTCTAAAGGGATGCAGGCCCAGCAGATTTCCTCATTAGAGCCCTGCAGCTGTCACAGCTGATAGATAATTATGAAACCACTCCCATTAGACCCACTCAGCACAGAGGAACAAACAATGATTTCTTCAGAATAATAAAAGGTAGGAATCTGCAACAAAGTTTGTTATAATCCCTGCAATGTACAGAGATCACCCAGAGGGGAATTTTTTTTTCTCAACAAAAGTGAAGTTACGCTTTAACAACTTCACCCCCGTCCTGCCCAGGCCGATGTTCAGCTTTTAACGCTGTCACACTTTAAATGACAATTGTGCGGTCATGCAGCAATGCACCCAAATTACATTTTTATAATTTTTTTTCACACAAATAGAGCTTTCTTTTGGTGGTATTTAATCGCCGCTGCTTATTTTTTTATTTTTTGCTAAATAAACAAAAAAAAAAAAGACCAGACTGTAAGCCCCCGTTCACACTAAGGCGACCTGTGAGGCGACCTGGTCGCCTCACAGGTCGCCGTAGGTCGCCTCCCATAGGGAAGCTGCGGACCCGTTCTAATAGGAGCGACACAAGTCGCTCCGACTTAGAAAAAGGGTCCGGAGCTTCTTTGGGGCGACCAGGAGGCGACCGCCATAGACTTCAATGTTATGAAGTCCGTGGCGGCCGCTCCTAGGTCGCGGCGCGCTGCAGGTGAACGGGGGCTAAGAGTCGGTTCACACTATGACGACACGACTTCGGGGGCGACTAGTGAAGTCGCCGTGCACCGCGACTTTGGCGCGACTTGTACGGACTTCACATAATGGAAGTCAATGAAAGTCGCTCCGACTTCGGTCAAAAGTAGTACAGGAACTTGAGTCGCTCCTATTAGAACGGTTCCCATAGCACAGAATGGAGCACGACTTGTCAGACGACCAAGTCGCCTAACAAGTCGCGGTAGTGTGAACCGGCAGTAACCAGAAGAGTGTTACTAAAGAAGAAACAATGTATTAATTCCTTTTACAATGTCATTGTTTATTGTTTCTGTATTCTGTACTTTAAAGCGGAGTTCCGGCCTCAAAATCGAAAAAATAGACTTGCTGAGTGACATCTGAAAAAGAAATGGATACTGACGATTTTTTTTTGGTCACTTACCTTGTGAAAATATACTCACCTTCCTTCCACTTCCTCCCTCGGCGGCCGCGGCCCGCGCCGTCTCTTCCGGTTTGCGATGACTCCTGGGAGCTGAACGTCATCGCTCCCAGGAATCAATGCGCCTGCACCGGCCCAGCTCGTCACTTCCGGTGCAGGCGCGGCATTCCCTGCTAAACAGCTTCTGGGATGACACGCCTGCATCGGAAGTGACGAGCGGGGCCGGTGCAGTGCATTGTGGGACTCCGACGTCACGGAAGAGGACATGAAGAGGGACGCTGCGGCTTCAGCTGCCCACACCTGAGATGGCAGCGCTGGAGAAGAACTTTTCAAGGTAAGTATTTCTTCTTACAGGTAAGTGCGACCCGAGACAGATCAGAGGCTCTCCATTATGGAATGTACTAGCCCTGACTGTCCCGGGGGTATTTTTATCTAAAAATGACCCCCAAGGCCGGAACTCCGATATAAAGGCATTTTTGTTGCAGTTTACATGGATTTCCTGATGCATTTCAGATGCTATTTTTCATTTTTTTTTTATTTTACTGTACTGGGTCCAGTGCATTTTCGATGCATTTTGTATGCTTTTTACCACATTCCAGTACAGTTGTGTGCAGGAAAAAAGCAGCATGTTGTATTTTTTTTCTGGAACTGAAATATAATGCACTATGCCATATGACCTACATTCCATGCGTTTTTGATGCAGAAAAAAAAGCACTGCACGGCTATCTGAACACGAATCGCTCTTTAGAGATTAAAGCACGTGAACAAGCCCTCATGAGAATGAGCAAGTCACATCAGTCTCTGTACCAGAGGAGCTTACACTCTAATGTCCCCCCACAGTCCCACTATTATTATACATTTATATAGCTCAGACATATACCACAGTGCAGAGACAAGGTCAGCTAGAGCAGCCCTCAAAATGTCTACTTGCCTGCTCGCATTTGGCGAGTGGAAATTAGCTGAGGGTGAGTGTGGAGCAGGGACTGACTGGGCCAACAGTTTCCTGGCTGATCGCTTCTGGCAGAAGTTAGGCGCCCTTTTTTACAGGGCATCATTGCCCCCCAGGCCGCTCTGATGCCTGTAGAAAAGGCTGCACCACTGTCTGGAGGGAGAAGTGCTGGCCGCTATCAAATCAAGTCCCGCCTTCTGGACCGGCTCCTATGATAGATAGCACAATGGTCCAATGCTGGTCCAGGAGGCGGGACTTTGTTTGACAGAGGCCACCGTTTTATCTTCAAGCTGTGTTACAGCGAGAGATCCCCGCAATCCTCCTGATTCCTCCCTGTGATCCCTGCTGCATTGATGGGCACTGATAGGCTGCATTGATGGACACTAAGGCTGCACTTATGGGCACTAATAGGCTGCACTTGTGGGCATTGATAGGTTTTATTGATGGGCACTGATAGGCTGCATTAAGTGGCACTGATAAGCACTGATGAGGCTGCACTGATGGGCACTGAGAAGGCAGCACTTATGGGCACTGATGAGGCTGCACTGATGGACACTGATGAGGCTGCATTGATGGGCACTGATAAGGCTGCACTGATAAGGCTGCACTAATGGGCACTGATGAGGCTGCACTGATGGGCACTGATAGGCTGCATAGATGGGCACTGATGAGTACTGATGAGGCCTCACTGATGGGCACTGATGAGGCTGCACTGATGGGCACTGATAGGCTGCAGTGATGGGCATTGATAAGGTTGTATTGATGGGCACTGATAGGCTGCATTGATGGGCACTGATGAGGCTGCACTAATGGCCACTGATGAGGCGGCACTGATGGCCACTGATTAGCTGCATTGATGGGCACTGTCGAGGCTGCACTATAAGACAGCATTGATATGCTGCACTGATGGTCACTTTTGAGACTGCATTGATGAGGCTGCACTGATGAGTACTGATAGTCTGCACTAATGGGGCTGCACTGATGAGGCTGCACTGATGGGCATGGATGAAGCTGCACTGATGGGCATAGAGGAAGCTGCACTGGTAGGCTGCACTGATGGTTACCGATATGCTTTATGTTAATATTGGTAAAGTTGTTGTTAATATGTATTTTTGTAGCTTAATTCTGCATAAAATATTTAAAAAGTAATTGTATGACATAAATTACAAGGGCGTGTTTAGGGGTGGAATTGGGGGCAGGGTAGGGGCTGGGTGGGGCAACTGGTGACGAGTAACTCTTAAGGCTTGGCTAGTAGCCCAGGACTTGAAATTTTTGAAACCCTGATTTTAGAGCCCAGGACAAACAAACCAAACTCTGCCCCCCCCCCCTTTTAAGATGTATAAGCATTATATGTCAGCAAATATTCCCTCCCCCCTCCAAAAAAAAATAAAAAATCAAGCTCCAATATGCATGCTTGAGCATAAATTCCCCCTCCCAGTACAAATCTGCCCCCCTTCTGAAATATTTCTTGCCAGCACAAATCTTTGCACCCCCCTCCAAGCGCAAATCCTCTTTCTCTCCAAATCTACCCCCTGAAAAATCCCCCCTACCACCACAAATCCTCTCCCACTCCAATTTCCCACCCAAGCACAAATCCTCTCCCCGACTCCGAATCCCCCCCTCTCAGGAAAAATTCTCCCCCGAATTCCCCCTCCTAGCACAACCCCCCCCCCCTCACCCCATTTCCCCTCCTAACATAAATACCCTTCCCCCCCATCATTCCTACTAGTACAAATTTCCCCTTCCCTCCCTCCTCTACCACATCACCTTTTCTAGCACAAATCCCCCAAATCCCCCCTCCTAGCACAAATACACTTCCCCTCCCAGCACAAATTCCCCAAATCACCATTCCTAGCGCCCCCCCTCCTAATTTCCCCTCCTAGAACAATTCTTATCCCTTGAAACCCTCAAAATCCCCCCTCCTACCACAAATACACTTCCCCTCCCAGCACAAATTCCCCAAATCACCATTCCTAGCACCCCCCCCTCCTAATTTCCCCTCCTAGAACAATTCTTATCCCTTGAAACCCTCCAAATCCCACCTCCCAATACAACCCCCCATCTCCTTAAAGTGCCCCCCCCCCCACCTCACATGATACCACAGTGCCCAGGGCCTCTTCTGCCCACCCCTTGTCCTGGCCCTGCTGTACCGACCCAGTCCCATCAGTCTCTGCACCCAAGGAGCTTACACTCTAATGTCCCCCCACAATCACACACATTTGCTGTGCTTTTATAGCTGGGAGCTGAACTTAGGACCCCGGCATCTCAGGGGCCCCTATGCTAACCTGTGGCCCCCTTCCACACAGAGTACGCCATGCTTCTGATCACTAGTATATGAGATGTGGGGTGCGGCGGGGCTGCAGACGGTCGGAAGGCCCTGCGTGGTGATATAATTAATGAAGGGATGTTGGCAGTCGATAGAGGAGGAGGCCTTGCTGTACCTCGCCGAGATCTCATCCTTTATCAATGCTTATCTAATTAACTCGCTGAGTGAGATGTAACAATCCACCGCAGACGAGGCGAATCGATGGCGTTCCGAAAAAAGGATTTCCACTAACGCAGAACATGTGGGCGGATTACCGACGCGGACCCAACTATGGCCTTCAGCCATTAACCGGTTCATTGCCGGCCCATTGATCAGAAGCCTAATCACCAGAGATAGCGGGAGGTCATTTTAGCTCCATATCCACTTGAAGAACCGTCCTTTTCTGGCACTTTTTGTTTACAAGTAAAAATCTGTAATTTTTACTTGAAAATTACTTAGAACCCCCACACAACATACAGTATAGATATATATATATATATATATATATATATATTTTTTTTTTTTTTTTAGCAATGACCCTAGAAAATAAAATGACGTTTGTTGCAATTTTTTTTTTGTCTCACGGTATTTGCACAACGGTTTTTCAAATGAATTATTTATTTATTTATTTATTTATTTTAAATAATACACTTTAATGAATTTGAATGCAAAAAAACACAATATATAACCCAATTTTTTGGTACAATATAAAAGATGATGTTACGCCGAGTAAATAGATACCTAACATGTCCCACTTTAAAATTTTGCATGATTGTGGAATGGTGACCAAGTAAGATACATAAAAATCTGTATTTTTTGCTCGAAATTACTTAGAACCTCCAAACATCATATATATATATTTTAGCAGAGACCCCAGAAAATAAAATGGCAATCGTTACAATTGTTTTATGTCACACGGTATTTGTGCAGCGGATTTTGAAACAACATTTTTTTGGAAATAATACACTTTAATGAAATTGAATGATAAAAAAAACACAATATACAACCCAATTTTTCGGTGAAATATAAAAGATGATGTTAAGCGAGTAAATAGATTCCTAATATGTCACGCTTTAACATTGCTCACGATTGTGGAATGGGGACAAAGTAAGATACTTAAAACTCTGTATTTTTTGCTCGAAATGATTTAGAACCTCCAAACATCATATACATATATATATACTTTTTTTTTTAGCAGAGACCCCAGAGAATAAAATGGCAATCGTTACAATTTTTTTTATGTCACACAGTATTTGTGCAGCGGTTTTAGTTGAAACAAATTTTTTTTGGAAATAATACACTTTAATGAATTTGAATGAAAAAAAAACACAATATACAACCCAATTTTTTGGCGAAATATAAAAGATGATGTTATGCCGAGTAAATAGATTCCTAACATGTCACGCTTTAACATTGCTCACGATTGTGGAATGGGGACAAAGTAAGATACTTAAAACTCAGTATTTTTTGCTCAAAATTATTTAGAACCTCCAAACATCATATATATATATATATATATATATATATATATATATATATATATATACACATATATATTCTTTTTTTAGCAGAGACCCTAGAGAGTAAAATGGCAAGCGTTTACATTTTTTTATGTCACACAGTATATATATATATATATATATATTCTTTTTTTAGCAGAGACCCTAGAGAATAAAATGGCAAGCGTTTCAATTTTTTTATGTCACACAGTATTTGCGCATTTCTTCAAAAAACAATTTCATTTGGATACAATGCAGTTTAATGAGTTTGAATGCAAAAAAAAAAAACACTATACTGTATGTAACCCAATTTTTTGGTAAAACCTAAGAAATGATGTTACACCGAGTAAAGAGATACCTAAGATGTCACGCCCTAAAATTGCACATGATTGCGGAATGGTGATATAAACTACGATACTTAAAATCATTTTTAACAGAGACCCTAGAGAAAAAAATGGCAATCGTTGCTATTTTTTTTTTTTTTTGTCACACCGTATTTGCGGTATTTGTGCAGCGTTTTTTTTAAACGCAATTTTATAGGAAATAATACACTTTAACGAATTTGAATGCAAAAAAACACAAAATATAACCCAATTTTTTGGTAAAATATAAAAGATGATGTTACGCTGAGTAAATAGATTCTTAATATGTCCCGCTTTGAAACTGCGCATGATTGTGTAATGGCAACAAAGTAAGATACCTAAAAAATCTGTATTTTTTGCTTGAAATTACGTATATATATATATATATGGATCTATCTATCTATCTATCTATCTATCTATCTATCTATCTATCTATCTATCTATCTATCTATCTATCTATCTATCTATCTATCTATCTATCTATCTATCTATCTATCTATCTATCTATATATATATATATACATATATATAAAAAAGCAGAGACCCTAGAGAATAAAATGGCAGTCATTGCAAATTGTTTGTTACACAGTATTTGTGCAGCGTTTTTTCAAACACAATATCATTTGGAAATATTACAATTTAATTAATCTGAATGCAGAAAAAACACTATACTGTATATAACAAATTGTTTTGGTAAAACCTAAAAGATGGTGTTACGCTGAGTAAAAAGATACCTAACATGTCATGCTTTTAGGCTACGGTCACATGTCAGCGTAGCGATCGCGGGCAGAATCACCGCGATTCTGCCCGCGATCCAGAAATTATTGTAAATCGCGGGACGCTTGTGCGTTGCCCGTGATTTGCAATAGCACCCCAAACGCTGTACGATGTTGCCGCGATTTGTGCCTGCAATTTTTTTTGCGTGATGTTACCGCGATTCAGCAGGCGCAAATCGCGGCAACATCGCACAGCGTTTGGGTTGCTATTGCAAATCACGGGCAACGCACAGGCGTCCCGCGATTTGCAATGATTTCCGGATAGCGGGCAGAATCGCAGTGATTCTGCCCGCGATCGCTACGCTGACATGTGAATTGGGCTGCCTTAAATTGGGCAAGATTGTGGAATGGTGGCAAACTATGATACTTGAAAATCTACATAGGCGATGCTTTAAAAAATTTTACAAGTTACCTGTTTAGAGTTATGGAGGAGGTCTAGCGCTAGAATTATTGCTCTTGCTCTAACATTCACGGCGATACCTCACATGTGTGGTGCGATCACCATTTTATATGCGTGGGCGACTTATATATGCGTTCACTTCTGGGCGTGAGCACGGAGAGATGGGGGCACTTTAAAAAAAATGTATTTATTTTTTTATTTTTACACTGTCCCTTTATTTTTTTTAAATAACTTTAATTCCTATTGCAAGGAAAAAAAACCCAAAATCCCTCCTCAACCTTTAAAAGCAAGAGTTAAAAAAAAAAATGGGATCTTTTGCTTGAAAAAAAAAAAAAAAGAAAGTTTACTGCTGCCCTAGACCTGAAGTGACGTCATGACACAGAGGATAAATAAATAGTTTTTCCGCCCTAGACAGGAAGTGACGTCATGACGTTGCTCCGGTCCTCCAAGATCATAGAGATGATCAGACATGCTCTCAGTGACTGCTTTCACACCCCGGCATTTTAAATGGTGGGCAGATTTGCCGCAATTTGAGTTTTCATTCACAGATTTCCGCAATTCAAAATGGCGAGGACACACAGTTGAGATGCCAGCCATTTGAATGGCACCTAAAACCGCAGTGCTGTTCTGCCGCGATTGTCACGCGATAAATCGCGCCGCAACCGTGGCAACTCGCATTGCGTGAAGCATGTCACCCAAAAGTAGACCCTGTACTTTTTTTGGGCGACAAGCTTTACGCAATGCGGGTTGCCGTGATCGCAGCGTGATTTATCACATGACAATCGCGTCTGAACTGCATTGCGATTTTAGGTTTAATGGCATCTCAAATGTGCATCCCGCGATTTGTTTGGTGCTTTAAAATCGTGGGCAGAATCGCCGCAAATCTGCCCGCAAGCAAACAAATTTTATCAAATCAAAGAACGTCATCTATGATGAAACGCGTCGGGTCACAGCGTGCTGACGTCACCCTCACAAGCGTCTAAGAAGTACGGGCGAGCGGAGCCCTCCGGCCGGCGGCTGCATACATCTCTCCCCTGCCATTTTTCTATCTGCAAATTGTAAGTGTGTTTCTTGTTTTACTTAATAAACTTGTGGGATTTTATGCTATGGCGCTTTTCTTCATTTCATATGGTTGAATCCCTGCCTGCATCCCTGAGTCCCCCTTGGCTGGCTTAGAGATCCGGTTCTTTGTATCCACTCATACCATCTACCCAGTGGTGTATTTTGGTTTTGTGCTGCCCTAGGCAAGACTAAAATTGGGCGCCCCCTCCTATGTAAATTTGCCCCACTCCTTTTTTAACGGATGGGACTCCCTCCAAAATTAATGGACTACAAGTCCCAGCATGAACCCCTGAGATCTCACGAGAGGGGGGGTTGTGACAGGGGGTGGGAGAGAGAGAGAGAGAGAGGGGGGTGGGTGAGGGAGAGAGTAAGAGAGAGGGGGTGGGTGAGGGAGAGAGAGAGAGAGAGAGAGAGAGAGGGGGGATGAAAGAGAGAGGGGGGAGACCAAAGAGAGAGAGAGAGGGAGGGATGAGTGAGAGAGAGAGAGGGGGGGGGGGGGTGAGAGAGAGAGGGGGATAAAAGAGGGGGGGTAAGAGAGAGAGAGGGGGGGGTAAGAGAGAGAGAGGGGGGTAAGAGAGAGGGGGTGACAGAGGGGGGAGAGAGAGAGAGAGGGGGTGAGAAGAGGATGAGAGAGAGAGGGGGTGAGAGAGAGAGCGAGAGAGTGGGGGATGAGAGAGAGAAGGGGAGATGAGAGAGAAATAGAGAGGGAGAGAGATGGGGGGTGAGAGAGAGAGGGGGGGATGAGAGAGAAATAGAGAGGGAGAGAGATAGGGGGGTGGGTGAGAGGCGGTGAGTGAGAGAGAGAGAGAGCGAGGTGAGAGAGCAACTAGTGGCCAATAGAGTCTCAGGTGGGGGGGGGGGCGGCTTTTCTGCTGCCCCCCTACATAGTGCCGCCCTAGGCCTGGGCCTTGTTGGCCTAGGCCAAGATACAGCACTGCATCTACCAACAGCACTCGCCTGCATTCAGTGTTCTTCTGGTAAGGGTATTTACTACAGGTGTTGATGTCACGGGTTTAGTATTTACCAGGATCTTTCTTTGGATTTCACATTATGAGTCTTCATATCACCTTTTTCTGGTAAGCTGCATTGATATCGGTGGAGGTGTTCAGGTTTCTGCATGCTCACAGACCAGCCTGTTACTTCTTATATTTGGTAAGGAGTATTTAACTGATGCTTTCTGATGGTGGAGGTTACATATATCATTCACTTTATCACTTTGTGTTCCATGTGGATCATCACAGACTTGATCAATTATTATCTATTTTGCTAATGAGCATCTATCCAGCACTCTATCACTATTAAGTCTGTTTGGTGATAGTTGCACACAGCGGGTGCATTCGTTTGTTTTTTTATTCTGTGTTTTTGGTTTTACGCTATGCCGTTTTTTATCTTTTTCCACATTTAAACTCCATTGCGGTGGCCGTCTGAGATCCTGTGGTTCTTTGTGGACAACTGTTCCTGGATTTCCACTGGAGTTCTATACCATTTGGTACATTATCTATTGATTTCTGGTAAGCCTTACATCTACACGGATATTTACAGTCACGTTTATTCATCTGATTTCTATATGGACTCTTTGGACATTTTATTTACATTTTGATTAATGTTTTGATCACATACAGCGCGATTTATTTTTGTTAATGCTATATAACATTACCATTAACCACTTTACCACCGGAGGATTTTGCTGTCTTACGTCCAGGCCACTTTTTGCGATTCGGCGCTGTGTGATTTTTAACGGACAATTGCGCGGTCGTGCGACGCTGTACCCAAACAAAATTTACGTCCTTTTTTTCCCACAAACAGAGCTTTCTTTTGGTGGTATTTGATCACCTGTGCGATTTTTACTTTTTGCGCTATAAACAAAAAAAGAGCATTTATTTTGAAAAAATAACAATATTTTTCACATTTTTTTATATGGAATTCCCCCCCAAAAAAATGTAAAAATCAAATTTTTTTTTAATTTATGGCCAATTTGTTTTCTGCTACCTATGTTTGGTAAAAAAAATCACAATAAGCGTATTTTGATTGGTTTGCGCAAAAGTTATTGCGTTTACTAACTAAGGGAAAGATTTCTGTCATTTTTGGTGTTTTTTTTTTAACGAGTAATGGCGGCGATCTGCGATTTTTTTTTGCGGGACTGCGACATTGCGGCGGACAGATCGGACCCTTGACTGACATTTTTTACACTTTTGGGGGTACCAGTGACATTACTGCAGTAATCAGTGCTATAAATATGCACTGTTACTGTAAAAATGACACTGGCAGGGAAGGGGTTAATTTTATTGGAGAGGGAGGGGTTAATGTATGCCTGGTGCTTACTGACGTGTGTGGGGGGAGGTGACCGAGTGAGTCAGGGACAGATCGGATGTTCAGCTATGCTGAACCCTGCAATCTGTCACTGTCTGTCACTATGGAGATCCGCCCGCTCTGTTTACACAAGCGGGCGGATCTCCAGACTCGATTACCCGACGATCGGGGAAGAGCAGCGGCGATCGCCGCCGCTCCTCCCCTGGCCCGACTCCCACTGTGAATGAAAACAGCGGGAGCGCGCCTACAGGGGGAGGAGTCCAGCGATGTAGGTCTACGTCGCTGGACGATAATGAGCCACTGTGCCGCAGTAGAGGCGCAGTGAGCGGAGTTAAAGTGGTTAAAAAAAAAAATGTAATCCTTATGGAATTAAAAAAAAAATAATTAATTAATTAAAAATCTAATTTTTTCATCATTTTAGGCCAATTTGTATTCTGCTACATATTTTTGGTAAAAATAAAAACCCAATAAGCGTATTTTGATTGGTTTGCACAAAAGTTATTGCGTCTACAAACTAGGGGAAAGATTTATGTAATTTTTTTTTTACTAGTAATGGCGGCGATCTGCGATTTTTTGTGTGATTCGGACAGATCGGACCCCTAACTGACATTTTTGACACTTTTGGGGGGACCAGTGACATTGCTACAGTAATCAGTGCTAAAAATATGCACTGACACTGTAATGATGACACTGGCAGGGAAGGGGTTAAGATAGGGGTGATCAAAGGGTTAAATGTGGGGGTGTTTTCTAACTGTGTGGGGGGATGGGCCTTCTGCATGAACACAGAGACCTGTGTTCCTAAATGAGAGGATCCCTGTGTTCATTACTGACAGAACAACGGTCTGCTGCGTTTACAACGGCAGACCGCCGTTCTGTCCCCATGGGGAGCGAACATCGCGGCCGCCAGGCCCACTGATTGGCTCCCCCTGTGGCGAACAGGCACGCGCCTCCCCACTAGCGGTCCCGCAAAGCAATTTTCCGGTTACGTCGTTTCGCGGGACAGAGCCGACCTGCCGCAGTATATGTAATGTGGGCGGTTGGCAAGTGGTTAAAGGGCTCTTTTAAGGAAACCGACTAATAAATGTTGCCGGCCCTTTCACGGCGGAGACGCATAATAGGGCGATAATGAATCGGTTCCCCGCAGCGTCCTCCTATCCTGAGAGGTGAACAAGTCACGGCTCTGCTCATATATATTTTATCTTGTTGAGTGATGGCTAAAGTGCTCTCCGTAGAGCGCAGCTAATTGATAGAAACGTGGGGGATATTAGTCATTGCCGTCCCCCTCCTAGGAGGTCAATGGCCGGGCCGGCTTCCCCGTAATGTGCCCGCCATTTACTGGACGCTTTCTTAATGATCAGTCGCAGATCAAAGTCAAACCCGAGCGGGAGATGTCTCTGGTTATGTATTATTGGAGGGAATCCAGAAATTCTCACATTGATATAATTTCATATATGATTCCCCTTATTGTAAAATGCTACGTCAGTGTCCTGCCATTCCTACGTATAGAAAAAATAAATACATTTTATAATAAAATGATACAAAATGTATAATAAACTTCTAATTATAATATAAAATGAATATTAACCACTTGCCGACCGCCCACCATAGATATACTGTGGCAAAAAAAAACAAAAAAAAAAAACTAATCTCTGATCAAATATTTTTTTATTTTTTTTTTTCTTAAGTTACATTTAAAACACAAAAACAAATTCCTGGTATCTTTTAGTAACATTGTCATAATTAGGCTTCTGTTGCTGGCACGGAGGACGCGCTGCGTGGGTGAGTTTAGTTTCCCGCGGCTCTGCGGCGAAGTGTCCGTCTTCAGATGTTGCTAACTGTCACAGTAGCGGCAGTTGGCGGTTGGAGAAGCAGAAAACTGGACGACATCATACAGACGCAGATGTTGTGTTTCAGCTCCCGGGCTGTGTGATTTTTTTTTTTTCCACATCGTCGGTCCTTTTGCTTTTTTTTTTTATTATTTCTTTCCAACACTTTCTTTTTTTTTTTTTTTTATTGGGAGGGGGGGGGGGGTTGTTCGCTCCCATAGCCGCCCTAACAAGCAGCAGTTAAAAATTCGTTACCGGAGTTGGCAAGGGAGATGAAAGGTAATGCATTAACCAGAGGAGATATTATTAGCATTGGCGTTGGCGCCGTGCATTATGGGAGAGAGGCGCTGAGCAGAACTCATTAAACCTTTAGATACACAACTAATCCGGCGTCCCTCGCGGGCCGCTGACAGCGCAAACAAGGATAAATGATGGTTGTATACTTTACATATGCCAATTGATGACCGTACACAAGACCGCTTCCTCCCTGCACTCTTGTCAGTCCCTGCACTCATTATTGCGCCAAACAGGGCGTCACACCACCGGGGCGACTCTCGTTGACTGCCGGTGGAGGAGTCAAAACTTATCATCTAATGAAAGCGGCGGCAATAAGTCCCGCTTCGAGAACGTTTCAATTAAAATATAATTAGCTGAATGTCCGCGCCTGAGCCTGAGGATTAGGAGGCGTGTATCGGTGTGCTTAATCTTCCCGCACATTCGCCCCGTTATTTATCTGCGCCGTGTGCCGTGTGCATGTCAGCTGGGATTTAGAGAATATATTAATCAGTTGTCATGGAATTATTCCTTTTTTTTATTTACTTTTTAAAAGTTGATCAATGGCAATAATTAGCATTATTTATTAATTAAATGCTCAATTCTATTTAAAGTGGTTGTAAACCGAAGGCATGAAATATTATTATTATTATTATTATTATACAGCATTTATATAGCGCCAACAGTTTGCGCAGCGCTTTACAGTGTGGGGGAAGACAATACAGTTACAGTACAATTCAATACAGGAGGAATCAGAGGGCCCTGCTCGTTAGAGCTTACAATCTAGAAGGGAATATGAACAAAGCCTATCCCTCTATAGTGTGTACTTGTCTCAGTCCGGAGCACTAACTCTAGGTTCAAACCTATGCATTTTTGCAGTTTTCAGCAACACACTACAGTCCATTAAACCTCTTCCGGACCGCCCGCCACCTTTTTACGGCGGCAGAACTGACGTAGACCTATGTTGGTCGCGCGCTTACAGCTAGGGGGTGAGCGCACGCCGCCGCTGGCACGCCGCCGCCGGCACGCTCCCGCCCCAACTCGGCAGCGGGGACTTCAATGCATGGGGCAGGCGGCTCTGATTGCCGCCTGACACCCGCGATCGTTCTTCGATTATGTAGATTTTGTGGCTGGAACTCCGCTTTAACATGTCGCCGACCACACGCCGCCTATATACTGTGGCAGTGTGGCTCTCCCAGGCAAACTGACGTAGGGGTATGTCGGTCATGCGCCTGCAGCTAGGGGGCGAGTGTGCACCACCAGCGGCACGCTCGGCAGCGGGGAAGCCGATGCACGGGGCAGGCGGCTCCGATTGCCGCCTGACACCCGCGATCGCTCCCCACTGAGGGAGGAGGACGGTCGGCTGTTGTAAACACAGCGGACCGTTCTTCTCCCTGGAATGATCACAGAGCGCCTGTGATCCTTCTATATAGGATCGCATGTCTCTGTGATCATTCTACAAGCCCCACCCTCATACAGTTAGAATCCCTCCCCTAGGTACACATTTAACCCTATGATCAGCCCTGGGTTAACCCCTTCCCTGCCAGTGTCATTATTACAGTGACAGTGCATATTTTTAGCACTGATTACTGTAGTAATGTCACTGGTCCCCCAAAAAGTGTCAAAAATGTCAGTTAGGGGTCCGATCTGTCCGCCGCAATGTCGCAGTCCCCCTAAAAATCACAGATCACCGCCATTACTAGGGAAAAAAAACAACAAAAATGACAAATCTTTCCCCTAACTTTTGCGCAAACCAATCAAAATAGGCTTATTTTGATTTTTTTTTTTTTTACCAAAAATATGTAGCAGAAAACAAATTGGCCTAAAATGTAAAAAAAAAAAGATTTTTTTTTTTCTTGGCAATGTTATATAGAAGAATGTGAAATTTTTTTTTTTTTTTTCCAGAATTGTCTCTTTTTTGTTTATAGCGCAAAAAAATAAAAATCGCAGAGGTGATCAAATACCACCAAAAGAAAGCTCTATTTGTGGGGAAAAATGGACATCAATTTTATTTAGCTACAGCGTCACATGACCCCCCCCCCCCCCCCTCACCTCCTGAAATATACCAGGCAATATGCCCTAAAATTGGGGAGGGCCCTGTGCCCATACCTCCCAAATGTATAAGATGGGAACGAGGGATATCTATTAGCAAAAGTATGTAGGCATTGGACACACCACCTGCAACGCCCCCCTTAAAGGAGAACTATAAAAAAAAATCATTAGGTAACCTCACAAGTGCATTTTTTTACCACTATTATTCCTTTATATTTTCTTTTGAAATTTACAAATGCAGCAATTTAGAAATTGGATGAAAGGTTTAGCACTGGGAAACAAAAGAAATGTAGCACTGCCCCCATAGGGACTGCTGGATATCCCCATAGGGACTGCTGGATATTAACTCCGCTGGCTCCCCTGGTTACAGTTCCTACATTCCTCTTGGCTCTTCACTGCAATAAACAGTCTAGGGGCATTGGGTTTTTTTGTTGTTTATTGGCAGGGCTTTTTTTCTCAGAAAAAGGGTACAGGAACTCAACCACGACTCTGAAGTTTACAAGTGATAGTGATGAGCAGGTAGCAGAGGGCCTGAACCAAAGGTGGTGGAACTGAGTTCCACCAAGTTCCATCTGAAAAAAAGCCCTGTTTATTGGTAATTGGGATAGGAGAAGGGAATAGTGGGATTCTCCAAAATAACTATTCACATAATCTAAGGACTTCTATCTTCAGAACTCCACTTGTACATATGGAACAGCCAGGCTAATCCATCCTGCCACTTTAGATGAATGGGGTTAAGTCTCTTGCTTTCTTTATCCTCTCTCACAAGACCACAAATGAACAATATCTTATCTTCAGGATACTCTCCCTAGCATCCTCTTTCTCCTGACACCCGTCCACTGACTTTCCTAGGAGCAGGGGTGCCCCCCCCCTCAGGTCAGGCCCCTTGACACAAGTTCCTGTACTTATGATACTGCAGAAGCCGGATCTCCAGTGTCTCCCCTCTCAGTCAGCTTCCCTGGCCCTCTGGGTTCAGCTCCTGTCGACCACTCCTCTGGTCCTCAGAACGACCTCAAGAGATCACATGGCACCTTTACAGAGGAGGAGGCGGCCGCCCTCTCCCTACCGGACTCTGCTCTCCAACGAAAGACCCCGAGCACATGTGCCCCTGGCTTTTATACAGTATCCCAACATGCACCCAGGCAGCCTGCTCCCGCCAGTCATCAGGACTGTATCAAATCCTATGCACCCATTTGTCCTACCACTGTCCAACATGCCTCCCTATTGGACCACCCCGAAACACTTACTAGACTGAATGAAACGCATACTGAGCACAATGAGCAGACCTCACTAACAGATCCTGCTCTCTGGTAGGCAGAGAACAATATAGATTTACCTGCAGCCCCTCTGATAGGCAAACAGAGCTCAAAACTATACTCTCTTACTATCACCTACCTAGGAGGGTGCTAGAGAAAGAAAAACAGTAGTGTATTTTATATACAACTGTATAGATCAGAGCAAAATGAGGGACAAATGAGGAGGCAAGGCAGAGGGACTTTGTTCCAAATCGGGGACAATCCTTCCAAATCAGGGATAGTTGGGAGAAGGGAATGGCACCCACTGACTCACCAATCTGGCAAAGGTGACACCTAAGGAGACTTCCTCTATGTAGGAGCCAAGCCATGCCCTGTATGACGTCTAGTATGATCTTTTTCAATGGGTGAATAAGGGTATATTTTTTAGGTAGCATTTTTGCTTTGCTGCAAGTCTTGGGCTCCCCATTGGCTCTGACAGAACACAGCAAAGGTGACACCTAGGGAGACTTCCTCTATGTAGGAGCCAAGCCCTGCTCTGTATGACGTCTAGTATGATCATTTTCAATATGTGATTGAGGGTATATTTTCTAGGGAGCATGGTTTGCTTTGCTGCAAGCCTTGGGCTCCCCCTTGGCTCTGAAGTGTCACAGAACACAGCAAAGGTGACACCTAGGGAGACTTCCTCTATGTGACACCTAGGGAGACTTCCTCTATGTAGGAGCCAAGCCCTGCTCTGTATGACATCTAGTATGATCTTTTTCAATGGGTGAATAAGGGTATATTTTCTAGGGAGCATTTTTTATTTTGCTGCAAGCCTTGAGCTCCCCCTTGGCTCTGACATGTCACAGAACATAGTAAAGTTGACATCTAGGGAGACTTCCTCTATGTAGGAGCCAAGCCCTGCTCTGTATGATGTCTAGTATGATCTTTTTCAATGGGTGAATAAGGGTATATTTTCTAGGGAGCATTTTTTTCTTTGCTGCAAGCCTTGGGTTCCCCCTTGGCTCTGAAGTGTCACAGAACATAGTAAAGTTGACACCTAGGGAGACTTCCTCTATGTAGGAGCCAAGCCCTGTTATGTATGATGTCTAGTATGATCTTTTTCAATGGGTGAATAAGGGTATATTTTCTAGGGAGCATTTTTTTGCTTTGCTGCAAGCCTTGAGCTTCCCCTTGGCTCTGATGTGTCACAGAACACAGCAAAGGTGACACCTAGGAGAACTTTCTCTTTGGACTTCCTCTTAGTAGTAGCCAAGCCCTGCTCTGTTCTGTATCTGAGGTCTAGAAAGGATGAATAGGAAGATTTTTGCTGTGGGAGGATAAATTTGAACAAGGACAAATTTTTGCTATGGGAAGGAATTTTTGTTTTTACTGGGAATTGCTTGTGGTGGGGTTACGGCTCATTTTTTCACTATGGTAATTCTGCAGTAGAAGAACTGATAGCCCTCCATAGATGAAAAGTTGGTGAATCTTGATGCGTTTCAGAGTTATTTCGTAGGTACATTTTCTGAATCTGATGCTACAATTTTTTTTTTTTTGGATCTCAGTCCTCATTATCAATGTTTTATCCAAAACAACCCAACTGCTGTCAAAAATTGCAAGCTGGTCTCTTCTGTAGGATGGTGATGAGGAGGTTTAATGGCTTGAAGCTAAAAAATAAAGCTTTTAAGAACATTAATGGATGACTTTGGAAGGGCCTCTTCACACTTTGGCGTGTGATTAATGCATGTGTGTTAAGGCAACTCATTCATTTTAAATGGGCTCTCACATGCCTCAATGTATGAAAACGTATGTATGCGTTGGGGTGCCATTCAGAATGAGTGGTTTTGCACATTCCTTGTATAGTAGATGTATGGTTGTTACAAAATACTGACTTGAGTGTTTAAGTTTTTGCATATGCCACAATTACTACTTTCTTGTTTCTATTTTAAAGTTGGTGAAATAAAATGTAGCTGTGAACCAACATATGCCAATATCCAGTGGCGGCTGGTGCTCGGTCATTCGGAGGGGGGGGTTCAAACCAATGCGCACCCCCCCCTCCCCGGTCGGTCCGTCCGTCAGTCAGTCAGTCTCAGTCAGTCAGTTGGCAGGCGACACCCCCCCCCCCAAAGGTCTGCCTCCTTACCTCCTTTCCGAGCCGGGGAGTGCTGGGTGGCTGGGCCGCTGTCCTTCTCCTTCAGCCGTGTCTCTTCGTACTGACCAGTGAGATTGCTTCTCCTTTTGGCCAATTGGGAAAGGGGTCTCACAACCCTCTTCCTGATTGGCTGGGAGGAGAGTCAGTGTGACAATAGCGAATTTTCATTCGCTGTTGTCACACAACTGGGTGGGCTCAGGGCGCAGTGCTCTGTGCCCCGAGCCCACCCTTTTTTGAAGCCTATTAGGGCCTCTAATCAGGTGCTTCAAAAAAAAAAAATCATATTGAAATCCATGCGTCCGACGCCATGCATGTAGATTAGGGGGCCGGACACATGGATGGGGTTGGTGGCGCCCCTGCGCCTGCCTCGGAATGGACGGACCACCACTGCCAATATCTGGTTTAGCAGGCTGCTTTATGTAGTTGTTGTCCACAGGGCCATAGATAATAATTTTCTGCATTAAAGTAAAAAAATTTCCTGCATGCAGCCCCCCCCCCCCAATATACATGCCTTACTCCAATCCCGATACAGCGATGTGCACAAGAGCAGCGGCCCTCTCAGCTCTTTTCCTCCTTATTGGCTCAGACACAGCAGTGGAAGCCATTGGCTCCTGCAGCTGTCAGTCACAGCCAGTGAGGAGGGAGCAGGGGCAGGGCTTAGAAGAAAGCGGCTTGCTATGGGGGCACTCATGGGGGGGAACCAGGAGTGCCAGAAGGGGACTCCAAAAGAGGAGGATCGTGGTTGCTCTTTGCAAAGCCATTACACAGAGCATGTTAGTATAACATGTCTGTTATTTTAAAGAAAAAATAGTCAAGCATTTGCAATCACTTTAAAGGGTAAATTCGCCTTTAAAAAAAAAAAAAGAAAATGAAAGTCAGAAAACTCTTCCTACCCCTGGTCTGGCTTAACTTTCCTGTTCCCTTAACACTCTTCCCCCTGACCCTGACAAACAGAATCGAGGAATGCCTGTCGCTCAAAAGAAGCTCCGGAACTTTTTTGGAGCGACACGTGCCCCGCGATTCGTTTTTGCACTTTTTTCCTGCAATTCATCGGGCGACAATCACGGCACAATCGCACAGCGTTTGGGGCGCCTTAGGAAGTGACGGGGATCGCAAGTGCATTGCGCAATTTGCGGCAATTTGGGTTCACGGGCAGAATTCCACCCGTGATCTGGAATGCCTAGATGTGAACGGAGCCTTAGTGACCAGGTCCCATAAGTAAGAACATAGATTGTCACTGGATAGCATGGTCATGTGGTTGCGTTGACCACCAGTCAACACTTGATATTTTCTGCATTATGATGCTATATAGTAGTGAGTAGTGTGGTGCCCATGATACTGACTGGCAGGGTCGGCAAGAGATTGGTATGGGAACAGTTAAGGGCAAAGACCAGCGGGGACTAGAGTGTGGGGAGTATTTTCCAACTTTTTTGTGAAAAGGTGAATTTACCCTTTAACTAAATATGTGATTTGGCCAAAAGCCTTCAAGATTACCATAGAAATGGTTAATGGTCATTAATAAACTTCAGTTGTGATCCATTGCTGGAGGCTTCTTAGCTTATCTTCCACATAGGTCTCATGATGGTACCTACCCATGCATAGGCCACTTTAATTAAAATGCTGGATTGTCGAGCCCACATCTAAGAAGCGTCTGGTCCACATGGCCGGGCAACTTACTTTCTGGGCGCTTAATTCTGTTGGAATAAAATGTCCAGGCATTCCCTTTATTTAAACCAGACCCTTACCCTAGAGCTTTAATCTTCAGTTGTGATGGTTTGCTGGAGGCTCTCCAGCTTATCTTCCACTTAGGTCTCATGTTGGTACCCATGCATAGGGCAATTTGGTTAAAATGTTGGACTGTGGATCCTGCATCGAAGTCAACATTGCTGGTCACTTACTTCTCACTCACTCAATTCTGTTGGGAAAAAAAGGCTGGGGATTCTCTTTATCTATACCAAACTCCTGTCGTAGAGCTTTAAACTTCAGTTGTGATGGTTGGTGGAGGTTCCCTGGCTCATTTCCAACATGGGTATTATGCTGGAATGTGGAACCCTCATCTAAGAAACGTCTGGTCCACATTGCCAGTCACTTACTTCTCAATTGCTTAATTTTGTTGGGAAAAAAATGCTGGGGATTCCCTTCATCTATACCAGACCCTTATCCTAGAGCTTTAAACTTCAGTTGCAATGGTTTGCTGGAGATTCCATGACTTATCTCCCACATGGGTGTCATGCTGGACTGTGGAAACCCCATCTAGAAGTGTCTGGTCCACATTGCCAGCCACTTACTTCTCGATTGCTTAATTTTGTTGGAAAAAAAATGCTGGGGATTCCCTTCATCTATACCAAACCCTTATCCTAGAGCTTTAAACTTCAGTAGCAATGGTTTGCTGGAGATTCCATGACTTATCTCCCACATGGGTGTCATGCTGAACTGTGGAACCCCCATCTAGAAGTGTCTGGTCCACATTGCCGGCCACTTACTTGCCCGCTGCTTACATATGTTGGGAAAAAAATGTGGGGTGATTCCTTCATCTATTCTAGACCCTTATCCTAGAGCTTTAAAGTTCAAGTTGTGATGGTTTGCTGGAGGCTCCCTGGCTTATCACCTGCAAGGGCCTCATTTTTGTACATATGGCACATAGGCCACTTTAATTACATAGTTAAATAGTTACATAGTAGATGAGGTTGAATAAAGACAATAGTCCATCCAGTTCAACCTGTGTAGGTGTGTGTGGCTGTAATCATCTCACATAGCCCCGAATGTTCTGATCCTTGAGATGCACGTCTAAGACTCTTTTGAAAGCCACCATACTTCCCGCAGAAACCACATCTTGTGGTAGAGAATTCCACAATCTTGTAGCCCTAACAGTAAAGAACCCCCCACGCTGCCTGAGGTTAAAACGCTTCTCCTCTAATCGCATTGTATGCCCTCGAGTCCTCATGCAATCCCTTTTACTGGATAGCGTTTTTTCTAAGCTGAGATCCCCATTGAGATATTTATAAATTGCTATCATGTCCCCCCCCTCAGGCATCTCTTCTCCAGGCAGAATAAATCAAGCGATTGCAGACGCTTTTCATAATTAAGGTCCTCCAATCGCCTAATTAAAGTGATGGAGCCCATATCTAAGAAGCGTCTGGTCCACATGGCTGGGCAACTTACTTCCTGGAAGCCTAATTAAGTTGGAATAAAACGTCCAGGCATTCCCTTTATCTATAACATACCCTTTCCCTAGAGCAAAGTTCCCCAAAGTTTCTAAACAAAGGGCCAGTTAACCTAATTTAGGGGGGCCAGCAGGAATAAACAATACCCCATTTTTGGTGTCTTTCAGAAAAATAGTGCCCCATCATTGGTGTCTTTGGGAGGAAAGATACTCCATCCTTGGTGTCTTTCGGAGGAAAGGTGTCCAGTCATTGATGTAATTGGAAGGAAAGCTGCCCATCATTGGTGTCATTGGGAAGAATATTTTTCCCTTCATTGGTGTCACTGGGAGGAATTGTTTCCCTTCCTTGGTGTCATTAGGAGGAATGGTGCCCCATTGTTGGTATCATTGGGAGGAATTGTGCCCCTTCCTTGGTGCCAGTTGGAGGAATAGCGCCAGATAAAAGCAAGCAAAGGGCCATTTCTGTCCCCCGAGCCACAGTTTGGAGACCACTGCCCTAGAACTTTAATCTTCAGTTGTGACGGGTTCCTGGAGGCTCCCAAGCTCATCTCCTGCAAGGGTCTTATGTTAGGTTAAAGTGCTAGACTGTGGAACCTGCATCAAAGAAGTGTCTGGTCCACATGGCCTTCGAGGGACAATTTCTATAATACTATTGAGAGCAAGGATGCTACTGGTGGCAAGAGTGGCCCTGGTCTCCATTAATCGTAACACTTATTCTTTGAATTAGTACTATACTTCATCTTCGTTAACAGAAGAGTTGACCTACTTCTATATTTAGGTCCAAATAAAACGAATGTATTAATGGCATTTTCTGGTCCCTGAGGAATTCCCAGGGCTGAGGTTTTTCAGTTGTCATTGTCTGGCTCTAAATACCATTCCCCTGGCCACCAATGGTTCTGTCTGTGGGCAGCTCATCATGGGCTGTCACTATTTCACATGTCTCGCTGTCATGGTGTTCTGGTGGATGAAGACATCCATGATGAAGAGTGAAGGGAATCACTCCTGGAGCTCTAAGATTGCCTGAAGCGCAATAACTATAAAGGGATGTCAGCGTCCAGAGGGAACTCAGAGAATGGAAGAGCCGTAACAAGGAGCTACAACAAATCAGAAATATATAGATATATAGTTATCAGACATTAAAGTGAACCTCTTCTCCATTATTAACTCTCAAAAGTAAAAGTAATACCAAGAGCAGACATCGTGAGCTGTCTATTGATTCAATTCTTATAGAGCTTCTCCAGTACACCACTCATTAGGTTTCACTTTGATACCAAGGTCTGATATTCCATGACTGCATTGCTAAGCTCCACAAGATGCCCCAGTGACCAGAAATCAGACTATAGGAGCTATATAAATGTATAATAATAACATAATAGTGTTTGACTGTGGGAGGACATCAGAGTGTAAGCTCCTCTGGTGCAGAGACTGATATGAATGGCTCAGTGTTCCCTGTACAGCACTGCAGTATATGTCAGAGCTATATAAATGAATAATAATAATAATAGTGTGTAACTGTGGGGGAGCATTAGAGTGTAAGCTCCTCTGGTGCAGAGACTGATGTGACTGGCTCAGTGTTCTCTGTACAGCATTGCAGTATATGTCAGAGCTATATAAATGAATAATAATAGTGTGTGACTGTGGGGGAGCATTAGAGTGTAAGCTCCTTTGGTGCGAAGACTGATGTGAACGGCTCAGTGCTTTCTGTACAACACTGCAGTATATGTCAGAGCTATATAAATGTATAATAATAATAGCGTGTGAATGTGGGGGGGGGGAATTGGAGTGCAAGCCCCTCTGATGCAGCGATGACTGTGGTGGGACATTAGAGTGTAAGCTCCTCTGGTGCAGAGACTGATATGACTGGCTCAGTGTTCTCTGTACAGCACTGCAATATATGTCAGAGCTATATAAATGAATAATAATAGTGTGTGACTGTGGGGGAGCATTAGAGTGTAAGCTCCTCTGGTGCGAAGACTGATGTGAACGGCTCAGTGTTCTCTCTACAGCACTGCAGTATATGTCAGAGCTATATAAATGTATAATAATAATAGCGTGTGACTGTGGGGGAGCGCAAGCTCCTCTGATGCAGTGATGACTGTGGTGGGACATTAGATTGCAAGCTCCTCTGGTGCAGAGACTGATATGACTGGCTCAGTGTTCTCTGTACAGCACTGCAGTATATGTCAGAGCTATGTAAATGAATAATAATAATAATAGTGTTTAACTGTGGGGGAGCATTAGAGTGTAAGCTCCTCTGGTGCGAAGACTGATGTGAACGGCTCAGTGCTTTCTGTACAGTACTATGGTATATGTCAGAGCTATATAAATGTGTAATAACAATAATAGTGTGTGCCTGTGGGGGGACATTAGAGTGTAAGCTCCTCTGGTACAGAGGCTGATGTGAATGGCTCAGTGCTTACTGTCAACACTGCAGTACATGTCAAAGCTATATAAATGTAGTATAATAATAGTGCAAGGCCTTGGGGGGGGGGGGGGCAATAGAGTGTACATTTTTGTTTACTAAAAATCTTGCAAACATACAACATAATAAAAACATATTTACATATTTACAGAAAAAATAAATTATATATAAACAAACAAAAAGTAGCTTACTTAGAGTCGGTTCACACTGGGGCGACACGACTCTGTACTACTTCGGGGGCGACTTGTGCATTCCCATGCACCACGACTTCGGAGCGACTTGCAAGGACTTCACATAATGGAAGTCTATGCAAGTCGCTCCGAGGTCGCCCCGAAGTAGTACAGGACTCTTTTTCTAAGTCGGAGCGACTTGTGTCTCTCCTATTAGAACGGGTCCTGCAGCGGTCAATGGACCGCGAGGGAGCATGACTTGTCAGGCTGACAAGTCGCCTGACAAGTCGCGCTAGTGTGGACCGGCTCTTAAGCATAAAAAAACAAACTAGCTTTTTTGCCAGGAAAACATAAATCAAACCAAATATACAAACCAAGATATATGTTATTATTATTATTATTATTATTATTATTAATAATAATAAAAATAATAATAATAATAATAATATAATGCACAACAAAGCCCTAACTTCCATCTAAACACCCCCTCAGGCTAAGAAACAATAATACTTTTATCCCATGCATGCAGCCTTTTTCCAAAAATCTGACCTCATAAAAATTTAGAAGACGTGAAAGGACAGAAAGACAGTCACACACCTAGAGACTGAAAGACAGCAGCTACGGGGACCTGACATTCCTCCATGCCTTTGTCCAGGCTCCAGGCCGCCACCTGTCCTTCTCAAGAACCTGAATCTTCCCAACCTCACCCAGAATGTTGTGCAGCACCACCTCGACAGGATGGAATGTTTTTTGAGTGGAAACCTGAATCCGTGATTTCTACATGAAGTAGCGGACTACTAAGCTAACTAGAAAAAGTGTCTCAAAATCAAAATCCCGATGCGTCCCAAAAGACCCGTACGACCACTCCGTATAACTCAAGTGGGAAAGGAAAGGGATACCCAGAGCCCCACCCACCCGCTTATAGACTTCTATATTGAAGGGGCACTGAAACAAGAAATGGTCCATCATCTCCTCCACACCGCCACATTCCACTCTTGGACAACCATGGTTCTCCGGCGAGCGATGCTTCAAGTTGCCCTTCACATAGAGTCTGCCATGGAACGAGAGCCATGCCAAATCCCGAATCTTTAAAGGGATTCTCTCTAGATTAATCAAGCGTAGACCCTCCCTCATAACAGGGCCTGGGCAATCCCTCAAGGCCAGTGGCTCGCTAAAGGCAGATTCAACAACCCTCCTCTCCAGGGCCTTTCTAGGAAGAGACTTAATTTCCTCCGCCAACACTCACCACTGCCTAGGCATTTTCAGGCATGGGGAAATGTAAGCCGGGAGCTTACCATGTCAGACCCTTTTCATTTGCCCACCATTCTCCCAGCTTTGCAGAAAAGGCCTAAACCAATACTGAAAAATACCAACCCACCCAGGCTGTTGCTTTACCAGCATTTTACCAAAATTATGTTTCAAATCATCAGAGAAAAGAATACCACCATCAGGCTGGGAAGGTAGGTTACAGACCTCTTAATGAGGTTCAGTTTGTTCCCCATAACAGCTGGAGAAACAGCCATAGATCTTTGCATAGAGAGACACTGGCAAAACACCGACAAAGCTGACATACAGAAATACCGGGATCAGGTAAGTTTTATTCAGGTCAATCCTTTCCCTGTAAGAGAAATTCCATTTCTTCCACCTGGCAACCTTGGCATCGGCATCTTGTAGCCTGCTTTCCCAATTCCCCCAGATGGAGTAGTACTGGGGCCACCATGTAAAGCCACTTCCTTACCCCCCATCCGTACTGTCACCGTTGCTGTTGGATCCCCCCTCTAGCTGGTACTCACAATGGCACTTTCCTTCATCTGTTGGAATCTCTCCTCATTTTCATACTTCTCCTTAAACATACCGTGACCAACTTCTCCTGCTATTTTAATGCCTCCTCCAGATACTTCAGCTTGGAGTCCTCCTTCTTACTGCTCCCGATCTTACTATGCAGAGATTTATTTTTCCTGAAATCTGCTTTCAGGACAGCAAACTTCTGTTCCTCCTTAGTAATGCGGAGAAGTCTATTCAACACTCTATCCTGGAAGGCTGGTAAGGACTCCCCTTGCATAAGGACAAGCCCAGGATCCATTGCAGCTTGAGCACATGGTGTAGGCCTCAGTGTCTCTGCAGAGCTACCATCTTCGTCCTCCCCCACCCACTGCATAGTGATAGGGAAGAAGCCTGTAGGAGAGCTCCCAGGCTTGATGTTTCCTCCAGCTGAGACCAAAGCAGAGTGACCCAACAGCACCTTGCAGAACAGCACCACCTGGTGGAGAGACTGATGTGACTGGCATTAGAGTGTAAGCTCCTCTGGTGCAGAGAGTGGTGTGACTGGCTCAGTGCTTTCTGTACAGCACTGCGGTATATATCAGAGCTATATAAATTTATTATAATAATCAGAGGCGTAACTAGAACCTTCAGGGCCCTGATGCAAGTAACCATGAAGGGCCCCCCAGACCCCTGGCCGGGGCCCTTACCTTCAAGCCCAGGGCTCTTCCCACTAATCCTGGGGCTCTTTACACTCGTTGCATGGCCTTTTATTACGGTCCCGCAGCAGGATTCTTTCACAAGTTCTGCAGTGGGCCCCCTTCCTGCAATCTTGTGGGCCCACTTCCTGCAATCTTGGGGCCTCCCCACAGTGGTGCAATGCCAGGGTCCGGTCGCAAGTGTGACCTTTGCGATCCTGGAAGTTCACCCACTGGTTTGCTACCGGGCCCCCTGGAGCATGGGGCCCGGTAGCGATTGCAACCCCTGCAACCCCTGTAGTTACGCCCCTGATAATAATAGTGTGTGACTGTTGGGGTGCATTACAGTGTAAGTTCCTCTGGTACAGAGACTGATGTGACTGGCTCAGCGTTCTCTGTACAGCACTGAGGTATATGTCAGAGCTATATAAATGTGCAAAACAGGAAAATATACTGCGCTAATTATATCAAAAAACCTTCAAGCAGAAACTCACAAGTGAGATAGACACCTACAAAGCAACGATAATATATAAAGTTGCGCTATAGCCTTATGAACATTATTAGATGAGTAATGTCCATAAAGAAAATAACAGTGCTTAAATAAACAGTAATTTATCAAAAAAAAAATATATATAGTGCTGTATTGATGTAAGCATATTATATATTGTCCAAATATAAAAACACCAGTGCTGAAATCCACAAATAATATCCATGTGATTTGAATCCTTATCATTCAGTGAGAATCCTTCCGCCACCAATGTGCAAAATCCACCACCAGAGAGGAAGTCTGCTTACCAGATACTAAGACCATACAGGTCCTTATAGACCCTAGGTATTGCTCAACCAGGGCTTTGAAATCACCATATGATAGGATGGACCAATGGGCCTACTGGGGGATCCTCAGCACTCAGTAGTGGCACTCCCCATATAACACTTACAAAGAATCCCATATAGCATAAAACCATTACAAAATTGTATTCAAAATTAAAGGTTGCACTTACTTCAGCATCAGGCAAAAGTGGCATAAAAATCTCTCCAAGCGCCAGCCGGCTGTACAATATCGGCCGTCCTTCTGGGTTGGATGAACGCAGTCAGCACATCCACGACCCGACAGGTACCCCAAGACGCCGTCATCTGTGACGAAACGCGTTGGGTCGTGGACATGCTGACATCGCGTTCATTTATTTTCTGTTATTTTCTATATGGACATTACTCATCTGATAATGTTCATAAGGTTTTAGAGCTATATAAATTGATAATAGTAACAGTGTATGACTTTGGTAGAACATTAGAATATAAAGGGATGCAGATCCTCCTTAGAACGCTGCAAGTGCGCAGCTGATAAATAATTATAAAATCACTCCCATTTACATTCATTTTACACATGGACACATACAAAGAAACTTCTATTTCTTCAGGAAAACAAAAGGTAGGGATCTGCAACAAAGTTTGTTATAATCCCTGCAATGTACAGAGATCACCCACGGGGGGGGGGGGGGGGGAGGGGGGTTGAAGGTTCTCAACAAAAGTTACTCTTTTTAAACCTCATAAATACTTTCCTCTGTCAGTGTAATTCCAGTCTGCAGGTTTTAGTAACAATTGTCGTTGTGACTGGAGTTATAATTCAGCAAGGAACCAAAATATACTAAATTTGTGGTGCCTCCAATCCAGTGAAGGCCGCGCTTTGTCTCTGAAGAGCACAAATAAAATATTTAGGTGATTGCGTTTGGCGAATGTTTTTATGTAGTTTCCTGTTTTTTGTTTTTACTTTTTATTTCAATTCTTCGTCAGGGCGCATTTTATGACGTGGGTCTCACCATCTTACAGAACATAAAGCCGTATTTTTCATCAACGTCAATTTTCAGAATCCCGTGCGTGGCAAACAGACGCGCGGTGTGGATGGCGTCGCTCAGCCGTTATCTCTTCAGCCGGCGAGACAAAGAAATGACTTTATTTAAGGTTTTGTTTTTCAATAAAAACCTCCAGTTCTCAGTGACCTTGGGGACGAGAAAACAACTTTCCAGAGAAGGATTCCTGGGATGATTTAAGGTGTTGTCACTTCAGATTTTGCAGCACAAAAGACGCGGCACGACCGCCGCATACTGAGCACCCGGGAGGCTCGGGGCCCGGCTGCTGGCTTCCAGGATTTCTGGTGGGTGGAAATCAATAGTACGAAGGTTTTTTTGTAACAGAAATACGTTTTTTTGTAGCATAGACAGAATATTTATTTTACAGGCTAAAATATTTTTAAATTATTTTTGCTTTTCAAAAATACGTTTTTTCTTAAATTTAACCTTTTGCTGCCCATGTAATGACTTCAACAACACTCACTCTCCGCACATGTGCCGTCCATGGGCGGCCAAAGTTTCTGTGCTAAAAGTGTGCGCTCACTGCGCTGGACCAGCCTCTGATCCTGTGACCACTGTGACAGCCAATCAGCCCAACAACCCCCCCCCCCCCCCCGTTCCAGTTAAAGGAATGCCAGGGCTGGGTGGGAAAAGATTCCAATAACTGTCTAGTGAAATTTAACAGCCAGTTGACACGCGATCGTTACATTCGTTGGTGCGATGCGGTTCAGCACCCTGAATGTGGGTCAGAAGGAGGTCAACTGCAGGTTGGATGTACCTTCCAATAAATTCTGAATGGTCTTAGAAGCTTCTCAAACTGACCCCCTCAACACAAGCCCAAAACCCCTCCACATGGGCCCTAGAGTTAATAATACACACTTGCATGTCCTGCAATAAAAGCTGCATTATTCAGGACTAGGACAAAGAGGAGGGCAGAAGAGACAGGTGCCCCAGGTGCAGTGTTTTCACCTGGGGGGGCACTGCATGGCAAGCTGTGTCCTCCATACTAGGGATCGACAGATATAGTTTTTTCATTGCCGATACTGATATTTTGGTCATCGCGTATCGGTATCAGCTGATATGAGCCGATATTTTCGTACATTTAAAATTATTTTATTTATTTCCATGTTTTTTTTACTTGACAGGTACTCTTGTGGAGGGATCTCAAACCCCTCCTCTGCAAAACGCCAAGTTTGACTGTTTTGAATGCTGTCGTTTTTTTTAATCTGGCGCCTGTATGACATCACTTCCGGGTTTTTGCATGGAGACCCGATCAGAGCCAAATGCGGCTTTGTTCGGGTCTTTGGCGGCCATGCAGGCTGGTTGCCTGGGTCTCCCGGTGGGACAGGAGACCCGGGCGAGCTGCGGAAGGCAGCGAGAGGGGGGGGGGGACGTCCCCTCCTGCTCCTTGTAATGACAGCTGAGTGGCTTCTCAGCCGCATGGGTTGTTGTTACAAGACAGCTGACCGTCGGCTATGGACGCCGGTACCAGGGTGATGCCTCTAGCTAGTACATGCACTTTATGAAATATCGGTAATATAGGCCACCTTGGTGGCCTTGGGGAAAGTGCATATCAGCCCTCGATATATCGGCTTTGCCGATAATCGGTCGATCCATACTCCATACCACATGCATCCATTGGTGGAATTACCACCAAAGCAGACCTCCATAAACACAGGATCCGCACTGGTTTTGACAGCTCACCCCATTACTGCTGTCATGTATAAACACAGAAGCTGGCAGAGGAAGTCTTCTACTACTGGCCACCACTGCTGCACTCTGCAGAAGATGTAATTTGTCAGATTCATAGAGGAAGCGAGTAGTGGAAGATTTCCTTACTTCTGTGTTTACAAACAACAATGGAAATTGAGTAAGCTTTTAAACCCTGATGTTGGTGACCCTTCAGAGTGACTCGCTCTTGCTGTTGGGAGGGTTCTGAGTGGTGCAATCTTGGTGTGGGGAGGGGGAACCCTTTGAGTGGTGCGCTCTTGGCATCAGAAGGGGGCTCACGCTTGCTGTTGGGGCATAAGGCTTCTGAATAGTGCACTCTTGGTATAGGGAGTAGGAACCCTTTGAGTGGTGCTCTACTGGCATCAGGAGGAGGGGGCTGATCTTAGGGTGCACTTATACAGGCAGTTTTAACTGTGGCAATTCGCCCAGCTTGGTCCGGTTTGTTTGTGTAGTATGAATGTTCCGAACCGTGCTGCCTCCCTCTGCCACACTCTTCAATAGATGTCACTTGTTAGATTCATAGAGTAAGCGAGTAGTGAAAGCGTTCCTCTGACAGCTTCTGTGTTTACAAATGACAGCGGTGATCGAGTGAGCTTTCAAACCCTGGTGTTGGAGGCCCTTCCGAGTGACTCGCTCTTGCTGTTGGGGTGGAAGGCCTCTGAATGGTGCACTCATGGTATGGGTAATAGGAACCTGTTTCAGTGGTACTCTCCTGGCATTGGGAGGGGATTATCTGAGGGTGCACTTACATTGGTGGTTTTATCTGTGCCCTGAAACAATTAATTTAGCTTAGTCTGGTTTGTTTGTGTAGTATGAATGCTCCAAACAGTGCTGGCCACTTCTGCCACACTCTGCAATAGATGTCATCTGTCAGACCCATAGAGGAAGTGAGCATTGGAAGGCTTCCTCTGACGGCTTCTGTGTTTACAAACAGTGGCAATCGAGTGAGCTGTCAAACCCTGGTTTTGGAGGCCCTTCTGATTGACTTGCTCTTGCTGTTATTTGCGTTCTGAGTGGTGCAGTCTTAGTTTGGGTAAGAGAAACCTTTTGAGTGGTACACTCTTGGCATCAGGAGGGGGGTGATCTCAAGGTGCACTTATACTGGTAGTTTTAACTGTGCCCCGGCGCAATTTGCCCAGCTTGGTCCGGTTTTCTTGTGTAGTATGAATGTTTTGAACCATGCTGGTCACCTCTGCAATAGATGTCATCTGATAGACCCATAGAGGAAGCGAGTAGTGGAAGACCTCCTCTGATGGCTTCTGTGTTTATAGGCAACAGTGGTGATCAAGTCAGCTGTCAAACCATGGCATAGGGGGCCCTCCTGATTGACTCGCTCTTGCTGTTGTAGGGGTTCTGAGTGGTAGGGTGCTGTTGTAGGGGTTCTGAGTTGTCACCTCTGCCACACTCTGCAATAGATGTCATCGGATAGACCCATAGAGGAAACGAGTAGTGGAAGACCTCCTCTGATGGCTTTTGTGTTTACAGGCGACAGTGGTGATCAAGTCCGCTGTCAAACCATGGCATTGGGGGCCCTTCTGATTGACTCACTCGTGCTGTTGTTGGGGTTCTGAGTGGTACACTCTTGGTTTGGGGAAGAGGAACCTTTTGAGGGTTTGGTGGACTCCTGGCATCGGGAAGGGATCTTATCACAGGGTGCACTCACACTGTTT
>NC_138770.1:672801884-673036884 GCF_965119305.1 Pelophylax lessonae | reverse complement strand
GGTGCGGCACCGCAAAGTCTGCTTCACACCAATTCAGACTGCGCCATTGCCGGAAATTGGCTGCGATTTGACATGTTGAATCGCATGTGAAATCGCATCAATGTGAACGTGGGCTGAGCCCCATTCTCTACTGCAAAAACACGGGTTGTGCTTGTGAAGCCATTAATTACCCAATCAGGTGCCAGGAACATAGAAAAGACGGGATGATTGCTCGCATGTGATTGGATGATTTACAGCGTCATCTCGTTTACTGAGCTAAGTGACAATTCACACTGCAACATATCTATCTATCTGTCTGTCTGTCTGTCTGTCTATTTTTTCCTATAGTGATCTGCAGATTACCTTTTGATGTATATAGAAAGATGTATGTTCGATGTACAATGTTGTATGTGGGATGTATGAATGGTCAATGTAGTATGTAAGAAGATGTATGTTCAATGTATGTTCGTTGTATGTATGAAGATGTATGTTCGTTGTATGTGCGGAGATAAATGTAGGACAGTGTATGTCTGATGTACAAGGTTGTATGTGGGATGTATGGATATTTGATGTATGTAGGATGTTATGTGTGTTCGATGTACAGTATGTAGAAGATTTATGTTTGTATGTATGTGTGCTCAATGTATGTAGAAGATACACGTTCTATGTTTGTAGAAGATATATGTTGGATGTATGTAGAAGATATTTGTTCAATGTATGTAGAAGATATGTCTGATGTATGTAGAAGATATATATTGTATGTATGTAAAAGATATATGTTGGATGTATGTAGAAGATATATGTTGGATGTATGTAGAGGATATATGTTGGATGTATGTAGAATATATATGTTTGATGTATGTAGAAGATTTATGTAGAAGTTATATGTTCAATGTATGTAGAGGATATATTTTGGATGTATGTAGAGGATATATGTTGGATCTATGAAGAAGATATATGTTGGATGTATGTAGAAGAAATATGTTCAATGTATGAAGAAGATAAATGTTGGATGTATGAAGAAGATATATGTTGGATGTATGAAGAAGATATATGTTGGATGTATGTAGAAGATATATGTTGGATGTACTGTATGTAGAGGATATATGTTGGATGTATGTAGAAGATATATGTTAGCTGTATGTTGAATATATATGTTTGATGTATGTAGAAGTTATATGTTGGATGTATGTAGAAGATATATGTTGAATGTATGTAGAAGATATATGTTGGATGTATGTAGAAGATATATGTTGCATTTATGTAGAAGATATATGTTGGATGTATGTAGAAGATATATGTTGGATGTATGTAGAAGATATATATTGGATGTATGTAGAAGATATATGTTCGATGTATGAAAAAGATATATGTTCGATGTATATAGAAGATATATGTTTGATGTATGTAGAAGATATATGTTGTATGTATGTAGAAGATATATGTTGGATGTATGTAGAAGATATATGTTGAATGTATGTAGAAGATATATGTTGCATGTATGTAGAAGATATATGTTGGATGTATGTAGAAGATATATGTTGTATGTATGTAGAAGATATATGTTGGATGTATGTAGAAGATATATGTCCGATGTATGTAGACGATATATGTTGGATGTATGTAGAAGATATATGTTGGATGTATGTAGAAGATATATGTTGGATGTATGTAGAAGATATATGTTGGATGTATGTAGAAGATATATGTTGGATGTATGTAAAAGATATATGTTGGATGTATGTAGAAGATATATGTTTGATGTATGTAGAAGATGTATATAGAAGTTATATGTTCAATGTATGTAGAGGATATATGTTGGATGTATGTAGAGGATATATGTTGGATCTATGAAGAAGATATATGTTGGATGTATGTAGAAGATATATGTTGGATGTATATAGAAGATATATGTTTGATGTATGTAGAAGATGTATGTAGAAGTTATAAGTTCAATGTATGTAGAGGTCGATATATGTTGGATGTATGTAGAGGATATATGTTCAATGTATGTAGAAGATATATGTTGGATGTATGTAGAAGATATATGTACTATGTATGTAGAAGATATATGTTGGATGTATGTAGAAGAAATATGTTCAATGTATGAAGAAGATATATGTAGGATGTATGTAGAAGATATATGTTCAATGTATGAAGAAGAAGATGTATGTTGGATGTATGTAGAAGATATATTTACTATGTATGTAGAAGATATATGTTGGATGTATGTAGAATATATATGTTGGATGTATGTATAAGATATATGTTGGATGTATATAGAAGATATATGTTTGATGTATGTTGAAGATATATGTTCGATGTATGTAGAAGAAATATGTTGGATGTATGTAGAAGAAATATGTTCGATGTATGTAGAACTAGAAATATGTTCGATGTATGAAGAAGATATATGTTGGATGTATGTAGAAGACATATGTTCGATGTATGTAGGAAGTGTGGAGTGTTTGTGTTGGTTGTGCCTGACATCTCACCCCACCCCCTTTTCTTTCCTTTTGTATAAAACTGAATGTAATAATACATTTTAGGGGAGCGGATATTGGTGGTTGGTTAGGTCCTGTGTATCTGGTCATACATGTGCGGAGGTCACTTTTTATCTTCGTGTCTCAACCAGAAATATCCATAACATGCCTTTTAGTTAGAATATTGGTTCTACAATGCACTCCTCTTCCCATTCTATAAAGCCAGGAGGTTTGAATCTAGAGCCTGCAATCCACATACCACGATCGACCTGCCAAGCACCGCCTTCACTGAGCACAGATGAGGCCGGGTCTGTGCCAGCCAAATACGCCGCGCTCCATCTGCCTCCCATCGTTTGCTCGCTGTAAGCTCTGCAGCCAGCCAGATGTCTGTCACCTTCTGCTACCATTTTCCTAATCACTGACTCCTCACGTCTAGTGTGATCGAAGCCTCCACTCCGCTGTCACCGTACCGTGATTGTCACTGACGCGCTGCACCCAGACATGACAATATGGAGGCGTCGATGAACCGTGAGACAGCCGGCTGTGGATCTTCTTATCATCGGCTTAATGTGACACCGGCTGTGTTTTGTGATGAATGGATGGTATTTAGTTTGCTCTGTGATCATAGAGGATTACCATTATTTAAATTTTATTTTTTTAAGAAAATCCTGTTTTCACCCTTTTTTTCCCATTCTCAGTGCTGCTGATCTCCTGCAGCCTCTTTCATTCACTTCCTGTCTACATGCACCCCGTCCAGCGTTAGCAGCACATTATTGCTATGAACCGGCTTCTTGATAGTGACACTATTATTGCATGTAATAGATGGCAACTGCCCTGGATTTTCTGGGACAGTCCCTCATTGTAGACCCCAGTCCCAGAAAAGCTGGTCCTGGGCTCTGTCCTGGGATCATGGAGTCACAGGCTCTGTCCTGGGATCACGGTGTCAGGGGCTCTGTCCTGGGATGACAGCTTCACGGCCTTTGTCCCAGGATCACAGCGTCATGGGCTCTGTCCTGGGATGACAGTGTCACGGGCCCTGTCCTGGAATCATGGTGTCACGGGCCCTGTCCTGGGATCACAGTGCCATGGGCTCTGTCCTGGGATCACAGTGTCACGGGCCCTGTCCTGGGATCATGGTGTCATGGGCTCTGTCCTGGGATCACAATGTCATGGGCCCTGTCCTGGGATCACAGTGCCATGGGCTCTGTCCTGGGATCATGGTGTCACGGGCTCTGTTCGGGGATCACAGTGTCACGGGCTCTATCCTGGGATCACAGTGTCAAGGCCTTTGTTCCGAGATCATAGTGTCACGGGCTCTGTCCGGTATCACAGTGTCATGGGCTCTGTCCTGGGATCACAGTGTCATGGGCTCTGTCCGGGGATCACAGTGTCACGGGCTCTGTCCTGGAATCACAGTGTCAAGGCCTTTGTTCCCGGGATCATAGTGTCACGGGCTCTGTCCGGTATCACAGTGTCATGGGCTCTGTCCTGGGATCACAGTGTCACGGGCCCTGTCCTGGGATTACAGTGCCACGGGCTCTGTCCTGGGATCACAGTGTCACGGGCTCTGTCCTGGGATCACAATGTCATGGGCTCTGTCTCGGGATCACAATGTCATGGGCTCTGTCCCGGGATCACAATGTCTCGGGCTCTGTCCCGGGATCACAATGTCATGGGCTCTGTCCCGGGATCACAGTGTCACAGGCTCTGTCCGAGAATCACAATCTCATGGGCTCTGTCCCGGGATCACAGTGTCACAGGCTCTGTCCCGGGATCACAGTGTCACGGACTCTGTCCCGGGATCACAGTGTCACGGACTCTGTCCCGGGATCACAGGGTCACGGGCTCTGTCCTGGGATCACAGTGTCACGGGCTCTGTCCCGGGATCACAGTGTCTCGGGCTCTGTCCCGGGATCACAATGTCATGGGCTCTGTCCCGGGATCCCAGTGTCACGGGCTCTGTCCAGGAATCACAATCTCATGGGCTCTGTCCTGGGATCACTGTGTCATGAACTCTGCCTGGGGATCACAATGTCACAGGCTCTGTCCTGGGATTACAATGTCACAGGCTCTGTCCTGGGATTACAATGTCACAGGCTCTGTCTCAGGATCACAATGTCTCGGGCTCTGTCTCGGGATCACAGTGTCATGGGCTTTGTCCAGGGATCACAATGTCATGGGCTCTGTCCCGGGATCACGGTGTCACGGGCTCTGTCCTGAGATCACGGTGTCACGGGCTCAGACCTGGGATCACAGTGTCAGGGGCTCTATCCCGGGATCACAGTGACCAGGGCTCTGTCCCGGGATCACAGTGTCACGGGCTCTGTAATGGGATCACAGTCCCACCATTATTTGAGTTATTGCACATAAACTAAGTCTCCTATTGGCTGGCCTCTTACCCCTCCCTCTCTCACAGTTGGATATAGTTTTTTTTTATTTAGGATATTTTTTGTGCTGCGAAGCGTAGGCTAGAATGACATTTATGTTACTCCACCGCCCTCAGCATATCAATTTCGGGTGGTCCAACCCTTTACATTCTTTCCGCCAAGTGTAGGCATACATGCGGTGGCAGGAGCAGCTGATCATCTGACCACCTCGACAGCCAATCACAGCAGTCACATGACCGGGAAGCCCACCTTCCGACGTTAAGACTATCCTAACAATTGCAAGAAGGTTGGGACTTTAGATGAGAGACATAATTTGACCAGACAGATGGAACAAAATAATTTCATTTATTGATATGCACAATATTACATGTGGCAACATGATATGTGAATACAGACATCATAAATAGATAGTATAAAATTTGATGGCAAGATTAGACACCCCCGAGCCAGATTCAATTAAACCAGCATGACATGTAAAGGAGCAACAGAGTATAAAAGTACATCACAACCATTCATAACTGACGCGTTTTGTGGACTAAACTTTCCACTTCTTCAAGAGTAGGTGTGTTAAGACTCTCCTAAAGGTCTGCAGGGTGGTGGCATCAGGGGATAAAACAAGCTGATTGGCTGGAGTGACAGTTCAGGAATCAGAATTAAATTTCCCATCTCTGTGGTATCGATGTGCGATTTCCAGACTACTTCTGCTAGTGACCCCCCAATTCAGTATCACGTGTTCCGGCACCTTCGGTGAACGGCGGCTGATGCGCTCGGCGCAGCATTTGGGAGAAATGTTGAACATCAACAGCTTAAATGGTGTATGCAAACATCGTTCAATCTGCGTCTCCCACGGATACTAAAAACAGCTCGTCCCCGTCTCGCCATCCGCCGCACGTCGGCTCACAGTAACGTTCGCTCACCCACGATGTGTTGCTGTGTCTGGGTGAAGCTGTAGCTCAGATGCTTCTCAATATTGGTATTTGTTTATGACTTTTCTCTGGCAGGAGCTGCGGAACAGAAGAGGGGTCCAGCTGTCGGAGATAACGTGTAACGCCGCGAACGCCACCGTCGGCAGTGAATGTGCTGTATGTAAAATATAACCCCCCCCCCCCCCCCCTGGGAGTGGGGAAATGTTCTTATTATTAAAAGCAATTCTTAAATCCGAGCTCCGATCTTCCCTTTAGTCTGGCTCAGTTGTACCGCCTCCTCTCCTGGACTGAAATGGATTCCTCTGATCTCACCGCACACTGTGAGCTTCTCACCATGTGCATTAGAAACTGCAGCAAGTCAGATAGAGCTCCGCCTCATTTCCTGGCAGAAGGATATCCAGCATCATCTAACCCTTTTTTTTATATATATAGAGGTATCTCCAGTGCTGTATCTTGGCCTAGGCCAACAAGGCCCAGGCCTAGGGCAGCACTTTGCAGGGGGGCAGCAAAAAAGCTGCACCACGCACAAGAAAAAAACAGCCTCCTCCCGCCTCCCCCACTAAAAAGAGTCCCTGATGGCTTGCGCTACACACTTTTTGTATAGTGCCATTCTTATAGGGCGAATTGGGCTAGAGGGCAGGGTCCAGGAGGCAAATCAGTCTGGCACCCCCATAAAGTGGTCACACTGCTACCTCCTGGTATGATAGGGTATGATATGATGGTATGACGATGGGCACTGCGGAGGGTGACCTTCTGGGAAATGATGAGGCTACACTGATGGGCACGGATAGACTGTGGTTTCGGTCTGTAGTTTACAGATGACAGGGCGGGTCATAAACAGGAAGAGGTGTGGCCTTTACAGGAAGTGGTGCGTCATATTTAAATTAGGGGATGCACAAGTTTAGTCAGGCCTAGGGCAGCACAAAACCCGAATACACCACTGGGTATCTCCTCTTTGGGTGGGATTTTATAGGGCAATTATACGACAATAAAAATAAACATATAGTGAATGAACGCATGTACTTACATTATACCACCAGCAGAGCAAGTGAAATAAATGAAGTAATGAACAGAAATAGTTAAAACATAAAATGTGACACAAGTACTCCTATTTATGGGAGCACTATAATAACTGCAACCGCTTGCCGACTGCGCACAGTATATTTACTGCGGCAGTCAGCCCCGGCCAGGCAGAGTGACGTAGATCTACGTCGCTAGCCTAGGATCGGCTTTTGAGCCAATAGCGGGCCCGCCCCGGCTCGTTCACAGAGGAGTCTGCGCGTGTGACCGGCGGACCCGATGTCCGCCGGTCACACTACGATCGTCGGTAGAGCGGGAGAAAGGCGGGCGGCTTATGTAAACAAGCCGCCTGTCATTCTCCCCTGTGTAAAAATGGAGATCAGACGGTTCTACTATGTAGGACCGTTGATCTCTGTTTTTACAGTAGTAGCCACATCCAATCACAGTTAGAAACACACCCCTAGGACACACTTAACCCCTCCCTCTCCAATACAGTTAACCCCTTCCCTGCCAGTGTAATTTTTACAGTAACAGTGCATATGTATAGCACTGATTACTGCAGTAATGTCACTGGTACCCCCAAAAGTGTCAAAAATGTCAGTCAAGGGTCCGATCTGTCCGCCGCAATGTCACAGTACCGCAAAAAAAATCGCAGATCGCCGCCATTACTCGTTAAAAAAAAAAAAAACACCAAAAATGACAAAAATCTTTCCCTTAGTTAGTAAACGCAATAACTTTTGCGCAAACCAATCAAAATACGCTTATTGTGATTTTTTTTTTTTTACCAAACATATGTAGCAGAAAACAAATTGGCAAAAAATTTTAAAAAATTTGGATTTTTACATTTTTTTGGGGGGGAATTTCATATAAAAAAATGTGAAAAATATTGTTATTTTTTCAAAATTTATGCTCTTTTTTTGTTTATAGCGCAAAAAGGAAAAATACCACAGGTGATCAAATACCACCAAAAGAAAGCTCTGTTTGTGGGGAAAAAAAGGACGTAAATTTCGTTTGGGTACGGCGTCGCACGACCGCGCAATTGTCAGTTAAAGTCGCACAGTGCCGAATCGCAAAAAGTGGCCTGGACGTAAGACAGCAAAATCCTCCGGTGGTAAAGTGGTTAACTGGAGCTCCTGTCAGCTCAGGGATGACACACTCCTGTAGCAGTTCTTGGCTGTGTTCACAAATGTCTGACACAGATCAGACCTTGCGGCAGCCTCTCACCTTGTGAATGGCTACGAAGTTACAATGTATACTCTGATCACTGGGGGGGGGAGGGGAGACTGAAGAAATGCTTCCTCTTGCCTGCAGCAGACTGATGACCTCATCTCAGTCTAGACAAAGTCACTGAATGGAGCTGAAGGATGACTTTTTATTGATAAGGGGTTTGCAGTGACATATCAGGAATGTATTTGTAGTTGAAAAGTCTGATCTGCGTCGTTTTTAGTCTTTTTTTACCCACAAATACCGATGAAAATCAAAAGAACGCAAACTCTGAGCAAATAAAACAAATTAAATTGTGAATTGAAAAAATGATTTCCAGAATGACCGTTATCTTTTAGTGAAGTGACCCCCTCCTTTAGAAGAGGGACAGTCCGGGTGGGGGTGGGGGGGGGCTGCTAGGAAATGGGGAAATGCGTTTCTTTATATGGATGAATAATTCACCGTATTGATTGCCGGCTAATTACAGTGAAGGATACAATGTTCTCCTACTCAGTAAACAAATACAATCTAATTTATAGCGCTTAGAGACCCGGGGCGCAATGCGTAGATCACTGGAAGAGGCGGTGGGGGACAAATAAATACAACGCATAAGAAAACTGATTGGGTGCGAACGCAAGGTGAGAGCTGTAACCATGCCGACCAAAAGTTTATGATCAATTAAGGGCTCCTTTATAGACGTGCAAAGAAATTTGAGCGTCTGTTAGCGCACCTTATGCGCAGAGACGCATTATTGCTGCATTTTTTCTTGTGTTTTTGATTTGCTTGCGTTGTGTTAATAAATACCAACTTGTTCTGCCCATTGAAATAAATGCAGTTGAAGAGTTAGATGTGCCCGGCATTAACGTGCGTTTAAACAAGTCAAGCGTTTTTTCTGACAAAACGTTGCTGCTCGTGGACAATGCTGGCTGTAGGGGTGGGAGGGTCCTATAAATTCCTTTACATACTTGCCTACCGGGCACTTTCACCCCCTTCCTGCCCAGGCCAATGTTCAGCTTTCAGTGCTGTCACAGTTTGAATGACAATTGCGCGGTCATGCAATGCTGTATCCAAACTCATTTTTTTTCCATTTTTTTTTTTTTATTGGAGACAGATAGAGCTTTCTTTTGGCGGTATTTAATCACCGCTGAGGTTTTTATATTTGACTAAACAAACAAAAAGAACATTTTGAAAAAAAAAACATTTTTTCTTCGTTTTTGTTACAAAATTTTGCAAGTAATTTTTCTCCTTCACTGATGGGCACTGATGAGGCTGCACTTATTGGCACTGATGAGGCAGCACTGATGAGGAGGCACTGATGAGGCTGCACTGATTGGCACTGATGAGGAGGCACGGATGGGCACTGATGAGGCTGCACTGATGGACACTGATGAGGAGGCACGGATGGGCACTGATGAGGCTGCACTGATTGGCACTGATGAGGCAGCACTGATGAGGAGGCACTGATGAGGCTGCACTGATGGCCAATGATGAGGCTACACTGATGGGCACTGTTGAGCTGACACTGATGGGCACTGATGAGGAGGCACTGATGAGGCTGCACTGATTGGCACTGATGGGCACAGATTGTTCTTAGTTTCTGTTATAAAATTTTGCAAATAAGTAATTTTTCTCCTTCACTGATGGGCACTGATGAGGAGGCACTTATGAGGCTGCACTGATTGGCACTGATGAGGCAGCACTGATGAGGAGGCACTGATGAGGCTGCACTGATGGCCAATGATGAGGCTACACTGATGGGCACTGTTGAGCTGACACTGATGGGCACTGATGAGGAGGCACTGATGAGGCTGCACTGATTGGCACTGATGGGCACAGATTGTTCTTAGTTTCTGTTATAAAATTTTGCAAATAAGTAATTTTTCTCCTTCACTGATGGGCACTGATGAGGAGGCACTTATGAGGCTGCACTGATTGGCACTGATGAGGCAGCACTGATGAGGAGGCACTGATGAGGCTGCACTGATGGCCAATGATGAGGCTGCACTGATGGGCACTGTTGAGGTGGCACTGATGGGCACTGATGAGGAGGCACTGATGAAGCTGCACTGATTGGCACTGATGGGCACAGATTGTTCTTAGTTTCTGTTATAAAATTTTGCAAATAAGTAATATTTCTCCTTCACTGATGTGTACTGATGAGGCTACACTGATGGGCACTGATGATGTGGAACTAATATGAAGCACTGATAGGCGGCACTGATGGGCAGAGATAGGCCACTCTGATAGGCACTAAGTAGGCAGCACTTATGGGCACTGATAGGCCGCTCTGATAGGCACTAAGTAGGCGGCACTTATGGGCACTGACAGGCAGCACGGATAAGCGGCACTGATAGGCATTGATGAAGAAGGCACTGATGAGGCTGCACTGATAGGCACTGATGAGGCTGCACCGATGGTCACATATTTTTATTAGTTTCTGTTATAAAATTTAGCAAATAAGTAATTTTTCTCCTTCTCTGATGTGTGCTTATGAGGCATCACTGATAGGCTGCACTGATGGCCACTGATTAGGTGGAACTAATAAGCACTGATGAGACAGCACTGAAGAGCACTAATGAGGAAACACTAATATGAAGCACAGCTATGCAGCACTGATAGGTGGCACTGATGGGCAGAGATAGGCTGCTCTGATAGGCACTAGGTAGGTGGCACTTATGGGCACAGATAGGCAGCACTGATGGGCACTGACGGGTGGCACTAATAAGAAAGCACTGATAGGCACTGAAAGGCAGCACTAACCAGCATCACTGCTGGGCACTGATTGGCATCACTGCTGGGCACTGTCGAGGCTGCATTGATTCTCAGGGCACTGATTATCTGTGCAGATTTCCACTGCTAATCGTCTGTCCTCTCCTCACAGGCTGTCAGTGTGAGGAAAGGAAAACCTATAACCGGCATTTCCTTGGTTACATGTGATCAGCTGATCACACGGGTAAAGAGCCTCGTCATTGGCTCTTTACCGGGATCGTTGATGCGCTGTGTCCCAGGGACAGAGTGTGCCACCAATATCCGCGCACCCCTGCGGGAGAGTGGGAAGACATCATACGTTGTCCCAGGACGAGAGAGCCGGTGCCCGCCCATCATTTGAATATACAGGGGGGCAGGAGGTGGTTAAACGCTTATGTGTGCATGGTGTTTAGCGGGTAAAAAAAAAACAAAAAACGGCAGACGCCCATAACAGCAGCGATAAAAACATCCGGTATGCATGAGGCCTTACATCTACTGTTCAGAAGCGGTGCTGATTGCGCTGGTATAGAGAAGGCACCCCCGCGGACTGGTCTATGTATTGTGTATTTATTACAAATTGCAACAATGAAAATACAAGAGAAGCGCACACCTGTGAGATCTACGAATGTATCCATTATAAAAGTATCGAACACAAAAGATTGATGAAAGGCGAGAAGGAGGAGGGGGGATGGAGAGCTTAGTGATAATCATCTCCTTTCCAGGGTGGCGGAGAAGGGAGCACCGAGGATAAGTACGCTGTGACTGTGGCGGTTTTATCTGCTAACGCGTTTCGTCTCCCGGAGAGACGATCTCCCTGGGAGAGGACGGTGATTGAGTGGCAGAGGATGAGTCCCAGACGTGTTGTATTAAAGCTTCGGGGACAGCCAGGGTGACATCTCTGTCCAATTTACACCCTCCCTCCCCGTCCCTGTCACCTTCTTCCCCGTCCCTGTCACCTTCCCACGGCTTAATGGGACAGAGGCATTCTCTGCGACGCGGCGAGAGATGTTCCCGGGGAGAATGTCCTTATTAGCTGGGCTCCTCGGAGATCGGTAATAAGTGAGATGCTTAAATCAGGGTCAGACCGCCGGAGGAGATCGGTGACAGCGCATGCAGAGTCTAGGTCTTTGTTACAAAGGAAAAGTGTAGCATATTGAAAGTATTTTCTTTATTAATAGAAAATGTAACCCTATTGCTCCTGTCTGGACAACATCCAACATCATCTAGCTCTTTCCTCCCCAGCTTGCTTTCCCCTAGCCCTGAGTCTAATTTTACTGCACACTGTGAGCGTCTCGCAGTGTGCATTGGAAGCTGCAGCAAGTCAGAAAGAGCCCCGCCTCATTTCCTGGCTGGAGGACTTGTCCAGCCTGACTGTCACGCCCCCCTTCATTCATTGGATTTGAGTTCTTTCAATTATGGAGGCTCAGCATCACATGTGGGCGTTACCTATGCAAATGAAGTCTGCCTAGGAAATGCCCACTTCTCCAGACTGACACCACAAGCAGATTAAACTTCAGCTTTAAAAAAAAAGCTAAAAAAAAATCTTATGGGCTACAGACCTCAATAGCTTAAACTCTGACACACACATTCACACACAAATGCACATTGATATTTGCATAACTCCTCCCAAGCGCCTGCCCACTGCTTGCATCAGGACTGGGGACTCTTAGTACTGAGGCAGGGTGCTTTGATATTTTCAGGAAGCTATGTACAGGCCCCTCCCACCAGCCATGATATGGTTTCATTACATAGAGAAGCATAGAGAGCCAGTGATGATGTCACTGAGCTTAAGATAAGGCGTGTATTGGTAAAAGCTGCAGATTTAAATAGACTCAAAATTAAGTTTAAAATTGCATGAGTTTGTTAAAGCTTCTATGAGATTTTAGTGATTGGGATTGAATCCACTTTACAATTTCTAATCCCAAAAGCTAACAATCTATTTAAAAAAAAAAAAAAAAAGTTTATTTGCAAAAAATGTAAAAAGAAAAAAAAAGGTGAAACAATTTTTAGAATAAAAATATAATTTTTTAAAATATTTTTATATGTAAATAATAAAAAAAATAAAAAAAATAAAATAATATTCTTTTGGTAAAAGCTGCAGATTTAAATAAACACAAAAATAATTTTAAAACTGCATGAGCTTGTTAAAGCCTGTATGAAATTTAAGTGATTGGGACTGAATCCAATTAACAATTTCTAGTCCCAAAAGCTAACAATCTATTTAAGAAAAAAAAAGTTTATTTGCAAAAAATGTAAAAAAAAAAAAAAAAAAGGTGAAACACTTTTCTTAGTATAAAAATATAATTTTTTTCAATATTTTTATATGTAAATAATAAAATAATATTCTTTTGGTAAAAGCTGCAGATTTATAGACACAAAATTAATTTTAAAATTGCATGAGCTTGTTAAAGCCTGTATGAGATTTTAGTGATTGGGACTGAATCCAATTAACAATTTCTAGTCCCAAAGGCTAACAATCTATTTAAGAAAAAAAAAGTTTATTTGCATTTTGCAACTTTGCACTATTAACAAAAAAAGAGCGACAATTCTAAAAAAAGAAAACAATATTTTTCACTTTCTGCTTTATAACATTTCCCCCCCCCCCCCCCCAAAAAAAAAAAAAATTAAAGGTAAAAATCAAATTTTTTCATAATTTTAGGCCAATTTGTTTTCTGCTACATATTTTTGGTAAAAAAGAAAATCCCAATGAGCGTATTTTTAATGGTTTATTAACCACTTGCCGACTGCTCACTGTATATATACTGCGGCAGTCAGCCCCTCACAGGCAGAGCGACGTAGGTCTACGTCGCTAGCCTGTGAGGCTCTGGGGAGCGAGCGCGCGCCGCCGGAGGAGCGCTCCTGCTCGGTCACAGACCCCCCCGCGCGTGTGACCGGCGGACCCGATGTCCGCCAGTCACTCGGCGATCGTCGGTGCAGAGGGAGAAAGGCAGGCAGCTAATGTAAACAAGCCACCTGTCATTCTCCCCTGTGTATGAACAGTGATCATACTGTTCTACTATGTAGGACCGTTGATCACTGTTCCTACACCTCAAGCCACAGCCAATCACAGTTAGAATCACGCCCCTAGGGACACACACAGCCCCTCCCTCTCAAATAAAGTTAACCCCTTCACTACTAGTGTATTTTTACAGTAACAGTGCATATGTATAGCACTGATTACTGTAGAAATGTCACTGGTAACCCCAAAAGTGTCAAAAATGTCAGTCAAGGGTCCGATCTGTCCGCCCCCAATGTCGCAGTACCGCAAAAAAAATCGCAGATCGCCGCCATTACGCGTTAAAAAAAAACAACAAAAATGACAAAAATCTTTCCCTTTGTTAGTAAACGCGATAACTTTTGCGCAAACCAATCAAAATACGCTTTTTGCGATTTTTTTTACCAAACATATGTAGCATAAAACAAATTGGCCGAAAATGTTAAAAAATTTAGATTTTTAAATTTTTTGGGGGGGGGGAATTTCATATAAAAAAATGTGAAAATTATTGTTATTTTTGCAAAATTTACGCTCTTTTTTTTTGTTTATAGCGCATGATCAAAAAATCGCACAGGTGATCAAATACCACCAAAAGAAGGCTCTGTTTGTGGGTAAAAAAGGACGTCAAATTCGTTTAGGTACAGCGTCGCACGACCGCGCAATTGTCCGTTAAAGTCACGCAGTGCCGAATCGCAAAATACCCCCTGGTCAGGAAGGGGGTAAAATCTTCCGGGGCTTAAGTGGTTAAAGTTATCACGTCTACAAACCAGGGGAAAGATTTATGTAATTTTTATTTGTTTATTTTTTACTAGTAATGGCAGTGATCAGCGATTTTTAGCGGGACTGCGACATTGCAGCGGAATAGATCGGACCCCTAAAGGTGAAATACATTTTTAAAATATTTTTATATGTAAATAATAAAATAATATTATTTTGGTAAAAGCTGCAGATTTAAATAGGCACAAAATTAATTTTAAAATTGCATGAGCTTGTTAAAAAAGCCTGTATGAGATTTTAGTGATTGGGACTGAATACAATTTACAAATTCTAGTCCCAGAAGCTAGCAATCTATTTAAAATAAATAAATAAAGGTTTATTTGCAAAAAAATAAAAAAAATAATAAAAAAGGTGAAACAGATTTTTAGTGTAAAAATATAGCAATTTTTTTTTTTTTTTTCATATTAGGTCCCATGATATGGTCTGTACAGCCAGATGAAGCCAGTTTCATCACTAATAGACTCAAATAACAGCTGAGCGCCTTCCGCCACGTCTTACTAACCCGATCGCCCGTCTCCTCCGCAGTCTTGTCACATAACTGGGGAATTTTAATTTAACGCCATATCTGCTTTGTGCTCACAACCTGTCTGCTTCATGGCTGAAAAATGAACCGGTGTCACCGGAGGCAGGGAGCCATTACCGAGCATCTGGAATCCGATTAATACTGTCACGGGTGCCTCATGATTCCTTCATCATCACTGCGCCAGGGGAGGGGCTCCACCAGGGGAGGGGTCAGCTGTGACACCAGAATCTCAGGGGTTAAATTAATAAATCCCAGGGATTATTGGAGACATGATATGAACCTTCGCTGGTCAGTTGGAGGTTTTTTTTTTTTTTATATATATAATGTGATAATATTATTATTATATTATCTTTGAAAATGATTACAATGTAACAAAGTTTATTTTAACCGCTTCTGGATCGGAAGATTTCCCCCCTTAATGACCAGGCCATTTTCTGCGATTTGGCACTGCGCTACTTTAACTGACAATTGTGCAATCGTACGACGCTGTACCCACATAAAATTGATTTCCGTTTGGTTCCCACAAATGGAGCTTTCTTTTGGTGGTATTTGATCACATGTGCGATTTTTATTTTTTGCGCTATGAAAACAAAAAAAGAGCGACAATTCTAAAAAAAAAAAAAAAAAAAACAATATTTTTCACTTTCTGCTTTAGCGCCGGTTCACATTACCGCGACGCTACTTGCAGGGGCGACCTCCGAGATCGCGGTGCGAGCAGCGCGCCGCGACCTCGGAGCGGCCGCCACGGACTTCATAACATTGAAATTGTCGCCCCAAAGAAGCTCCGGACCCTTTTTCTAGGTCGGAGCGACTTGTGTCGCTCCTATTAGAACGGGTCCGCAGCTTCCCTATGGGAGGCGACCTGCGGCGACCTGTGAGGCGACCAGTTTGCCTCACAGGTCGCCCCAGTGTGAACCGGCACTTAGAACACCCCCATCCCCCCCCCCCCCCAAAAAAAAATAAATAAATAAAGGTAAAAATCATCATTTTAGGCCAATTTGTATTCTGCTACATATTTTTGGTAAAAGAAATTCGCAATAAGTGTATTTTTATTGGTTTGCCCAAAAGCTATCGCGTCTCCAAACTAAGGGAAAGATTTATGTTGTTTTTATTTGTTTTTGTTTTTTTACTAGTAATGGCAGTGATCAGCGATTTTTAGCGGGACTGCAACATTGCGGCGGAACAGATCGGACCCCTAAATTACATTTTTTTAGGGGGGGGGGGACCAGTGACATTACTACAGTAATCAGTGCTAACAAAAATGCACTGCTACCGTAATAATGACATTGGCAGGGAAGAGGTTAACACAGGGGCGATCAAAGGGTTAAATGTGAGCCTAGTGGGTGTTTTCTAACTGTGTGGGGAATGGGCTTATATTATCAACACAGAGACCTGTGATCCTAAATAGGAGCTCTGTGTTGATAGCAGAGAGAACAACGGTCTGTTGTGTTTACAACAGCAGACCGCCATTCTCTATTTACAGGGAGCAATCGCGGGTGCCCGGCCGCAGTTGCCGCCGCCGGCCGCTCACGTCGTCTTCCCTGCTGGCGAATGGGCGGCACGTGCGCCCACAGGATCACTCCCGCGAACCGCTGTACAGGTACGGTGATTCGTGGGAACCTGCCACTGTATAACTGCGGCTGCTGGTTGGCAAGTGGTTGAATAAAACAAAAGACCAAGAAGGTTCCCCGGTGGGTCTCAATATATTCACTTATATTTGTTATTGCTGAACTTTTTTATTTTTTTTTATTTTACGATAATCATGCAAACTCTTCCTTCTTATGGTTGTCCGCACAACAGCTGGATTTTCAGTTCAGGCTGACAGATGATCAGGGCTGTCTTTAATATTGATTGGACCCTGGTCAAACATTTTCTTGGGCCCTCCCAAATTCACTTATCAACTATTCTCAGGCAGTACAGGCTCAAGGGGCAGCTTCTTAAAGCGGAGTTCCACCCAAAAGTGGAACTTACACTTTAGGTAGTGCTAACCCCCTGACATGCCACATTTGGCATGCCATTTTTGGGGGGGGCGCAGGTACCTAGTTATGACAGGTACCTGCCCCCACTTCCGCTCGGAGCGCCGCGGCGCCCTGAGCGGAAGTTCTCCTCTCACCCTCCCTCCCTGCAATCTTCTGGGACATGTCAGAGGTCCCAGAAGATTGCCGGCCAATCACGACGCGTAGCGCAGCTTGCGCATGCGCAGTGCGTACCCGGCTGTGAAGCCGCAAACTGTCACAGCTGGGTTTCCACACCAGTGATGCCGGTGCCGGAGAGCAGAGAGGGAGAAGAGCGAGGCTACGGGCGGCCGCATCGCTGGACCGTTGGACAGGTGAGTGTGTGTTTAGGCTGGAACTCCGCTTTAAGGTCCCACAACAATGACTGGGCCCGGGGCAGCTGCCCCTTTTGCCCTGCCTTAAAGACGGCCCTGCAGATGATGTTAAATGATGGAGGAGAGGAAAAGTGGGGTGACGGACACAAATAATATCTGCATTCATTCCTTTTTCCAACTACGATTGTGTCATTACCCACTTGTGGACCGCTAGCAGTACATATACTGCGGCAAATCAGCTGTCTTGCAATACGACGTAACTGTACATCGTTTCACAGGACTGCTAAAGGGCGCACGTGCGCACCACCAGAGGCACGCACACACACCGATTGGCTACATTTTTAAATGTTGCATGAATAAAGCCTGTTAATGAGGATAATGCGCTAGGTCGGTGCGCCCTTTCTTTGTTTTTCTTTGCGCATACCTATGACAGGCTGCATTCTCAGTGATGTCACCGGTCTCTAGTGAATGGATAGGCTGCATTCTCAGTGATGTCACCGGTCTCTAGTCAATGGATAGGCTGCATTCTCAGTGATGTCACCGGTCTCTAGGGAATGGATAAGCTGCATTCTAAGTGATGTCACCGGTCTCTAGTGAATGGATAGGCTGCATTCTTAGTGATGTCACCGGTCTCTAGTGAATGGATAGGCTGCATTCTCAGTGATGTCACCGGTCTCTAGTCAATGGATAGACTGCATTCTTAGTGATGTCACCGGTCTCTAGGGAATGGATAAGCTGCATTCTAAGTGATGTCACCGGTCTCTAGTGAATGGATAGGCTGCATTCTCAGTGATGTCACCGGTCTCTAGTGAATGGATAGGCTGCATTCTTAGTGATGTCACCGGTCTCTAGTGAATGGATAGGCTGCATTCTACGTGATGTCACCAGTCTCTAGTGAATAGATAGGCTTTATTCTCAGTGATGTCACCAGTCTCTAGTGAATGGATAGGCTGCATTCTTAGTGATGTCACCGGTCTCTAGTGAATAGATAGGCTTTATTCTCAGTGATGTCACCGGTCTCTAGTGAATGGATAGGCTGCACTCTCAGTGATGTCACCGGTCTCTAGTGAATAGATAAGCTTTATTCTCAGTGATGTCACCGGTCTCTAGTGAATAGATAGGCTGCATTCTAAGTGATGTCATCGGTCTCTAGTGAATGGATAGGCTTTATTCTCTGTGATGTCACCGGCCTCTAGTGAATAAATAGGCTGCATTCTAAGTGATGTCATCGGTCTCTAGTGAATGGATAGGCTTTATTCTCTGTGATGTCACCGGCCTCTAGTGAATAAATAGGCTGCATTCTTAGTGATGTCACCGGTCTCTAGTGAATGGATAGGCTGCATTCTCAGTGATGTCATTGGTCTCTAGTGAATGCATAGACTGCATTCTCAGTGATGTCATCGGTCTCTAGTGAATGGATAGGCTGCATTCCCAGCGATGTCACCGGTCTCTAGTGAATGGATAGGCTGCATTCTCAGTGATGTCACCGGTCTCTAGTGAATGGATAGGCTGCATTCTTAGTGATGTCACCGGTCTCTAGTGAATGGATAGGCTGCATTCTCAGTGATGTCACCGGTCTCTAGTGAATGGATAGGCTGCATTCCCAGCGATGTCACCAGTCTCTAGTGAATGGATAGGCTGCATTCTCAGTGATGTCACCGGTCTCTAGTGAATGGATAGGCTGCATTCTCAGTGATGTCACCGGTCTCTAGTGAATGGATAGGCTGCATTCTTAGTGATGTCACCGGTCTCTAGTGAATGGATAGGCTGCATTCTCAGTGATGTCACCGGTCTCTAGTGAATGGATAGGCTGCATTCCCAGCGATGTCACCGGTCTCTAGTGAATGGATAGGCTGCATTCTCAGTGATGTCACCGGTCTCTAGTGAATGGATAGGCTGCATTCTCAGTGATGTCATCGGTCTCTAGTGAATGGATAGGCTGCATTCTCAGTGATGTCACCAGTCTCTTGTGAATGGATAGGCTGCATTCTTAGTGATGTCACTGGTCTCTAGTGAATGGATAGGCTGCACTCTCAGTGATGTCATCGGTCTCTAGTGAATGGATAGGCTTTATTCTCAGTGATGTCACCGGTCTCTAGTGAATGGATAGGCTGCATTCTTAGTGATGTCACCTGTCTCTAGTAAATGGATAGGCTGCATTCTCAGTGATGTCATCAGTCTCTAATGAATGGATAGGCTGCATTCTCAGTGATGTCATCGGTCTCTAGTGAATGGATAGGCTGCATTCTCAGTGATGTCATCGGTCTCTAGTGAATGGATAGGCTGCATTCTCAGTGATGTCACCGGTCTCTAGTTAATGGATAGGCTGCATTCTCAGTGATGTCATCGGTCTCTAGTTAATGGATAGGCTGCATTCTCAGTGATGTCATCGGTCTCTAATGAATGGATAGGCTGCATTCTCAGTGATGTCATCGGTCTCTAGTGAATGGATAGGCTTTATTCTCAGTGATGTCACCGGTCTCTAGTGAATGGATAGGCTGCATTATCAGTGATGTCACCGGTCAATAGTGAATGGATAGGCTGCATTATCAGTGATGTCACCGGTCAATAGTGAATGGATAGGATGCATTATCAGTGATGTCCTCAAGCTCTTGTGAATGGATAGGCTGCATTCTCAGTGATGTCACCAGTCTCTAGTGAATGGATAGGCTGCATTCTCAGTGATGTCACCGGTCTCTAATGAGTAAATAATCCTTAACTGACATAGAATGATCTGGATGCACAGTACATTAATATAACACCTCTGCAGTGACAGACATTTATTGCTGTTTTTCGAATGACTTCTGCCACAAGTAGAAGTGCCGCCGCAGGTCACAGAAGAACTTTTTCCTCTATCGTCCCCTCAGGTCCCTTTGAATTTTTTGCAGACAACTTTGGCATATGATTTGCTGACTTTAAAAGATGATATAGCAGTCATACATATGTATCAGGCTGCCGAATATCCAGAAACCTTACATAAAGGAAATCCTTAAAGCTAAAAAAAAATGTATAAATATGTAGAAATTCCGAATCCATCAACATAAGAGCGAAGCGTTGTGCAGAAAGATTGTAACCGGAGCCCGAGTAATAGAGGGGCCCGTCACATTAATGCACAGACAATACACTTTGATGTTATAGATTTTCTTTCTCCTCCATTCTGAGGCTGCCATCCCGGCTTCTCACCATAAAACATCGGCCGCCGCGTCTCTCTGTATACCGCTGCGTCTGTTTGAATGTTTTCTGCCGCTCGCTGATCCTGGATCCAATGTTGAAAAGAGAACTCCAGAAATGATGATGAGAAATCTTGAGAGTTACATTGTTTTCTTGCTGCAAAAATAAATAAAATTGCATCATAATGTAACATTTGTCTTGCAGAAATGTCACTTGAAATAATCCGCTCTTACATTAAAGAGAAACTCAACTTTTGTTAAAGTTTACGTCAAAACGAAAAACTTTTTTATTAGGTTTGGATAGAGTAGGGAAGGGGATGTCAAACTGGAGGGCCTCCAGCTGTTTCAGAACTACAAGTCCCATCATGCCTCTGCTTTTGGGAGTCATACTTGTAACTGTCAGCCTTGCAATGCCTCATGGGACTTGTAGTTCTGCAAAAGCTGGAGGGTCACCAGTTAGACACCCGTGGAACATCTGCAGGGTTTTCTATAGATTGAGCCTTGTGTTTAAAAAGACTGTTGGATATCGATAAAAGAAGCGATATAAATAAGCGCAGTGAAATAAAAAGTGCTCAAATGTTCATAGTGCAAAAATATCGAACAATTATAATGTTTTTATTAACCACTTAAGGACCGCCCGCCGCAGTTATACTGCGGCAGGCAGCCCCTCCTGCGCAAACCGACAGTGCCGGGACAAGGTCATCCAGCGCTCAGTGCAAGGATGCCAAACTGTGCCCCCCTTCTTTTAGGGTGCCCCCCCATCCCTGCAATAAACCATTGCGCCCAGAGCAATCGTCCCTTCTGCTCAACCCTTGTCCCGACCCTGGGTATATGTTGGTCAGCAAGGGGGTTAGCGGGGACTCGGCAGCGGGGACTCCGGTGCACGGGGCTGGCGGCTCCGATTGCCTCCTGACACCCACGATTGTTCCCCGCTGAGAGAGAAGGATGGTCGGCTGTTGTAAACACATCTGACCGTTCTTCTCTCTGGAATAATCACAGAGCTCTAATGAAGAGGCGAAGCCTCGAAACGCGTTAGCCGTTAATTATCTTGACTGTGGATTGTCATTTGATGGATAGTGTCATATGTATCTGATATGCTGGCTTACAACCCATGTTTGTGAGTATTTATATTTTTATTTGATACTAATAAAGCCTTATTGAGGATAATGTGCTAGGCCAGTGCGCCCTCTTTTAGTTTTTGTTTGTAGATAATGATCACAGAGCTCCTGTGATTGTTCTATATAGGATCACAGGTCTCTATGGTTATTTCACAAGCCCCGCCCCCATACAGTTAGAAACTCCCCTAGGCTCACATTTGAACCATTGACCACAGGGTTAACTCCTTCCCTGCCAGTGTCATTAGTACAGTAAAAGCGCATATTTTTAGCACTGATTACTGTAGTAATGTCACTGGCCCCCCCCAAAAGTGTCAAAAATTTTAGTTGAGGGTCCGATCTGATTTTTTGGGAATGTTATATAGCAGAATGTGAAAAATATTGTTTTTTTTATTCAAAATTGTCGCTCTCTTTTTTTGTTTATAGCGCAAAAAATAAAAATTGCACAGGTGATCAAATACCACCAAAAGAAATCTCTATTTGTGGGAAAAAAAAGGATGTAAATTTTGTTTGAGTACAGCGTCACACGACCGCGCAATTGTCCGTTAAAATAACACAGTGCCGAATCGCAAAATAGGGCCTGGTCAGGAAGGGGGCAAATCCTTCCGGTCTTAAAGTGGTTAAATGTAAGCCTCTTTGCCTTGATACAGACCAGGTGTTTCTTGGACTTTATACCTTGGCAGCTACCACCAGTGACCCAAAGTGCCCCCTCAAGGCCATGACAACATCATACTATGTGCAAGAAGCTTGTATTCGTGGTACACAGACTACCCACAAGTTGGCGTTATAATGTCATATGCCATGATCAGGTTTCAAACAGCAAAACCTGAAACTACACACATTTTGTTTCCATATTCTTACACCCCTCACATAGTTGCCAACATTTGAAAAAAATTTTAAGGGACACTTTGCAGCACAGGTTTCAATTACTTACCACCAGGGTTTTTTTTCTCAGAGAATAGGTGCAGGAACTCCCCCTTTTCTCTGCCCCCACCCACCTCCGAGCACCATTCCTTGGGTCCTTTCCCCCTACCCACCTCTCAGTACTGCCCTTTTAGAGAATACAGAACTACATTTCATTTCTCTTTGCTAAGTCATTTGTATAGAATTTGGTAATGATAACAAGAAAAGCAGTAAAATAGATCCCCCACAGCCAGTAACAATAGGGCCTCCTGCCAGGAACAATAGATCCCCCTAACAACAATGGACAACCCGCAAAAATATTTCCCCCCCTAGCATCAATAGACTCTCTGTTAGCCAGCAACAGTAGACCCCTCTCTCAAAAGTAGATCTCTCCCAGCAACAACTGACCCACAATATAAGACCTACCCCCCCCCCCCAGCAACAGTAGGTCCCCCACCAGCAATAATAGACCTCCTCAGCAACAATAGACCCCCCAGCAAAAAAGATCACCTCCAGCTAGAAAGGATCCCCCAGTCAATAGACCCTGCAGCATACCCAAGCACCCCTTGCGACTACAAGCAGTCAGTGCTGGAGGTGCCGGAACTGCGCTCCCCCGCGTTCCCGATGAAAAAAAGCCCTGCTTACCACACCCACTTCCCTGAAGCTCCACCCACTCCACATAATTAATCTCCGCCTACTTGTCATCAGATTATAGGGTCTACTCAATAAAGAGAGAATTACAGGAAATTGAAAAGGGAATTTTAAACTTAAGCCTAAAGTAGCAGAGTTGGAATAATTCTCCCATTCAGCTGCACTACTTCTGCCTAAAGTTTAAAATTCTCATTACAATTCCCTGCAATTCTAAAGTGTGAAATGTGCTCAGGTGTGACCATACAAAAAATGTAATATGTAAATATAAATAAAGTGCAAAGTGTAAATAAGTACATTGCTGGGACAATGTAAATTACCCGGGACAGGCTCCTATTTGCCGGGACTGTCCCGGCACAAACGGGACAGTTGGCAAGTATGCCCTCATTGTGTCCCAAGTGCCCTGGTAAAAAAAAAATATATATATATATATGAGTTCCTTCATGTCATCAGCCAACAATGAATTATCTACAATCAGTGGAATTCCTCTTTAAATCTTCAGACAGTGGTGTCACCGCGCCAGTCACATTGGGCAACGACTCCTCCAGTCTGCCGGTGAATTAATGGAGGCAATATGGCGTGAAGCGCTGCATTTTCTCAGCGCGTATTTTTAGTCTGCTGAGATAATTGAAAATAATTAGATATTGCAGCCTGAGATGAGCCATCTCCCTGAGCTCTGGTAAGACAATAGTGCAGATTGTCAGTCAGTTCACCTTGTTTTTGTGTTTCAGAAAGCAAGAAAAAAAAAAAAAAAAAAGGAAGTTGTTTGAACTCTTAATTCGGGGTTTTCTGGCTTTTGTGTGGGAGTAACATTACATAGCGGCGTTGTTCAATCAGAAGTTTTACTTTTGTTCTGTTTCAAACACCACTTTACAGTGCTTTGCGAAAGTATTCGGCCCCCTTGAACTTTGCGACCTTTTGCCACATTTCAGGCTTCAAACATAAAGATATAAAACTGTAATTTTTTTGTGAAGAATCAACAACAAGTGGGACACAATCATGAAGTGGAACGAAATTTATTGGCTATTTCAAACTTTTTTAACAAATAAAAAACTGAAAAATTGGGCGTGCAAAATTATTCAGCCCCCTTAAGTTAATACTTTGTAGCGCCACCTTTTGCTGCGATTACAGCTGTAAGTTGCTTGGGGTATGTCTCTATCAGTTTTGCACATCGAGAGACTGAAATTTTTGCCCATTCCTCCTTGCAAAACAGCTCAAGCTCAGTGAGGTTGGATGGAGAGCGATTGTGAACAGCAGTTTTAAGTTCTTTCCACAGATTCTCTATTGGATTCAGGTCTGGACTTTGACTTGGCCATTCTAACACCTGGATATGTTTATTTGTGAACCATTCCATTGTAGATTTTGCTTTATGTTTTGGATCATTGTCTTGTTGGAAGACAAATCTCCGTCCCAGTCTCCGGTCTTTTGCAGACTCCATCAGGTTTTCTTCCAGAATGGTCCTGTATTTGGCTCCATCCATCTTCCCATCAATTTTAACCATCTTCCCTGTCCCTGCTGAAGAAAAGCAGGCCCAAACCATGATGCTGCCACCACCATGTTTGACAGTGGGGATGGTGTGTTCAGGGTGATGAGCTGTGTTGCTTTTACGCCAAACATAACGTTTTGCATTGTTGCCAAAAAGTTTGATTTTGGTTTCATCTGAGCAGAGCACCTTCTTCCACATGTTTGGTGTCTCCCAGGTGGCTTGTGGCAAACTTTAAATGACACTTTTTATGGATATCTTTAAGAAATGGCTTTCTTCTTGCCACTCTTCCATAAAGGCCAGATTTGTGCAGTATACGACTGATTGTTGTCCTATGGACAGAGTCTCCCACCTCAGCTGTAGATCTCTGCAGTTCATCCAGAGTGATCATGGGCCTCTTGGCTGCATCTCTGATCAGTCTTCTCCTTGTATGAGCTGAAAGTTTAGAGGGACGGCCAGGTCTTCGTAGATTTGCAGTGGTCTGATACTCCTTCCATTTCAATATTATTGCTTGCACAGTGCTCCTTGGGATGTTTAAAGCTTGGGAAATCTTTTTGTATCCAAATCCGGCTTTAAACTTCTCCACAACAGTATCTCGGACCTGCCTGGTGTGTTCCTTGTTCTTCATGATGCTCTCTGCGCTTTAAAGGGACCTCTGAGACTATCACAGTGCAGGTGCATTTATACGGAGACTTGATTACAAACAGGTGGATTCTATATTGGGGCGGCACAGTGTTTTAGTGGTTAGCACTTTCACCTGGCAGCAAGAGGGCCGCTGGTTCGAATCCCAACCACGACACTACCTGCCTGGAGTTTGCATGTTCTCAGTGTGCCTGCGTGGATTTCCTCCGGGTACTCCAGTTTCCTCCCACACTCCAAAGACATGCTGGTAGGTTAATTGAACCCTGTATAAAATTGGCCCTACTATGTATGTATGAATTTGAGTTAGGGACCTTAGGTTGTAAGCTCCTTGAGGGCAGGGACTGATGTGAATGTGCAATGTATATGTAAAGCACTGCGTAAATTGACAGCGCTATATAAGAACCTGAAATAAATAAATAAATTAGTAATTTAGGTCAACATTGGATCATTCAGAGATCCTCACTGAACTTCTGGAGAGAGTTTGCTGCACTGAAAGTAAAGGGGCTGAATAATTTTGCATGCTCAATTTTTCAGTTTTTTATTTGTTAAAAAAGTTTGAAATATCCAATAAATTTCGTTCCACTTCATGATTGTGTCCCACTTGTTTTTGATTCTTCACAAAAAAACTACAGTTTTATATCTTTATGTTTGAAGCCTGAAATGTGGCAAAAGGTTGCAAAGTTCAAGGGGGGCGAATACTTGTGCAAGGCACTGTATGCATTGACATACTGTACCTCCATGGACCCAGTCGGTCCGGACAGTATGGTCACCTGCTAACTTGGCACCATCCACGGGCAGCTTAAAGTGGGGTACACACTAGTAGAAAATCTGCCGAAAATTCCCGTCCGAGATAAAATCGTACGATTTTCGGCTAGTGTGTACACAACTTTCAGCAGCCGGTGCAGACATTTTTAACAAAAAAAAAAACGGAGGGACAAACACCAAAATTTTTATCGTCCGTCCCCAGCACGACCAATTTTCGTTTTATGTGTCAGTGGGATGAATAGTGCCCCATCATTGGCGTCAGTGGGATGAATAGTGCCCCATCATTGGCGTCAGTGGGAGGAATAGTGCCCCATCATTGGCGTCAGTGGAAGGAATAGTGCCCCATCATTGGCGTCAGTGGGAGGAATAGTGCCCCATCATTGGTGTCAGTGGGAGGAGTCGTTTCCCATCATTCAGCTTCGGGTGTGGCTGCTGCAAGGTTCTCTGGCTGTGTGTCTGGAGCTGCTCCAGGTGATCTGTTTGAGAGGGGAGTGAGGTGAAATCCCTCCCAGCCCTGCTGGCTCCTTCCTGGGGAGGCCATGCAGGCCAGCGGGGCCTCTCCTGCTGGAGGCTCTCAGCCATCCCCTGGTCGGATGGATGGCACCCCTGCTCCTGGACAAGCCGTGGTTGGTGATCTCTCTGCACCTGGTGAGGATGAAGATGCTGGATCCATTCGGGAGCGAGTGGTGGCCGGGATCAAAGTCCTCAATAAGGAGAGAGACAAGCTCTACAAGCTTAGAGCGGATTTAAAGCGCCTGAGAAAGCAGCGTGAAGGCTTGTTCAGCAAGAACCGCGGATCCATGGATTCAGAGGTCCAATTAGCTAAGGTCCGTGTGGAACATCAGGAAACCATCGTGGCCATGATGGAAGGCAGGGATGGTCCCTTCAGGGAGAAGTTTAGCAACGACCGAAGGTTTGCAAAGATGGAGGTGGAGGAGGAGACCCCATGTTCTGACCCCCTTCCCCCTCAAGGTGAGGTAAGCAGCCCATTGCCATCTCAGGGCTCAGGAGGCATGCTAAAGGTAATCCAGGTAATGGAGTCTCCAGTACAGGGAGATAAGCTGGTGTTTGGTGATGTGGAGGACTTGCCGGATCATGTACCTGATAAGATAAAAGCTATCAAGTCTCAGGTAATAGACAAAACTGTTTTTGTGCCTTTTAGCACCTTGCCTAATAATGAGGGTTTTCCCAGTGACACCCAGGATGATACCCCTGTGCTCAGCAATGCTTTGCCTGCTGAGAAAATGTTACGTTTAAAAAATGACATTTCTGCTCAGGAACTACAAAACCCAGAAGAGCCGATTAACCCTGCTTCTGCTGAGCCCAAAACTGTCTCAGTAATAACTAACCAGGACTCTACAGCGCAGCAGCAGGAAGCATTTGGTACTGCATTAGAAACAGTAACTACACCTAATAACATTGCAGGTGTGGTGGGACCCACCATTGTATGTTTAACTGATAATGCTGCTGATTTAGGCCAAGCTGAAAATAATAGTAGAAATGTACCTGATAATGTGACATCAGTGTGGGGTCTTGGCCCTAATAAGCCTACATTTGCACAGGTGGTAAGCTGTGCTCCTGGCAATATCATCAAGCCAGGAATACAATCAAGGAGGAGCTCCGCTTCCAATCGGGGTTTTCCCTTGCAGGCTGCCACTATGAGCACCATTGGATCTGGTCTTGGGTCTATGGCTCCTGCTGGGGGTCCAAGGCGGAACGTAGTCCTCCTTAAATGGGAAGGTGGTGCAGTCCCTGTAGCACGGCGTATGGTGGTAGACCTGATCTTGGATATGGGTTTTGGGGCTAATGACCTATATGCCTTGATACATGTGGCTGGAAGTCGGGAGTACACGGTTAGTTTCACCAGACCAGAGGGTCTTGACCTGTTCTGGGAACGATATATGGCTCGGTGCAGGTCAAGACCCGAATGGGAAGGTCTGGTGCCAGTGGCAGTTTCCCAAAGGTCAACAGTAAAGAAAATCACTATTATCCTCACAAATGAGAGTGTTCCTGCTCGGGACTTAGAGGTCTGGTTGAGAAATTATGGGGATGTTTTGACCAGGCCAGATAAAATTTATGATGAGCGTGGCATCTGGACCGGGGGTTGGTCGGTAACGGTCAGGTTGGCTAGGGATGGGAATGTTGTCCGTCACCTGCCCTCCTCTGCCTTTATAGGGAGGGATAGGATGACTATTTTTTATCCCGGTCAGCCAAAACTGTGTCACCGCTGTGGAGAAAAGGGGCATTTTAGCTCCTCTTGTTCAGCTCTGATCTGTTCAGTGTGTCGGGGGCAGGGTCATGTGGCCAGGGACTGCACCCAGGCGATAAGGTGCAACCTGTGCCTGCGCCTTGGCCACCCCTACAGCCGATGTCCTGAAGCCTTGCATAATATGGATAGAGAGGTGATAGATGACCTTTTAAGGCTGGACAGGATGGAGGATGAGGCCCCTGGTATACCACCCTCCTCTGCGGTGACTGACCCCCTTGGTCTTGTTCAGGATCCCTCCCCAGTCCCTGTGCCCACCCCTCCTGTATCTGTAAGTATTCCTTCTGTGTCTGTCCCTGTGTCCCCCCAGCCTACTGTCCCTGCTCCTCTTGTGTCAGAACCTTCCAAGTCTGTGCCCCCCAAGTCAGTTATTCCCGATAAATCTTCCCTTCCTAAGTGTGACCTTAAAGAAGCCCCCCACCCACCAGGAGTGGTAGAGGGTACCAAAAAGGGTGCTGCTGCGGCTTCCTCTGTAAAGAAGTCTTCTGTGAATACTTCAAAGAAGAAGAAGAAAACAAGAGATGAAAGCATCTCTGAATCTGACCTGCAGTACCTGGAGGAGAGAAGGAAGGTTGTGAGGCGGAAGAGACAGACGGTGAGGACGGAACCAGGACAGGATGCCCCAGTGTCTGTCCCCAACCGTTCTAGGGCTTCTGCTTGGGATATCTCCTCATCTGGGGATTTTTCTGAGCAGAATTCAGAAATTGAAATGGAGTTGGAGGAGGCTTCAAGAAAGAGAGAGGCTTCTGGTGATGAGCAGCAGAGGGGAGCTAAGAAGCAATCCACTCAATAACCCAAATGGCGTTTCCCCCTCCGTTAAAAGTGGTGACGATAAATGTCGCCAGTATTAAGTCAGTAAGAGCTCGTTCTATGGCCTTCTTTTTGTTCAGCCAATTAGATGCTGAAATTTTATTTTTGCAGGAGACTAGGCTCACCTCCTTGGCAGATATTCATATGGCCAAGAGAGAGTGGAGGTATGGTCCATCTTACTGGTCTCTTGCGGCCGAGCCTTACGGCGGGGTGGCGGTGTTGTTTAAAACCGGCATGGTAACTGTCCGGCGGGTTATTGAGGTGGAGATTGGGAGATGTATGGTCTTAGACGTTCTTGTGGGAGGGCAGGACCTGCGCCTAATTAATATTTATGGGCCGCACACAAAGTGGGACAGGAAATGCCTTTTTACAAGGATCAAGCCATTTCTTTTTACATCCAGGCAAGTGGTTTTTGGAGGTGACTTTAATACTGTGACTAGGCCCAAGGACAGGAAGGACTTCAATGACCGGCTGGGATATGATAGCGTTTTTTTAAATAGTATGGTTAGGGATGCTGGTCTTGTGGATGTGCACATTAAGCACCTTCCGGATGACACAGGGTTCACATTTCATCGAGGTAATAGTCAGAGTAGAATAGATAGGTTTTTTTTGAAGGAGGCCTCTGCTTTCTCACCCCCAGTGGTGCAGGCAGTGGAGTTCTCTGATCACTGTATGCTATCTGTGGTCTTGAATGCTTCAGACTTCCCTCAGAGGGGCAAAGGCATCTGGAGATTAAATTCGACTCTCCTTGAGGAAGAACATGTTAGACAATCCTTTGAGGAATTCTTTCAGGCACAGGTGACCATCCTGGACTTTTGTAGCAGCAAGGCTGAGTGGTGGGAGCTGACCAAAAAGAGGATTGCTGGATTCTTCAGGGGCCTAGCCAATAAAAAACAGTTTAATAGATACATGACCTACCAACGTTTGCGGAGGAAGCTGGATATTCTTGTCTCGAGAGGAGGAGATCCTGGGGCAATCTCTGAAGTGAAAATCCTCCTCAGGAAGTGTCAATATGACCGGCATACCTCTTTGGTTCTGGAGCGGGACTATGGGAAATACCACTCGCCTGACCCTTACCAGAACTGCAAACAGGGTGTAGCTGTTAAGATGGTCGTTGGCCTTAAGGATAGTACAGGTTCCTTGACAAAGTCCAGGTCAGGGATCCTGGAGGTCGTGAGGTCTTTTTATGCTGAACTTCTTGGGAGGAAAGAGCTTGACCGAGACAAGATGGAAAGCTTTTTGGACTCTACTCCAGGTCTAAATGGTGGAGATGTCCCTTTGATGAATTTGACAGAAGAGATCACAGTTGAAGAGGTGACGAGGGCAATTGAACAGCTTGCCATCAAAAAGTCACCTGGACCGGATGGTCTGACGGCTGAGTTTTACAAAGCCTTTAAGTCTATTCTGGCCCCACATTTGGTAGAGGTTTTTAACAGTTGTCTTGCTGAGGGGGTGCTTCCCCCTTCCATGAGACACTCAGCTGTGATTCTTCTTTCAAAAGGTAAAGATCCTTCGATGATTGAGAATTGGCGCCCCATCAGCCTTCTCAATGTCGATAGAAAGGTGCTGGCGAAGATACTTTTCTGGCGCCTATCGGCAGTAGCAGAGTCTTTGCTTTCTCGCCATCAGCACTGTTCGATCCAGGGTAGGAGCACCTTCACAGCGGTTTTAGCTGTCCGGGAGGCCTTGGAGCAGTGCAGGGCTGCAGGCTGGGGAAAGTATCTACTGGCATTGGATCAGGCAAAGGCTTTCGATCGTGTCAACCATGAGTACCTGTGGTTGCTCTTTAGTAAGTACGGTCTGCCGGGTGGTTTTGTCGATTGGTTAAAAGTTTTGTATAAGGGGGCAGAAAGCTTCCCTCTTGTTAATGGTTGGGTTGGACAGTCCTTTGAGGTTTGTTCTGGGGTGCGCCAGGGTTGTCCGCTGAGTCCCCTGCTCTATGTGTTTGCAATCGACCCCTTCATCAGGAGGCTAGAGAGCAGCATGTTGTGTGGGGTACCAGTGGGAATCCCGGGTGAGCCGCCTTTGAGGGTTGTTGCCTATGCGGATGATGTGTCAGTGATTGTCACTGGGACAGATGAAGCGGAGGAGGTGGTCTCTCTGACATCACGGTACTCTGAAGCATCAGGCTCCAAGATCAATCAGGAAAAGAGTGAAGTTTTTTGGATGGGAAAGGAAGGTGAGGGGTTTGATCTCCCGGACACCTTTCCAGTGCCCCAGGAAAAAATTAAGATATTAGGCATTGAATTTGGACCTGGCGATTATGGCCTCAAAAACTGGGAAGGCAGGCTGGAAGTTGCCAATACTAAGGTGGTCAGCTGGAAGAGATGGAAGTTATCTCTGAGGGAAAGGGTTGATCTGATTAAGACTTACCTGATACCGATCTTCTTGTATGTCAGCCCTGTCTGCATCTTACCAGTGTCTCTCTATGCTAGGATCTATAGTGTGTTCTTCCAGATGCTGTGGGGGAACAGACTGAACCCCATCAAGAGGAATGTCACCTATCTATCCAGGAGGGAGGGTGGCTTAGGTATGGTCAACCCCGTTCTTTTCTTTTCACTGCTATTTCTCAAGTTTAACATTGGTACTATGCTTGCAGTGGAACCTCCTGGATGGGCAGGCATGTTTAGATCTTGGTTTAGGCCTTTTCTGCGACTTTGGGAAGAAGGTGGCCAAGTGAAGAATCTCAGGGGTCATCGTGGTCAGCTCCCAGCCTATGTCGCTCCGTGTCTGAAGTTGCTGCGGCAGTGGCGACTGTCGGCTGAAGATCTCAGATCTGCTCCGAGGAAAGTCCTTATGAGCCGAGTCTTGAGTGAAGTCTTTCATGACCCACTGGCCTTAAGGGATTGCCCAGGCCCAATTTTGAGGGAAGGGTTAAGATTGATTAATTTGGCTAGAGTCCCCCTTAAATTCAGGGATCTGGCCTGGTTGTGCTTCCACGGGAGGCTCTATGTTCGGGGCAATTTGAAATTCCGCAGTGGGATGGATCGTGGTTGTCCTCGGGAGGAATGTGCAGGTGAGGAGGAGACTATGGACCATTTTCTGCTTCGTTGCCCTTTTAACATAGAGGTATACAAACAGGTTGGGCGGGCCCTCGGTGTTCCTTTCCTCTCCAGGCTGGGTTATGCTGAGTGGTTGTACGGAGCATTCAATACTGGTGGGGGCTTTTGTTTGGATACACTTTTTTTAGTTAGTTTAGTAGTCCGTTATTACACATGGAACGCACGGTGTCAGGTCACCCTTCGGCGTAAAATCCTTCCTGTTCAGGTGGTGGTGTGTGACATTCTGCATGAGGTGGGGAAGATTCGGGCGCTTGAGAGAGACAAGTGGGGTCACAGGGCTTGGCTGAAGGCGTGGAGGGGTTTCAAGCCTCCCTGACTGCCAGGAGTCTCTTTCCCGGGTGTGGCTTTCTGTCTCTTATCACCCTAGATTTTTTCTTAATGCTCAGTTTTTGATAAATGGCTGCATACATAGGTGATGGGTTGTGCCTCTTAGGCCCTCTCTGCTGCTTTATGTAAATAGTTTTCTAAGAATGTTGGAAGTGGATTATGTATATATTGTATATATTCTGCACATGGATGTGAATTCCTTTGTTTTTTTCTGTTGGAATATTGTACTATAGTTCTGTTTTTTTACTTTTGTATAAAATATGTTGCTTGATTCTTTTCAATAAAAGATCAATAGTGCCCCATCATTGGTGTCAGTGGGAAGAATAGTGCCCCATTGTTGGTGTCAGTGGGAAGAATAGTGCCCATCATTGCTGTCAGTGGGAGGAATAGTGCCCCATCATTGGTGTCAGTGAGAAGAATAGTGCCCATCATTGGTGTCAGTGGGAAGAATAGTGCCCCATCATTGATGTCAGTGGGAGGAATATTGCCCCAATTATTGGTGTCAGTGGGAGGAATAGTGCCCCATCATTGGTGTTAGTGGAAGGAATAGTGTCCCATCATTGCTGTCAGTGGGAGGAATAGGGCCCCATCATTGTTGTCAGTGGGGGGAATAGTGCCCCATCATTGGTGTCAGTGGGAAGAATAGTACCCCATCATTGATGTCAGTGGGAGGAATAGTGCCCCATCATTGGTGTCAGTGGGAAGAATAGTGCCCCATCATTGATGTCAGTGGGAGGAATATTGCCCCAATTATTGGTGTCAGTGGGAGGAATAGTGCCCCATCATTGGTGTTAGTGGAAGGAATAGTGTCCCATTATTGCTGTCAGTGGGAGGAATAGGGCCCCATCATTGGTGTCAGTGGGAGGAATAGTGCCCCATCATTGGTGTTAGTGGAAGGAATAGTGTCCCATTATTGCTGTCAGTGGGAGGAATAGGGCCCCATCATTGGTGTCAGTGGGAGGAATAGTGCTCTGCCTTTGGTGTCAGTGGGAGGAATAATGCCTCATATCAATGGAAGGAATAGGGCCCCAAGGGCTGGATAAATGCAAGAAAAGGGACACATCCGGCCGCAGTTTGGAGGCCCCTGGGCATGATGATGCTGGACGTCCTCCAGCCAGGAAATAATACAGGCACTATCTGACATACTGCAGCTTCTAATGCACATTGTGAGAAGCTCACAGTGTGCGGTGAAATCAGAGTACGCCATTTCAGTCCAGAAGCGGAGCCGGCACAGCTGTGCAAACGAATGGTCACATTAAAATGTATTTTTCATGTTTCTGTGGTTGAGACACATTTTTTAAACACACAAAAAAAAAATTGCAAATGCCATTTTGTTCCCATCTGTAGCCTCATGTGGCAGTTCATAGAGAGCCAGCGGCCGCGCGGCGGAGACGTGTAAATGTCAAATCTTCCATTTTCTGTACAGCCGGGAAGATTTGCATACAAAGTAGCAAATGTTGTTTATTTGTAGCGTTCTCTCCTTGTCCTGGGTATGGCGGCGCGCACAGAAGAAGCACAGTGGTGAGCGCGGGTTTCCCATCGTTCCCGCACATTTGGGTTTGGCGCTGAGATGTGTGGGAATGAGGACCTGTGGCTTGGAATGGGGATGTGACAATCAGATGCAGGATGTGACTTGCTAATTGGACCTGTCTGCTAGATGAGCTGATGAGGGCGTTATCCCCTTGGGTGGCACAAAGGTGATAATGAGTGGGTAGTAGGGAGGGGGATGGGAAGGAGGTGGTTTAACCCCAGAGGTGCCATAAAAGTTCATGATTGGAGAAGTGATACATTTCAGCAAGCTACATATAAGAAAATGTTCTATCTGCAGTTCGCTGATTGACCACTAGGGAGGAGCCAAACTGCCCTAGGCTTAGTTCAAGCAGGGCTCGACGAACTTCAAAGTCAGATTCTGAACATTTGAAATCAATGTGAGACAAATATGTCAAAAATCACCATTTTCTAGGCCAATGGTCTCCAAGCTGTGGCCTTGAGGCCAGATGCGGCCCTTTGCTTGCTTTTATTCGGCCCTTGGGGTGCTTTTTATTTACTGACTCCAATGAAGGGCACAATTCCTCCCAATGAAACCAACAATGGGGCACAATTCCTTCCAATGACTTAAACAATGGGGCCCAATGACACCAGTGATGGGGCACAATTCCTCCCAGTGACACCAATGATGGGGGATTGCTTACTCCTGATGATACTGGGATATTTTGTACTCCCAATGCCCATTTTCTAAGCCCGTGGTCTCCAAACTGTGGCCCCAGGGCCAGTTGCAGCCCTTTCTTTGGTTTTATCTGGCCCTTGGGGTGCTATTGTATTCACTGACACCAATGAAGGGCACAATTCCTCCCAATGACACCAACAATGGGGCACAATTGCCACCAATGACATCAACAATTGGGCCCAATGACACCAGTAATGGGGCACAATTCCTCCCAATGACACCAACAATGGGGCACAATTGCCACCAATGACATCAACAATGGGGCCCAATGACATCAGTAATGTGGCACAATTCCTATCAATGACACCAATGACGGGGGATTGTTTACTTCCACTGATGATGAGACATTTTGTACTCCCAATGGCCGCAGTCCCGCCACCCTATATCTGAAGAATAGTAAACTGGCACTTTGTTTGGAAAGTTTGGAGACCCCTATTTTAGACTAATAGCTAAAATAAAATAGCATTGGGGGGAGGGGGGGTAGAGCACTACCTTTTTGAAAATGTCACTTTTGCTGTAGCACGCCCAATAGCAAGAATGAACAAAGAGTTGCTTAAAGTGCCCCCACCAAAATGCATACTGGACCCCTTGAGTTTGGTATTGGTTTTGAGTGGGTACCCAGCTCAAAAGAAAAAAATTGAGGAGTCCCCCTGAAAATCTATTACAGACTCTTAATTTTGGTGTGCATCTTGGATGTCCAGGAAAGTGGACAATTGACCGTGCGCCCCCCCCCCCCCCCAACTCCCTTCCCAGACACATGCCCTCAACATGCCCTCAACAAAGGGAGGGTGTCTTACCCTGGCAAACCAACTTGGCGTGCTCAAGCATACTGAATGTCCAGCAGTCTATTTAAACATTCCTAACTTGGGCAGGTGCTCACTGTGTTGTGCTCAAGCACACTAAATGTCCAGCAGTCTATTTAAACACTCTCAACTGGGGCAGGTGTGCACTCGGATGCAATCTATCAGACAAAAAGTAGAGGATCAAAGAAATTGGGTTTCAAAAGCTGAACAGTCCCATACACAGATGTGCCACAAGGGTCCAGAGAGAGCACTGCAGAAAAACTGGGTATGCATTGGTTTCCCATGCTACCAGAGAAGTCTGAAACCTCTTCTGTCATTGTGCATGCGCAGAAAATCCCCTGCACGTGTCAACAGGCTTTGCCAGGGCTTGAAGGCAAGGTGGAGCTCTTGAGCGCATCTACATATGCACCAAAATGGTGGTGCTCGGGAGGTGGGTGGAGCCACCTTGGGAAGTGGTCTAAAGTTCTGCTTTAACCACTTGCCGACTGCCCACCGCTGATATACTGCGGTAGGCTGGCTTGGTTGCGTGAACCGACGTATAGGTACAGCGGTTTGCGGGAGCGCTCCTGGGGGCGTGCGCCCCCATTAGGCAGCGGGAAAGCTGATGCACAAGGCCGGTGGGTGCGATTGATGCCAGGCACCCGCGCTCGCTCCCCGTGGAGAGAGAACGACGGTCTGCTGTGGTAAACACAGCAGACCATTGTTCTCTCTGAAATGAACACAGAGCTCCTGTGATCCTTCTAGTTAGGATCACAGGTCTCTGTGTTGATTCCACAAGCCCATCCCCCATACAGTTAGAAAACACCCCTTAGGCTCACACTTAACCCTGTGATCACCCACTGTGTTAACCCCTTCCCTGCCAGTGTCATTAGTACAGTGACAGTGCATATTTTTAGCACTGATTACTGTAGTAATGTCACTGGTCCCCCCCAAAAGTGTCAAAAATGTCTGCTAGGGGTCCGATCTGTCTACTTCAATGTCACAGTCCCGCAAAAAAAATCGCTGATCGCCGCCATTACTAGTAAAATAAAGTAATATATATAATAAATAAATAAATAATACAACAAAGTAATAAAATACAGTAAAATAAAAATGACATAAATCTTTCCCTTAGTTTGTAGACACGATAACCTTTGCGCAAACCAATCAAAATACGCTTATTGGGATTTTTTATTTTACCAAAAATATGTAGCAGAATACAAATTGGTCTAAGATGATGAAAAATTTAGATTTTTTAATTTTTTTTTTATTGGGAATGTTATATAGCAGAAATGAAAAATATTGTTTTTTTTTTTTTTTTTTTTTTCAGAATTGTCGCTGTTTATTTGTTTTATTGCGCAAAAAAAAAAAAAAAAAACAAATTGCACAGGTGATCAAATACCACCAAAAGAAAGCTCTATTTGTGGGAAAAAATACATCAATTTTATTTGGGTACAGCGTAGAACGACTGAGCAATTGTCAGTTAAAGTAACGCAGTGCCGATTTGCAAAAAAATAGCATGGTCATTAAGGGGGTAAATCCTTCCGGTCCAGAAGTGGTTAAATAACCCCTCTCCTAAAGAAACCTTAAGAGCGAAGGAGGGACATTTCCTGATCATGTGATCACTGTGATTGGCTGTGACCGGGAGCCGTCAGTGATAGTGCAGCTATAAAATAGCAACGCATAAATGTGAACGCGTGGAATAAGCCCCCCCTCCGCGCTGCCCCGTATATGTGTGGTGCTGGCGGGAAGGGGTTAAAACTGCGTCTTACATGCCGAATTACAGTGACAATCATTTTGCTGAATAACCTCATTAATTTCGGTCAGCAATAAACATCGCACCACAAGCGATTCCTCCTGATTATTATTAATAATACCGCCGAGCCCGAGGAAAATATTTCCCGCTATCTTTTTTTTTTTTTTTTTCTGGTGGTATTCGCAAATTAATTTGCATTCTAAATAATTATCCAATTGGATAAATGTTGTTTAGGGAAGGTAATGTAATCACGCTGATTAATAGTAAATGTATCCGTGACTAAAGGATGAAACGGCGATTTCCTTTTCAGCGGAACGTGCATTAAAAGTTAAGGGTGTTTAACCACTTCTGGACCGGAAGATTTTCTATGACCAGGCCATATTTTGCGATTCGGCACTGCATTATTTTAACGGACAATTTTGCGGTCGTGCGACGCTGTACCTAAATAAAATTGATGTCCTTTTTTCCCCACAAACAGAGCTTTCTTTTGGTGGTATTTGATCACCCGTGCGATTTTTATATTTTGCGCTATAAACAAAAAAAGAGCAACAATTCTGAAAAAAGAAAAAACAATATTTTTCACATTCTGCTATATGACATTCACTAAAAAAATTTTTAAAAATCTAAATTTTTTAAAATTTTAGGCTAATTTGTTTTCTGCTACATATTGTTGGTAAAAAAAAAATTGCAATAAGCGTATTTTGATTGGTTTGCGCAAAAGTTATCGTGTCTACTAACTACGGGAAAGATTTATGTAATTTTTTTTTTTTTTTTTTACTAGTAATGGCGGTGATCTGCCATTTTTTGCAGGACTGCGACATTGCGGCGGACAGATCGGATCCCTGACTGACTTTTTTGACACTTTTGGGGTTACCAGTGACATTACTACAGTAATCAGTGCTATAAATATGCACTGTTACTGTAATGACACTGGCAGGGAAGGGGTTAACATTGTGGGTGATCAAGGGGTTAAATGTGTGCCTAGGGGCGTGATTCTAACTGTGGGGGGGCGTGGCTTGTGAAATGATCATAGAGACATGTGATCCTAGTTAAAAGGATCACAGGCGCTCTGTGATCATTCCAGGTAGAAGAACGGTGTGTTTACAACAGCGGACCGTCCTTCTCTCTCAGCGGGGTGCGATCGCGGGTGTCAGGCGGCAATCAGAGCCGCCTCCCCGCGGCATCGGTGACCGCGCTGCCGAGTGGGGCGGTGGCGCGCTCGCCCCCTAGCTGCAGGCGCATGACTGCCGTAGACCTACGTCCATTCACACAGGAGAGCAACCCTGCCGCAGTAAAAAGGCAGCGGGTGGTCAGCAGCTGGTTAAAGGGTAACTCCACTTTCGTAGGGAAAAAAAAATCAGCAAATAAAGAAAAAACAATATAGCGTATACAATTGCGACACAAATCATATTGTTATTGAATGTTATTAAAAATGGCCTTTCCTTTTCAATCTGCAGCTGTTGTAATTTTCTAAAAATTCAATGCAATATGGCCGCCTGGAGCTGTTCTGTACACAGAATGTATACTGACCACACCCCCAGAAACATAATTTCCTGCTTGTGTGATTGGCTCACCAATTTTCCCAGAAGTCTGCACTAAGATACAAGTCAGATTTCTGGCATCCCCTGCAACAAAAATGTCATTTTTGGTGAGATCCTCCCAATAGGAACACGTCTAAAGGGATGCAGGCCCAGCAGCTTTCCTCATTAGAGCTCTGCAGGTGCCACAGCTGATAGATAATTATGAAACCACTCCCATTAGACCCACTCAGCACAGAGGAACAAACACTGATTTCTTCAGAATAACAAAAGGTAGGAATCTGCAACAAAGTTTGTTACAATCCCTGCAATGTACAGAGATCACCCAGAGGGGAATGTTTTTTTCTCAACAAAAGTGGAGTTACGCTTTAACTACTGTCACCCCCTTCCTGCCCAGTCCAATTTTCAGCTTTCAGCACTCTCACACTTTGAATGACAATTGCGCGGTCATGCAGCATTGTACCCATATGACATTTTTATCATTTTTTTCACACAGATAGAGCTTTCTTTTGGTGCTATTTAATCTCCTCTGGGCTTTTTATTTCTTGCTAAACAAATGGAAAAAAAGACCAAACGTTTTGAAAAATAAAAACCTTTTTCTTAGTTTCTGTTATAAAATTTTGCAAACAGGTAATTTGTTTTCATTCTCTGATGGGCACTGATAGGCTGCACTGATGGGCACTGATTAAGCAACATGGATGGGCACTGATAAGCTACACTAATAAGCACCGATAAGCTGCACTAATGGGCACTGATAAGGCGGCACTGATGAGGCTGCACTGATATGTGGCACTGATGAGGCGGCACTGATATGCTGCACCGATGGGCACTGATGAGGAGGCACTGATATGCGACACTGATGGACACTGATAGGCGACACTGATGGGCACTAATAGGCAGTATTGAAGGGCACTGATAGTCCACACTGATGGGCACTGATAGGTGACACTGAGAAGCACTGATCTATTCCACTGCTGGGGGGTTACTGATTGGCAGCACTGATAGGCTGCACTGATGGGCATTGTTAAGCTGCACTGATGAGCACTAATGAAGCGGCACTGATGGGCACTGATGAGGCTGCACTGACTTGTGGCATTGATGGGCACTGATAAGCTGCACTGATGGGCACTGATATGAAACACATATGGGGACTGATAGGCAGCCTTAAAGGGCACTGATAGTGGGCATTGATGGGCACTGATAGGTGGCACTGATGGACACTGATCTGTGCCACTGATGAGGGGGCACTAATTGGCAGCACTGATAAGCAGCACTGTTGGGGCTGCACTGATAATCAGTGCTCTGATTATCAGTGCAGATGTCCTTTTTCACACTAGCTGATCACCGGCTCTCTCCTCTCCTCACACAGGACAGTGACAACAGGCAAGTGTGTTTATATTGTGATCAGTTGTGGTTGGACACAGCTGATCACGTGGTAAAGAGCCAATGTGATTGGCTTTTTTATGCTGATCACAGAGCACATCGGTTGCACGACGCAACGGGCGCGCGGGGGGTGTGATCAAGGGAGGACTTCATATGACGCCCTCCCAAAACTAACCCACCATGCTGTAGCCGTCATTTTGTGGTCCTGCGGTCGGCAAGTGGTTGAAGAGACTGGACATTCAGTGTTCCTAAGTACACCACAGTGCACACCTGCCCAAGTCAGAAATGTTTAAATAGACTGCTAGACATTCAGTGTGCTCTGACAGCTTGGGGCTCCACTCTACTAAATGTCGTAGGTGATGCATATGGAGTGGCTGTTCAGCCTAAGCCTTCACCTCCTGCTGGTCTTTACTCAGCACTGTAACTCTGCTCTGTTAGGAGTGTTTAAATAGACTGCTGGACATTCAGTGTGCTCTGACAGCTTAGAGCTTCACTTAGGGTCACACCACAGTGCACACCTCTCCCAGGTAGGAGTGTTTAAACAGGCTGCTGGAAATTCAATGTGCTTGAGCAATAAGTTCTGCTTGACTTCTGTCTGTCTTCACCACTTTGTACCTCAGTAGCCTCCACTGGTGACCCACATAATAAATGTATCTCTGACTAATGGATCAGGTGGCCATTTCAGAGATATCCATGAAAGGCCACGGGCATTACTAAACTGACTGACCTCACTCAGAGCCATATCCCTGGAAATGGCCCTTCCTTTGAAACCCAATCTCTCGGACCCTCTACCTTTTTGTGTGACAGCTTGGTGCATCACAGCACAGTGCACACCTTCCCCAGTTAGGGGTGTTTAAATGGACTTCTGGACATTCAGTGCACACCTGCCCGAGATAGGGCACGCGCCCAAAACAGGCACAGCGACTTACAGGTACATTGCTTTGCCTGTAGGAGCCACCCCGTTGCAGTATATGTACTGCAGTGGGTCGGCAAGTGGCTTTAAAGTGTGAGCTGAAATTCAGCTTCACTTTGTTAGTGTATTTGAATCTACTAATACATTTAACGCAACACCCCCCCCCCCCCACCACCACCACCACCAAAGACTGAAAATGCTGTTGTCTGCTGTGCCCCCTGTGCTCCTTCATGCAGAGTTGTGTCTCACTAGTACAGGAGGTGTGTTACTGGCCAGATCACCAAGTGGAAACAGAGAGAAAAAAAGCCTAAAAAATAAAACAAATGCAGCCATCACATCTAATGCTTGGTAAGCTGCAATATGAAATTTTTGGTTTTGGGTTTAATGCCGATTAGTTAGCACACTACATAACGCATGTTATTGCACCGCAAGAATGTAAATGAGCCCTAAAAACAGAAGTTTAAATGAGACTGGTAACAAAACCCTGCAAAGCATTTTGGGAAAACTAGCGGCATGGCGGATTACTGTCGGAGGAGTTCATCACCTCCTGGGTGATCTCAAGCTCACCTGCTTGCCTTATATATAAAAATTGTGCGTTGGCTCATGTAAATTCTCTTCCTCCAGCTGTTCTTCGGAATATTCCAGCACATTCTCAGCCAGGGTCACACGGCGTTTCATCTCTCCTAATCTCAGCGTGTCTGGCGTACTCTACCTGACTTTGCTTCAGGCGGCAGCGATGAAGAAAAGCCGGGCATCTGTCCGGAAATGATTGGCAGCCGCGTGGCGCTGGGCGCTCACATGGCGGCCTCGTTATTAGAGGAATGATACATTGTAACGGGCCGATCAAAAGAGGAAACAAAAAAATGAGCAAGAGGAAGATTCACCAGCCGGAGACCCGAGACGATAACAGGATGATACTCGGTGATTTTCCTGCCGGCTTGCTGGATAGAAAACAACTACCTGCCATGTGTGGTGTGCGTTTAACCACTTCCTGCCTGAGGCGATTTTTAAGATTTTCACATACATGAAAAAATCAGCATATTTTTTCTAGAAATGTAATTACAAACCTAAAACATGATATATTTTCTGAAAGCAGAGGCCCTGGAGAATAAAATGGTGGCGGTTGCAATATTTTATGCCATACATTATTTCACGGGTATGTATCAAACGCAGATTATTAGGGAAAAATATAACTTAACCAGTTCTGGACCGGAATAATTTTTTCCTCCTTAATGACCAGGCCATTTTTTGCGATTCAGCACTGCGTTACTTTAACGGAAAATTGCACGGTCGTGCGATGCTGCACCCAAAAAAAATTGATGTCCTTTTTTCCCCACAAATAGAGCTTTCTTTTGGTGGTATTTGGTCTATTGTGCGATTTTTATTTTTTGAGATATAAACAAAAAAAAGGGACGTTTCTAAAAAAAAAAAAAATATATATATATATATATATATATATATGTATATATATTTTTTTTTTTCACATTCTTCTATATAACATTCCCAAAAAAAAAATGTAAAAATCAAAAATTTTTCATCCTTTTAGGCCAATTTGTAATCTGCTACATATTTTTGATAAAAATAAAATCACAATAAGCGTATTTTGATTGGTTTGCACAAAATGTATCGTGTCTACAAACTAGGGGAAAGATTTATGTTATTTTAATTTTTTTTTATTTTTTTACTAGTAATTGCAGCAATCTGTGATTTTTAGCGGGACTGCGACATTGTGGCGGACAGATCGGACCCCTAACTTACATTTTTTTACACTTTTGGGGGGAAGAGTGACATTATTACAGTAATCAGTGCTAAAAATATGCACTGTCGCTGTAATAATGACATTGGCAGGGAAGGGGTTAACCTAGGGGTGATCAAAGGATTAAGTGAGAGCCTAGGGGAGTGTTTTCTAACTGTGGGGGGAGGGACTTGTGAAATGACCATAGAGACCTGTGATCCTAATAGAAGGATCACAGGCACTCTGTGATCATTTCAGAGAGAAGAACGGCCAGCTATGTTTACAATAGCTGACTGTTCTCTCTCAGCGAAGAGCGATCGCGGGTGCCCGGTGGCAATCGGGGGCGCCGGCCCCATGCATCGGCATCCCCGCTGCTTAGTGGGGGTGGGAGAGCACTGCTGGCAGCGTGTTCCAGATAAATAAAGCTGCAGATTTTTTTTTTTATAATGACACCCCTAAAAAATCATTTTTCCACCTCTTTCTATCTGCAACTCGCTTCTGAGTCCACCTCTGACCTGCAGAGATTGTACCCATAATCCTGCTTTTTCTTCCAACCTATTACTAGAGAGTTTTGATTGTTGCTAGAGTTTGTCACGTGCTACTTTGTTACATGGGTCAATGGAAATAAAGGGTGGATGGCGCATTCAATTGAAATAAAGGGTGGATGGCGCATTCAATTGAAATAAAGGGTGGATGGCGCACTGGTGGATGAGACACGGGATCCAAAGCGACAGCCTGAGTGGTGAAAGTATTGCAAGGGCAGCGGACTGGCGAGCATGGATAGAAGGCAGCTCACAGGAGATGAAGGAATCTCTGGGCAGCATAAATTAAAACAAAGACAGAAGAGCGCCACCCTAAGTGCAGTATGCATAAAAAAAATCGTATTTATTATAGACAAATGGCAACTTAAAAGAGGATGAACAAAGGAGCGCATGTCAGACCCACCAGGGGTCAGTAAGGCTGTGACACTGGAAGAATGTGTACCATCCTTTGTTTCCACCCCCCTACCCACCTCAAAGCACCGCCCCTTTTTTCGACCCCCTACCCACCTCCCAGTACCACAGCTTGTTTCCACCTCCTACCCACCTCCAAGCCACGTCTCATGTTTACACCCCCAACCACCTCCAGGCAATGTGCCTTGTTTCCACCCCCTACCCACCTCCAAGCACCATCCCTTGTTTCCACCCCCTATCTACCTCCCAGTACCGCCCCTTGTTTCCACCCCTAGCACCTCCAAGCACCGTCCCTTGTTTCCACCCTCTACCCACCTCCCAGTACCGTCCCTTGTTTCCACCCCCTACCCACCAACCAGTACTGTTCCTCATTCCCCCCCCACCTACCTCCAAGCACTGTACCTTGTTTTGACCCTCTACCCACCTCCCAGTACCATCCCCTGTTTCCACCCCTACCCACCTCCAAGTACCGTCCCTTGTTTCTACCCCTACCCACCTCCCAGTACCATCCCTTGTTTCCAGCCCCTACTCACCTTCCAGTACTGCCCCTTGTTTCCACCCCCTACTCACCTCCAAGCACCATTCCTGGTTTCCACCACCTACAGTATCCACCTCCCAGTACCACCCCTTGTTTCCACCCCCTACCCACCTCCAGGCACCATCCCTTGTTTCCACCCTGTACTCACCTTCTAGTACCGCCCCTTGTTTCCACCTCCTTACCACCTCCAAGGACCATCCCTTGTTTCCACTCCCTACCCACATCCCAGTACTGTCCCTTGTTTCCACCCCTACCCACCTCCCAGTACTGCCCCTTGTTTCCACCCCTACCCACTTCCAAGCACTGTCCCTTGTTTTTACCCCCTAACCACCTCCCAGTACTGCCCCTTTTTTTCCACCTCCTACCCACATCCAAGCACCATCCCTTGTTTCCACCCCCTACTCACCCCCTACTCACCCCCCCAGTACCCTCCCTTGTTTCAACCCCCTACCCACCTCCCAGTACCATCCCTTGTTTTTACCCCTACACACCTCCAAGCACCATCCCTTGTTTCCACCCCTACCCACCTCCAAGGACCATCCCTTGTTTCCACTCCCTACCCACATCCCAGTACTGTCCCTTGTTTCCACCCCTAGCCACCTCCCAGTACTGCCCCTTGTTTCCACCCCTACCCACTTCCAAGCACTGTCTCTTGTTTTTACCCCCTAACCACCTCCCAGTACCGCCCCTTTTTTTCCACTCCCTACCCACATCCAAGCACCATCCCTTGTTTCCACCCCCTACTCACCCCCCAGTACCCTCCCTTGTTTCAACCCCCTACCCACCTCCCAGTACCATCCCTTGTTTCCACCCCTACCCACCTCCAAGCACCATCCCTTGTTTTCACCCCTACCCACCTCCAAGCACCATCCCTTGTTTCCACCCCTACCCACCTCCAAGCACCATCCCTTGTTTCCACTTCTACCCATCTCCCAGTACCGTCCCTCGTTTCAACCCATTACCCACCTTCAAGCACCGTCTCTTGTTTCCACTTCCTAATCACCTCCCAGTACCACCTCTTTTACAAAAAACACAACAAAATAACATTTTGTGGTGCTAAGCAATCTGTATGAAATGAGGTAATTATAATAAGAAAAGCAGTAAAATGGAGCACATGCAGCCAGCAACAATAGCCCCCCAAAGCAAAAATAGATCAACCTGCAGTATAAGACACCCCCAACAATAACAAATCCCCCCGGCAACAATAGACCGCTTTCAACAAAATACCACCTTGCAACAATAGACCCCAGGAACAATAGTCCCAGCAGCCAGCATTATTGGCCCTCCAGCAGCCTGAAATAATAGACCCCTTCCTCAACAGTAGATCACGCCCAGCAACAATTGACCACCACTAACATAAGACCCCTCCAGCAACAATAAAACCCTCCCTCAACAATAAACTCCCCAACAAAAATAGATCCCCCAGCAGCCAGCAACAATAGACGCCTCCCTCAACCGTAGATCCCTCCCAGGAACAAATAACCCACTAGTAACATAAAACCCCCCAACAACAATAGATTCCCCAGCAGCTGGCATCATTGGACCCTTTAGCATACCCCACTACCCCTTTCCATTGCATAGATTTAGTGCTGGAGGTGCCAGAACTGCGCTCCCCGCGTTCCCATTGAAAAAAAGCCCTGCCTGGTACTATAAGAGACTGTAGCCAATTAACAGATAACTGCTAATGGCATAATACAAGGGGCTGTTAACGTATACCTGGAGCCATTTTTTATATATATATATTTTTTTTTCATTTTGAGTAATAGATTGAGTAAGAAAAGTTTTTTTGTAATTACATGGAAGAAATCTAGGTATAAGGAAGTATTATGGGTACAACCACCTGCGGGTCAGAAGTGAAGTCATAGGTTAGTTGCCAGTATGTATTTGTTTTGTAGCCAGGCCGAAGTGGAGCGTTGCTGGGACATTGAGAGACGGAAGGTCAGACAGAGTGGCAGAATAAACAGGACTCTTCCATCACATGTGAATTAATTTTGGTTCTAGTTCTTCTAATCAGACTTTTATCAGTGGAGTCGAGCGGCAGCTGTTCCGGGCTTATGAAATATTCAGCGATTTCTGAGCTTCGTAATGAATAATTCTCACTCTCAGGGTCCTCCGTTTCTTCATCTTAAGTTGTTTCCACAAACTTAACTGGAGGACCGCGGACCTGGGAAAATGGACGCAGAGGCAGCGCGACTGTCTGCGTGTTCTTCCCTTTACCGTGTAGAATAGAAGTATGGAGCTCTCAATTTACAAGGCTTATTAGAGCACAGCATGTTAATCAGGGCTAAAGTCTGGTCAAAATTAATTTTAAAAAACACTCACTTCAGTGTACTTATGTCCCGATGAGTGATGAGCTGAACACCACTAGGTTTGTCTCTAGCTGGGTTTGGTGAACATGCCAAATCTGAAGCCCACTGAAGTCAATGTTCTAGGCCAGCGGTCTACAAACTGCAACTCCTCCAACAGACATCGACAAAGAGGAACTATTCTTCCCACTGATCTAAACTGATGGGGCTTTTTTCCTCCCACTGCCACCAATGATGGGATTCCATTCCTCCCACTGCTCCCAATGATGGGACACTTCCTCCCACTACCACCAATGATGGGACACTATTCTTATCACTTTCGCCATTGATGGGACACTATTCCTCCCACTGACGCCAATGATGGGGCACTATTCCTCCCACTGACACCAATGATGGGGCACTATTCCTTCCACTGACACCAAAGATGGGACACTATTCCTCCCATTGGCACCAACGATGGGACATCATTCCTCTCACTGACACCAATGAAGGGGTACTATTCTTCCCACTAATACCAATGATGGAACACTATTCCTTCCACTGACACCAATAATGGGGCACTTTTCCTCCCACTGACACCAATGATGGGGAACTATTCCTCCCACTGACACAAATGATGGGACAGTATTCCTCCCACTGGCACCAAAGATGGGACACTATTCCTCCCACTGGCACCAATGATGGGGCACTATTCCTCCCACTGACACCAATGATGGGGCACTATTCCTCCCACTGGCACCAATGATGGGGCACTATTCCTCCCACTGACACCAATGATAGGGCACTATTCTTACCACTAATACCAATGCTGGAACAATATTGATCCCACTGGCACCAATAATGGGGCACTTTTCCTCTCACTGACACCAATGATGGGACAGTATTCCTCCCACTGACACCAAAGATGGGACACTATTCCTCCCACTGGCACCAATGATGGGGCACTATTCCTCCCACTGACACCAATGATGGGGCACTAATTCTCCCACTGACACCAATGATGGGGCACTATTCCTCCCACTGATACCAATGATGGGGCACTATTCCTCCCACTGACACCAATGATGGGGCACTATTCCTCCCACTGACACCAATGATGGGGCACTATTCCCCCCATGGCACCATTGATGGGGCACTATTCCTCCCACTGACACCAACGATGGGGAATTGAATTGATATTTTTTTTTCTCCTACTGACCACCTCCTTTGAGGCATTTTTTATTTCCAATGATGGGGGGGCATTTTCTACTCCTACTGGCCACAGTCCAGCCCCCCAAATGTATGAAGGACAGTAAACTGTATCTTTTTTTAAAAAAAAGTTTGGAGACCCCTGGTCTAGACTAATAGACAAAGTATTGTCAAACCAATGCCCATGAGTGAGTGGGCACTGCCATGAACAACATGTACCAAAATCAAAACAAATCTTCCGGTGGGCAAGTGGTTAATAACATTTGAGTACAATATTCCTTGTGTCACAATGTATATGCTAGATAATTTTTTTTATTTGCTATTTTATTTTTCCAACGAAAGTGGAGTTACCCTTTAAAGCTGAACATGAAACTCAGAACACAAGAGCAGCTGAACACTAAGTAATATTTTTGGCAAGTGGATGAGTTAAAAATATACGTATTTGGACCACATATTTAGCTGTTAAGCCGTAGTTCAGCTTAAATTGCAGTGACTAGAACAGAGCAAGTATTTATCTTCGTAAAATCCAAGGTGACAGCTGATTGGCTGATACAGCTTATTGCACTTTGCTCACCGCATCTTCCGTTGGCCTAATAAATAAAACCATTACGCCTCAGGCCAGGAAATAAGATTGGAGGGGACTATCCAGCCAAACTCATCATTTCCTATTTATTGCCTTCCTGATGACTCCAGTGTCCTCTTAAAAGGTTTTGGGATAAAAATTAGGAAATTCGTAATTTTATTTAATAGGGAGTAGCTGTAAACCCTTTTATCTTGCGGGTCTGTGTGAGTCGTCACCTATGATGGTAGGCAGGGTCGTAACTAGAATCTTCAGGGCCCCAGTGCAAAAAACCATAAAGGGCGGAACTACCAGGGTCACAAAGGTCGCACGTGCTTCCCGAGCCCAGGTGTTCTGCCACTGTAGGGGGGACCATAAGATGGCAGGAAGGGGGCCTCCTGCAAAACCATAGAAAGGGTCCCACGATAGGAGTAAAGGGCCCTTGGATCAGTGGGAATGACCTTTTACTGTGGCTCCGCAGGGGCCCTCCTTCTGTCGTCTTGGGGTCCCCCCACTGTGGCGGAATGCCAGGGCCCAATCACAAATGCAACCTTTGTGACCCAGGTGAAGCATCAGGGGTCTAAACAGACCTGTAAAGTTTCACCTTTGAGACAGAGAAAGGAGATTGAGGACACCTCAATCTCCATCTCTGCAGCCTCAGCTGCACAGAATGAATGTACAGGAATAGCTCTGTACAGAGGCTTCCGGTTCATTCACAAACTGAAGCATAGTAAGCACAGTTTACTTTGCCTCATTTATGGAAAAAAAAAAGGAAAAAGATCACTGATTCTTTTCATTAAAGCGGTTGCATCCCCCCCCCCCCCCAAAATAAAACAAGAAAAAAAAAACCCTGCAGGACAATGGCATAATGTGCTAGTATGCATTGCATACTAGCACATTAGGAAATACTTACCTTAGAACGAAGCCCCCATACGGTCACCCGGACACCGCTGAGGGAGCTGACATGTTCCCTCAGCGTCCCTTCCGGGTCCAGCGGCTCCGGTGCTGTGAGTGGCGCAATTACGTCACTCCAGCGCATGCGCGCGGTAGTTTACTTTCCCGCAAAGAGCTCTGAACGTCCAACAAGATACGCCAGACCTTCAGAGCGCATGCACCTCTGGTGTCAGCAGCTGCATGCAGGGTGAATATCTCCTAAACCGTGCAGCTTTAGGAGATATTAATTTTACCTACAGGTGAGCCTTATTATAGGCCTTATTATAGGCTTAGCTGTAGGTAAAAATTCAAAAGTGGAGTATGCTACCGCTTTAAGACAAGGAAGGGGCCAGTAAATGTGTCATTCCCTGCTCTCCATCCTGACAGATCCCCTGCAGTGCTGCTGTGTTCCCCGTCCTCCCCTCTCCCACAGGCTACTATAGGGGAGGAGGTGGGGTCTTGGAGAGAGCACACAGGGGCCCAAAGACAGCACAGGAGGACCAGGAGAATGGACAGGGGTGGCATATAGAGGAACCAACCCATCCATTTCTTTCCTGCTGCCACTGAATGCCTGCAGCAGGGAGAGGAGGAGAAGCGGGCATTCAGCTGCTGCATGGAGGGATCAGTTCCATTACATGCCGCCGCCCCTCCTATCCAGGAACACAGGGGGCCACACGGGTCCCCTGGAGCATGGGGCTGGGTCGTAATTGTGACCCCCTTTGACCCCTGTACATACTTCCCTGATGGTAGGACTAACTTTATCAGTGTAACAAGACTCACAAAGAGTGTATATAAACCACTCTACAAATCAAGGATCAATAAAGGAAAAAGGAAAGGTCAACGCATTTCGGGGGCTCACTAATTCATAGACACATAGAAGAGTGAAGGCAGAAAAAAAAAGACCATATAATATCAAAAACAGTCTTTTCTGGACCAAGTGGTCCATCAAGTCTTCCATCTTAGTTTTTATTTCTTTTTTTTTAAATGCTTTTGTCTCGTAGCCCCCTTAACAACTTGCCCGTACGCCACCGCTTGCTTCTGCGTTTAGGGCTTGTGCATGCGTTTTTTTTTTTTAATAGGCTCTAAAGACCTTTAGAGCACCACCTATGGGCAACTTTGAGAACCATAGTTTTTTGCCATTTCACAGGCACTTTAAGGCTTGACTTGTTTGGTATCTATGTACTTGACGCAACCCCATCTTTTATAATTTTTGCCCAAAAAAAAAAAAATTTTAATGTATTTTTCTTATTGAAAATATGCATTTGATAATATCATGCAACAACAAATTGCAACTGCCACTATGTTATTCTGTTTCCAAGATATATCATTATTTATGGGTTTTATGTCATTATCTTACAAAAAAAAAAGAAAAAATGCAGATTTTACCATGTTTCTGAAAAATTTAAAAATTGCTCTAAAATTGGTTAACAATTGTATATGGCAGATGGATGAAGGCTGCCTTTTAGTTACACAAAGCCACAGGTTTTCATTGTGCACCATTACAACCTTCTTGCTGCCGGCATCCTAACGACCAATGGCATCAAGGAGGATGTCAGTCGTCTGCACAGCATCCTTGTTTAACCTTCCCCTGCCCCTTTGAAAACACTGTTTTCTGAACATTGATAATCAAGCTGCCAAATAATTGAAGCTAAATTAGCTAATTGTCAGATTTTAACACCTCTAACATAGAGACACCATAATGTGTGGAGCCCCCTAGAGGGTGATCAGGGGGGGTTTTTGTGACTAGCTGGAATCTTATGGTAAAGGGATTTGGAAAGTCTAGGTTGGCGTTCCGGGAAATAGGTATAAAAGCCGAGCAACGCAGTGATCTGGGGTCAATTTTAAATTGTATTCAGCATAATATTTTTACATTATCTTGCTCCAGCGACCCCAGTGGCAGGGAGGGCAGTGGGCGGCGGTGTGATTATGGAGGTGGCGGGGCAGGTGTGAGATGGACGCTTTAATGTGAAGACTCTGATAGGGGGGTGAAAGCTGCTATTATCTGCAATGAATGCAGCACCACAAGTGTCTGTCTGCCTCTCCGGAGATAAATGCTTTTGTTTCGGCATTAGCATGAATGTTTAAAATGTTAATGCGTTTCCTCTCAATGCGCGGCGGAGGAGAGGACTGGTGGTAATAGGCCGCTTGCTATGAGCTGTCACACCGGAATGGTCTTGTTAATTCAGAGCCGGGAAGGTAAATTTTGTCCAATATCTTTTCTAATTCGACATTCAGGTCGGCCGGGCCGAAGTCTGAGGTCGCCTCCTATGTGTAAACAGGCACACTGCGGACAGTTTAACCACTTAAAGAGGAAGAAAATGCTTCCTATTTTTTTCTCGTTTTTTTTCTTCCCTGCAAAGTCAATGCATAATGTGCTAGTATGTATCGCATACTAGCACATTATGTGACACTTACCTGCAAACAAAGACTGCGTTGTCCCTGTTGGCGGCCGCATCCATCTTCGCCCGTCTTCCTTCCTGGTCTGCGGACTCCGGCTGTATTACTGGCCGGAGCCGCATGACATCACTACCGTGCATGCGCGCGGGAGCCGCCGGTCACGGCACAGGGCTCTGAAACGGCACAGGCGTCTGTTCCTTCAGAGAGCATGCGCCGATTACGTCATCGGCTGCATGCAATGAAAATATCTCCTAAACGGTGCAAGTTTAGGAGATATTTACAGTACCTATAGGTAAGCCTTATTAATCACTTTAAGACAGGAAGGATTTGCCCCCTTCCTGCCCAGGCCCTATTTAGCGATTCGGCACTGCGTTATTTTAACTGACAATTGCGCGGTTGTTGCGATGCTGCACCCAAATAAAATTGATGTCCTTTTATTCCCAAAAATAGAGCTTTCTTTTGGTGGTATTTGATCACCTGTGCGATTTTTATTTTTTTCGCTATAAACAAAAAAAGAGCGACAATTTTGAAAAAAAAAAAAAAAAAAAAAACAATATTTTTCACTTTCTGCTATATAACATTCCCCCCAAAAAATGTAAAAATCAAAATTTTTAACATTTTAGGCCAATTTGTTTTCTGCTACATATTTTTGGTAAAAAAAAAAAAAAACCCAATAAGCGTATTTTGATTGGTTTGATTGAAAAGTTATTGCGTCTACTAAATGGGAAAAATTTATGTTGTTTTTATTTATTTATTTTTTTACTAGTAATGGCGGCGATCAGCAATTTTTAGAGGGACTGCGACATTGCGGCGGACAGATCGGATCCCTAACTGACATTTTTGACACTTTTGGGGGGACCAGTGACATTACTACAGTAATCAGTGCTAAAAATATGTGCTGTTACTGTAATAATGACACTGGCAGAGAAGGGGTTAACACCAGGGGTGATCGAAGGGTTAATTGTGTCCCTAGGGGGTGTTTTCTAAATGTGTGGGGGATGGGCTTGTGGAATCAACAGAAACCTGTGTTTCCAAATAGGAGGAACACAGGAGCTCTGTGTTGAATACTGAGAGAACAATGGTCTGCTGTGTTTACCGGGGACCGCCCGGTGGCAATCGCGGCAACCGGCCCCACAGATAAGCTTCCCCTCTGGCGAATGGGCACGGAGTGTGCATGAAGGTCTATTGATGCTGGCTGCTGGAGAATCTATTCTAGCTGGAGAGGATCTATTTTTGCAGGGGGTCTATTATTGCTGAGGAGGTCTTGTTGCTGGTGGGGGACATAGTGTTGCTGGGGGTGGGTTTTATATTGCTGGGGGGGGGGGGGGGGGGTGAGCCGATGCTGGGAAAGATCTACTGTTGAGGGAGGGGGTCAGTTTATACTGGGAGAGAGCTACTGTTAAGGGAGGGGGTCAGTTGATGCTGGGAGAGAACTACTGTTGAGGGAGGGGGGTCAGTTGATGCTGGGATAGATCTACTGTTGAGGAAGGGGGTCAGTTGATGCTGGGATAGATCTACTGTTGAGAGAGGGGGGTCAGTTGTTGCTGGGATAGATCTACTGTTGAGGGAGGAGGGGGTCAGTTGTTGCTGGGATAGATCTACTATTGAGGAAGGGGGTTGGTTATTGCTGGGATAGATCTACTTTTGAGGGAGGGAGGGAGTCAGTTGTTGCTGGGATAGATCTACTGTTGAGGGAGGGGGTCAGTTGATGCTGACTGTGGGAAGATATTGTTTGCTTGATGAAGTCTGTTGTTGCTGGGGAGGGGGATTTTGTTGTGGGTGATCTATTGTTGTTAGAGGGATCTATTGTTGCTGGGGGGCGGTTGGCTATTGTTACTGGCAGCAAGGGATCTATTTTACTGCTTTTCTTGTTATTACCAAATTTCATACAAATTACATAGCACCACAAAATGGTATGTGGTTCTGTATTCTCTAAAAAGGGCGGTACTGGGAGGTGGGTAGGGGGTGGAACCAAGGAATGGTGCTCAGAGGTGGATAGGGGCCGGAGAAAAGGGGTGACTCGGATGGGGGAAGTTATTGCACCTATTCTCTGAGGAAAAAAGCCCTGACACCAGTGACGGCTGGTGCATTGGGGGCGCAGGGGCGCTTTCCCCCCTATCTATGCATCCGGCACCCTAATCTACATGCAGGGCGCCAGACGCATAGATTTTATTGGGGCTTTTTTTTTTTAACCACGTGATTAGAGCCAGAGGTGCTAATAGGCTAAAAAAAAGGGTGGGCTTGGGGCGCAGAGCACTGTGCCCCGAGTCCACCCAGTTGTGTGGCAATAGCGAATGAATATTTGCTATTGTCACACGGATCCTCACACGGATCCTCCTCCTGGCCAATCAGGAAGTGGTTTCCTGATTGGCTGAAAGGAGAAGCCATGCCATTGGCCATGGAGGAGGAGGGAGGAGATGCAGAAGACTGAGGAGGAAGAAGCTGCCACCGCCATCGTTTGATGCTGCCTGCCCTCCCTCCACTAGTCCAGGCAGGGTGAGTGAGCCCAGGACGGAGGGGGGTATGGGGTATGGTGTGCGGCCTGGTGTGGTCCGGGGGGTATGGTGCGGTCTGTCTGCCGTCCCCACCCATGAAGCACTAGCCGCCACTGCCTGACACCATCAATGATGTGACGACTGATGGCAGCTGGAGTGAACCCCCCCCTACCCCCGTGCCTAGGACGTATCACATTGAACAGGGAGTGCAGAGATGGTCCAAGTCTAGTGGGTCTTTTGCCTCTTTGGCTCTAAGGAAGAGGGTTCACCCTGTAAAACGCGTCAGCCCAGCCATTACGGATGCCATCTGGTCATTCTGCAGCTTTGGATTAGTCCATGTCCTGGAGGCTACCTGTCTATGCAATATTATGACATGCACTTTTTACTACATTTGTTTGTGAGTATGATGTATGTTACCTTTTATTCTTCAATAAATGTCTTAACCGGTTGCCGACTGCCGCAAGTACATATACTGCGGCGGTCAGCCCCGGCCAGGCAAAGTGACGTATATATACGTCACTAGCCTGTCACTTGCTTGTGAGCCAATAGTGGGCGTGCGTGCGCCCGCGGAGGCGCGCTCCTGCCCCGGCTCATTCCCTGGGAAGTCCGTTTGTGTGACCGGTGGACCCGATGTCCGCCGGTCACTCGCGATCGTCCGCCGTGAAGGGAGGAAGGCAGGTGGCTGATGTAAACAAAGCCGCCTGTCATTCTTCCCTGTGTATGAATAGTGATCATACGGTTCTACTATGTAGGACCATTGATCACTGTTCCTACACCAGTAGCCATGTCAAATCACAGTTAGAATCACGCCCCTAGGGACACACTTAACCCCTCCTTCCCCAATAAAGTTAACCCCTTCCTTGCCAGTGTTATTTTGCAGTAACAGTGCATACGTATAGCACTGATTACTGTAGTAATGTCACTGGTAACCCCAAAAGTGTCAAAAATGTCAGTCAAGGGTCCGATCTGTCCGCCGCAATGTCGCAGTACCGCAAAAAATAAATCGCAGATCGCCGCCATTACGCGTTAAAAAAAAAACACCAAAAATGACAAAAATCTCTCCCTTAGTTAGTAAACGCCATAACTTTTGCGCAAACCAATCAAAATACGCTTTTTGCAATTTTTTTTTACCAAACATATGTAGCAGAAAACAAATTGGCCTAAAATGTTAAAAAATTTTGATTTTTACTTTTTTTTGGGGGGGAATTTCATATAAAAAAATGTGAAAAATATTGTTATTTTTGCTAAATTGACGCTCTTTTTTTGTTTATAGCGCAAAAATTAAAAATTGCACAGGTGATCAAATACCACCAAAAGAAAGCTCTGTTTGTGGGGAAAAAAATGACGTCAAAATCATTTAGGTACAGCGTCGCACGACCGCGCAATTGTCCGTTAAATTCACGCAGTGCCGAATCGCAAAATAGGCCCTGGTCAGGAAGGGGGTAAAATCTTCCGGGGCTTAAGTGGTTAATAGTATTGCATTAGGTTGGTGCGTCCTCCTCTTGTCTTTGTCCCAATACTTTTGACAGTATAGTGTATGATCAGGAATCTCTTCAAATCTGTCACCCCCAGATACTATAATGAAGATTCCTTTACCTTATTCCAGATCCCCAGAGAGGTTTTGGGTCATGTAGCAGAGGATTTATAAAACAAAATTGGTTCACAATTGAGATGTGCCAACAAGTTGGATCTTTCCCTCTACAGTTAGTTTTGTCATTTTACTTTCCAAATGTAGATTTCTCACCCCTCCCCCGTTTATGTGACGTTCCCGCTGCGATAATAAGAGCTCCCAGCGATCTCAACATTAGTGCCAACCCAGATTCTTCGCAGCGGCAGAAGGAGAGATCAGATTTGACAGTTTATTGAGCTGACATTTATAAAATGTGATAAAACAGATGAGAACGTTGATAAAATAAATTTGCTTTTCACTGTCTATTGTATCGTATCCAGTTTAATGTCGCGTTAGTAATAATGAATGGCTGTCAGTCTGAGTACAATGCTTCACCTGTACGCAGGCGGTGCGCTATCTAGACGACTGCCATTGTGATGTGCCCATCTGACGTCCTCCAGATAGCAATCAGGACAGAGAGTGCGAGGAGGCGTCTCCCACCGATGAGATTTGACTGCAACTATTAGGCGTTATTTAACTCCGCAACCTCAGAAGTTCTATGGACAAACTCATCTTGTCATATAGAGTACATGTTGTGTGTCTTCCAAGATAAGGCCAAATGTATGTGAACCTCCCTCCTAATGATGGAGTTCAGGTGTCTCCAGTAGGGGGTTCTCTTCATACTTAAACACATGTGTCAAACACAAGACCCGGGGGTGGTGAATTTGGCCCACCAGGCTTTATCATGTGGATCATGCACCTAAGTTCTCCGCTGTAACATGGAAGAACTTCATTCCTCCAGTACTCAACTTCCACCCCCGCTCCCCCCTGTCACTTGAAAACCAGAAGCCCTGAGTGTTTGCAAGGGACAGCTTTGCTCTTAGCTGCTCCAAGATCTAACAGATCCCTGCACACACTCATGGTGGGGCACGTTCGGGACAAATCTCCAGAAACTCATAGAAAGAACGATCTCTCTGTAAGGCGAGGCCGGGCCACCTACACAGGGAGGTACTAGAGCCGGGCCAGATAGGAGATTAAGAAATGCAAGGAAGCAGTGGGGTTGCACACTGTGCATAGTGCACCCTTAAACTATGCACTCTGTGCACCCCAGCACTCTGTACATAACAAATCCCTGAACCCTGCACTCTGTACATAACAAATCCCTGAAGGCTGCACTCTGTACATAACAAATCCCTGAAGCCTGCACTCTGTACATAACAAATCCCTGAAGCCTGCACTCTGTACATAACAAACTCCTGAACTCTGCACTCTGAACATAACAAACTCCTGAACTCTGCACTCTGAACATAACAAACTCCTGAACCCTGCACTCTGTGCATAACAAACTCCTGAACCCTGCACTCTGTGCATAACAAACTCCTGAACCCTGAACTCTCTGCATAACAAACTCCTGAACCCTGCCCTCAGTATATAACAAACTCCTGAACCCTGCACTGTGTACATAATGAACCCCTGAACCCTGCACTCTGTACATAACAAACTCCTGAACCCTGCACTCTGAACATAACAAACTCCTGAACCCTGCACTCTGTGCATAACAAACTCCCGAACCCTGCACTTTGTACCTAACAAACTCCTTAACCCTGCCCTCAGTATATAACAAACTCCTGAACCATGCACTGTGTACATAATGAACCACTGAACCCTGCACTATGTACATAACAAACTTCTGAACCCCACACTCTGTACATAACGAACCCCTGAACCCTTCACTCTGTACATAACAAACTCCTGAACCCTGCACTCTGTGCATAACAAACTCCTGAACCCTGAACTCTCTGCATAACAAACTCCTGAACCCTGCCCTCAGTATATAACAAACTCCTGAACCCTGCACTGTGTACATAATGAACCCCTGAACCCTGCACTCTGTACATAACAAACTTCTGAACCCCGCACTCTGTACATAACGAACTCCTGAACCCTGCACTGTGTACATAATGAACCCCTGAACCCTGCACTCTGTACATAACAAACTTCTGAACCCCGCACTCTGTGCATAACAAACTCCTGAACCCTGCCCTCAGTATATAACAAACTCTTTAACCCTGCCCTCAGTATATAACAAACTCCTGAACCATGCACTGTGTACATAATGAACCACTGAACCCTGCACTATGTACATAACAAACTTCTGAACCCTTCACTCTGTACATAACAAACTCTCGAACCCAGCACTCTGTACATAAGGAACCCCTGAACCCTTTACTCTGTACATAGCAAACTCCTGAACCTGCACACTGTACCAGTGGCATAGCGTGGGCTGTCAGCGCCCAGGGAAAGGGAAGTAATTTGCACCCCCTAACCCATGGACCTTTAGCAATTCCTGAGCCCCTTCCACTAGTACAGTAGTACTGACCTACCTGACCACTACACAGACCTACCTGACCACTACACAGACCTACCTGACCACTACACTGACCTACCTGACCACTACACAGACCTACCTGACCACTACACTGACCTACCTGACCACTACACTGACCTACCTGACACTACACAGACTTACCTGATTCTAACACTGAGGAAGGAGTCTATTGTTGCTTGCTGTTGGAGGGTCTATTAATGCTGGTTACTGTTATTGATTGGGAGGGATCTATTTTTGAGGGAGGAGTCCATTATTGCTGGGTGGGGTCTTATGTTGCTGGTGGTCAATGGTTGCTGGGAGAGATCTACTGTTAGAGAGGGATCTGATGTTGCTGTCTTCTGGAGGGTCTATTAATGCTGGCCACTGGAGGATCTATTGTTATTGGAGAGATCTATTGTCTTATATTGCTGGTGGTCAGTTGTTGCTGGGAGGGATCTACTGTTGAGGGTGGAGTCTATTGTTGCTTGCTGCTGGAGGGTTTATTAATGCTGGCTACTGGGGAATCTGTTGTTGTTTGGGGGCCCTATTGTTAAGGGGGGGCAATGTTGCTGGGTGGGGTCTTATGTTGCTGGTGGTCAATGGTTGCTGGGAGAGATCTACTGTTAGAGAGGGATCTGATGTTGCTGGCTGCTGGAGGGTCTATTAATGCTGGCCACTGGAGGATCTATTGTTATTGGATAGATCTATTGTCTTATGTTGCTGGAGGTCAGTTGTTGCTGGGAGGGATCTACTGTTGAGGGTGGAGTCTATTGTTGCTTGCTGCTGGAGGGTTTATTAATGCTGGCTACTGTGGAATCTGTTGTTGTTGTTGGGGGGCTGGGGCTGTTTTGTTAGGGGGGGGGCATTGTTGCTTGGTGGGGTCTTATGTTGCTGGTGGTCAACTATTGCTGGGAGGGATCTACTGTTAAAGGAGGGATCTGTTGTTTCTGGCTGCTGGAGGGTCCATTAATACTGGCTTCTGGGGGATCTATTTTTGCTGGAAGGTGTATTCGTGCTGGTGGGGTCTATTGTTCCTGGGATGGGTCTGTTGTGCAAGGCAGTATTTTGTTGCAAGCTGTCTATTGTTGCTGGGGGGGATCTGTTATTGTTGGGGGTGCCTATTGTTGCGGGGGGGTCTATTGTTCCTTAGAGGGGGTCTATTGTTGTTGGCTGCAGGAGATACATTTTACTGCTTGTCTTATTATCATTACCAAACTCTCTACAAATGACTCTACAAATGAAGAGTTTCTATCATCAGCTTATAATATTTGATGTTGTCGTGTCTCTTAGCCCTGATGAAGGAATAGTTTGGAGCTCGCCACGTGTTGGCTTTTGGACCGCTTGTCACAGTGATGAACTTTTACTGAAGTTTTCTGGCAGTCTTATCCTTCTAAAGATCTTTAGATGACTCTAGGGACCATTTGGGACACTCCAGTTTACCTAAGATTTATCCGGTCTTTGCCATTCACTTTCTCTGGGGTCCAGCGCTTCATTAATATTATTTCCAGGACAATAGAAGTCCCAGTTTGTTAGGTGACACACACTGACGGAAACAATCCAGGATTCTGAAATCTTTATTCTAAGCATAATGTATTCAAGACCCATTTAAATCCTGCTACTTGTTATCCTCTCTACAAAGATCGGCAAGTCGGGAGATATTTACCTCCATTGATCAGCTGTGTCCAATCTATAACCGATCGATCGGCAGAGATGGACACAGTGCCTCATACACAAATGTCCGGGAGTTGGCGATAATGTCCCCTATGTTCCCGCTGAAGCCAGTTAATGAAAAAGACCTTTTAATGCAGAGGCGTCATTAGGTTTAATGAATGACAGTGTCACTGAGGAGGGGGGGTGATCCATGGAGTCGATAAATCCACAATGACCGGAGGGAGGGCAGGATGTTCAGAGATACGGAACTCATTAACCTACTCCCTGCCAGGAGAGGAAAATAAGACTAGAAACAAATGCTGGGATTCAGTAATGAGCAGTCCATCCAAAGCTGATATTTCAGAAAATTGATGGATGGTTACACCACTTGACAGTGCCAATCTATCACTTAGGGACTTGGTGGCTATTATGAGGGGTTCTCACCATCCCTGTACTGAGTTCCCGGGTCTGTACACCTGCTGTGGCTATTATGAGTGGTTCCCACCATCCCTGTGCTGGGTTCAGAGGTCTGTACACCTGCTGTGCCCATTATGGGGGGGTTCCTACTATCCCTGTGCTGAGTTCCTGGGTCTGTACACCTGCTGTGCCCATTATGAGGGGTTCCTACCATCCCTGTATTGAGTTCCCGGGTCTGTACCTCTGCTGTGCCCAATATGAGGAGTTCCCACCATGCCTGTGCTGAGTTCCCAGGTCTGTGCTCCTTCTGTGTCCCTTATGAGGGATTCCCATCATCTCTGTGCAGAGTTCTTGGATCTGGACACCTGATGTACCCATTATGAGGGGTTTCCACCATCACTGTGCTGAGTTCCCGGGTCTGGACACCTGCTGTACCCATTATGAGGGGTGTTCACCATCCCTGTGCTGAGTTCCCGGGTCCGGACACCTGCTGTGCCCATCATTAGGGGTTCCCATCATCCCTGTGCTGAGTTACCGGGTCTGGACACTGCTGTACCCATTATGAGATGTTCTCACCATCCCTGTGCTGAGTTACCGGGTCTGGACACTGCTGTACCCATTATGAGGTGTTCTCACCATCCCTGTGCTGAGTTCTCGGGTTTGTATACCTGCTGCACCCATCATGAGGGATTCCCACCTGTGCTTAGTTTCCAGTTCTGTACACCTGCTGTGCCCATTATAAAGTTTTCCTTTCCTACCATCCCTGGGCTGAGTTTTGAGGATTGCCCATCTGCCTTGACCCGAAGGGTTTCCATCATCCCTGCTGGAAAATAAATAACTTTAATGAGCTTGTTACTTTAATATTGTTCAGTTACAGGCTGAGGTTGGAGAAGTCAGGTCATCAGACCCCCAATTGATTCCACACATCGTTGTAAGTGCTGATCGTCTCCACCATGTTTCCCAGGCTCCAATGCGCCCATTGGCGTATCCAAGACTGGCATGGCAGGTGCCGCCAGGTAGAGGGGAGAGAGATCAGTGAACATCCATTTAAACAAGACATGTAGAATGTCACTTCCAGGTCCTGGTGTCACTTTCCCCTGCCAGTGTGGCCGTGGAAGAAGCTACAGTAATAGATTGCGATCTTTGAGTTTAATTGGAGGGCAGGTGAGACATCAGGGGTCTATTAGGGCCGCTGATGTGTCATTAACCACTTCTGGACCGGCCCATTTCTGACACTTTTGCTATAAAATTACTTAGAACCACCAAACATTATGTTATATATATTATATATATATAATTTTAATTTTTTTTTTTTTTTTTTTTTTTTAGCAGAGACCCTAGAGAATAAAATGGAGATCATTGTAATATTTTTTATCACACCGTATTTGCTTACAAACGCAAATTTTTGCTCGTGGAATGGCGACAAACATTTGTACTTAAAAATTCTCATAGGCGATGCTTTCAAAATTTCTACAGGTTACCAGTTTAGGGTTACAGAGGAGGTCTGTGGCTAGAATTATTGCTCTCGCTCAAATGATCACGGCGATACCTCACATGTGTGGTTTGAACACCGTTTACAGTGTGGACGCAACTTGCGTATGCGTTCGCTTCTGCGCGTGAGCTAACAGGGATGGGGTGCTTTTTTTTTTTAACCTATTTATTTCATCTTTTATTTTTATTTTTATGCGGTCGTTTTTAAAAACATCCCTTGTAATAGAAATTTGAATGACAGGTCCTCTTAAATGTGAGATCTGGGATCAAAAAGACCTCACATCTACACTAAAATAGAAAAAAAAAAAAAAAAAAAAAATATATATATATATATATATATATATATATATATTTTTTTTTTTTTTTTATGATGATAAATAAAAGATGGGCTTCATAAATCTGTTGCTAGGAAGCATTGTATGACGTCGCTCTGGTCCTCCAAGGCCATAGAGTGGAGTGGGGGCCATCCTGCCCGCCACCTTCCACCACTCCGCCCGGGTCTCCCATCCCACCGGGCTGGAGACCCGAACAATTTCATGACATCACTTCCAGTCACTAAAGCCTTAAAGGCGCCAGATTTAAAAAAAAAAAAAAAAAATGGACAGTGTGCTTAACAGCTAAACTTGGCGTTTTGAATGCTTTTAAGTGTAAAGGAGGGATCGGGGGTCTTATAGACCCCCGATCCCTCCATAAAGAGTACCTGTCACTGTCTATTACTGTCACAAGGGATGCCTACATTCCTTGTAATAGCAATAAAAATTTTTGTTTTTATTTTTATTGCTATTTCTTGTAATAGCAATAAAAGTGATAAAAAAAAGGTACAGTATTAAAAAAAAAAAAAGAAAATACAATAAAATAAATAGGAAAAAAAGTAAAGCGCCTCATCCTTCTGTACTCGCGCGCAGAAGCGAACACATATGTAAACGCTAATGTAAACAGTGTTCAAACCACACATATGAGGTATCGCCACCATCGTTAGAGCGATAAAAATTATTTTAGTTCACTCCGTAACTCTAAACCGGTAACCGTTAAAAATTTCTAAAGCGTCATCTATAGAGATTTTTAAGTACCGTAGTTTGTCGCTATTCCACGAAAAATTGGGCTAATTTCACTGTTTTTTTTTTCATTCATGAAAGTGTATTTCTTCCAAAAATATTGCATTAACCACTTCCCGCCCGTCCTATAGCAATTGACGGCGGGAAGGTGGTTGCATTATCCTGACCGGACGTCATATGACGACGGCAGGATAAAGCACTCTGCGCGCCCCCCGGGGGGCGCGCAGAGCGGCGATCGGTGATGCGGCGTGTCACTCTGATACACCACATCTCCGATCCCGGTAAAGAGGCTACTGACGTAGGCTCTTTACCATGTGACCAGCTGTGTCCAATCACAACTGGTCACATAGTACACAGGAAGAGCCATTGATCTGCTTTCTTTTGTTCATGCCTGAGAGACACGAGTAGAGGAGAGCCGATCTGTGGCTCTCCTGACAGGGGGGGGGGGGGGGTGTCTGCACTGGTAATCAGAGCATTGATTACCAATGCAGACCCTTGGGGGGGTGCCACTAGAACCACCAGGGATGCCCACCCATGACCCCAGAGATGCCCACCATGGCCACCAGGGATGGCAATCAGGGCTCAGTGCTGCCCGCCAGTGCCCTTCCCATCAGTGCTGCCCACCAGTGCCCATCATTGCCATCAATCAGTGCTGCACACCATTGCCCATCATTGCCCACCAGTGCTGCCTATCAGTGCCCATTAGTGCCCATCAGTGCCGCCCATCAGTGCCAACCAGTGCCCATCAGTGCTGCATATCAGTGCCCATCAGCGCTGCCTATCAGTGCCCATCAATTCCGCCTATCAGTGCCCAGCAGTGCCACCTATCAGTGCCCACCAATGCTGCATATCAGTGCTACCTATCAGTGGCACATATCAGTGCCCATCAGTGCTGCCTATCAGTGCCGCATATTAGTGCCACCCCATCAGTGCCACCCAATCTGTGCCTCCTCATCCGTGCCTGTTAGTGTGGCCTCATCAGTGCAGGAAAAAACGTATCTATTTACAAAATGTTATAACAAACAAAAAAACGTTTTGTTTTTTTTTTTCAAACTTTTCGGCCTTTTTTATTTGTTTAGCAAAAAAGAAAAAACCTTGCGGTGATCAAATACCACCAAAAGAAAGCTCTATTTGTGTGAAAAAAATGACATAAATTTGGTGTAGGTACAGTGTTGCATGACTGCGCAATTCTCATTCAAAATGCAACAGTGCTAAAAGCTGAAAATTGGCCTGGGCAGGAAGGGGGTGAAAGTGCCCGGTATTGAAGTGGTTAAAAGACCGCTGCGCAAATACAGTGTGACATAAAATATTGCAACAACCGCCACTGGTGTCATAAAAAATTGGACCTACCACTATTTTATTCTCTAGTTTAAGGTGTCTGCTTTCAGAAAATACAGTATATAATGTTTGGGGGGGGGGGGGGGGGTTTAACGAATCTTTCGACCTAAAACATAGGTGTGCGCAGCCTATTGCATTAGGGTGCGCACCCCAGACCTCAAACATACATGACTTTCTCTGCAGCCTCAGCTGCACTGGGCAGGGAATGAATAGGAAGTGCTCTGTGCTGAGCGGCTTCCTGTTCATTTAGAAATGGAAGCTTAGTAAACACAGTTTACTATGCTTCGGTTATGAATGAACACAGTGGGTGAGTGTGTTCATTTAGAAAAGGAGGGGGCAGGTAAATGACAAATTTACTAGCCCCTTTCCCCGCTCTCCATTCTGAAGCATCTCCTTTAGCAGCTGGGGGGAGAGGAGAGAGGAGAGAGGGGAAGCCAGCAGCACTGCTGGGGAAAAAGGTGCAGCACAGGGGAAGCCTGGGCAGTAGGGATATCAGCACACAGTGATTGGGTGTGCCCAGGCACACCTAGCACACCCTCTGCGTACAATATATTTGCCACTAGGTGGCATATTTGGTGTATATAAAATGAATAGAAAGCTCCCTCCTCACAAGCTTGAGAAGTAAGATTCCCCCTACAGCACATGCTCTGAAACGCGTTGCGGACTAGTGACGTCAGAGGTTGATGCTGCCTTCCAGCGTGCATTCCAACCCTCGTTCTCGGCTGCTCTCCATTCTACACTGATCACCGTCCAGATTCAGTGCCACCAGGCAGTGATACAGCACCAGCACGGGCATCATAGCTCCTATTCCTCTGGACGTCCCCTGGGTAATGAGAATACCCGAAAAGCTTGTAACTAACACTATTATGTGAGTTTTACTCTTTATTTTGGAATAAATTTTACTTATAGTCTACACTCAGAGGCGCCTCTCTTTCTTTACACCCTCTGCGCACGCCTATGACCTGAAATTAAAGGGGCTGTAATGGCAGAAGGTGCATTCTATGCATTAAGATAAAAAAGCCTTCTGTGTGTAGCAGCCTCCCTAATACTTACCTGAGCCCCCTCTCGCCATTTCTCCCTCTGCTGTCAATCAAACTCAGTTACCCAATCAGGAGAGAGAGGGGGTGGGGCTGAACTGCAGCTTTGTGTCTGAATGGACACACGGAGCAGCAGATCGGCTCGGGTGCCCCCATAGCTGCTTGCTGTGGGGGCACCCGACAAGAGGGAGGGGCCAGGAGCAGAGGAACCCGAGAAGAGGAGGATCCGGGCTGTGCAGGGGCAAACCAACTGCACAGAGGAGGGAAGTATAACATGTTTGTTATTATTTTTTTATTTTATTTTTTTTTTTTTACGAGACTTTATAATTATTTGAAGTGTGCAAATAATGGCAGTGAACAGGTTAACCACTTAAAGACCAGCTGCCGCAGATATACTGCAGCAGGCTGGCTCTCCTGCCCAAACCACCATACCTGTACGGAGGCTCATGGGAGCGGGTCTCAGGCGACCGGCAGCGCGATTGCGCACCCCCCTCTCTAGCCCTGCAGCTAAGCAACGGGTCCGGTGGCCATCACGGGAACCCGGCAATCGCTGCAGGGACTGGCAGAAGTGACTCATCTGTCACTGATTGAAACAGGGCTCCTGTGCTCCTGTTATTTCGGAACACAGGAGCCCTGTTTCCATCCACCAAGTCTGGCCCCCTCAAGGTTAGAATCACCCCCTAGGGACACATTTAACCCTTTGATCGCCCCTGGTGTTAACCCCTTCCCTGCCAGTGTCATTATTACAGTAACAGTTCATATTTTTAGCACTGATTACTGTCATGTCAGTTAGTGGTCCGATCTGTGCGCAGCAATGTCCCGTGGGCGCATGCCCGCGTCCATTTGCCAGCCGCGAAGACGAGGTGCGTGGCCAGCGGCCGCAACTGCCGCTGGGCACCCACGATTACTCCCTGTGAAGAGAGAACGGCGGTCCGCTGTAAACACAGCAGACCGTTGTTCTCTCTGCTATCAACAGAGAGCCCCTGTGATCCTCCTATTTAGGAACACAGGTCTCTGTGTTGATATTACAAGCCCATCCCCCACACAGCTAGAAAACACCCCCTAGGCTCACATTTAACCCTTTGATCGCCCCTGGTGTTAACTCCTTCCCTGCCAGTGTCATTATTACAGTAACAGTGAATATTTTTTAGCACTGATTACTGTAGTAATGTCACTGGTCCCCCCAAAAGTGTCAAAAATGTCAGTTAGGGGTCCGATCTGTGCGCCGCAATGTCACAGTCCTGCTAAAAATCGCAGATCGCCGCCATTACTAGTAAAAAATGACTAAATAAATAAAAATGACATAAATCTTTATCTTTCCCCTAGTTTGCAGACGCGATAACTTTTGCGTAAACCAATCAAAATAAGAATGAAAAATGAGAGAGTAGTGGATGCATGGAATAACCTTCCTGCAGAAGTGGTAGCTGCAAATACAGTGAAGGAGTTTAAAGAGGAAGTAAACCCTCCTCAGGAAGTTGTACCTATAGGTGATCCTATGATAAGGCTTACCTATAGGTACTGTAAATATCTCCTAAACATGTACCGTTTAGGAGATATTTACCTTTAATGCTGCCAGTGACGTCACTGGCGCATGCGCTCTGAAGGAACGCATGCGCTCTGATCGTGCCGTTCCTTCAGAGCCCCGTGCCGGGACCGTCGGCTCCCGCGCGCGTGCGCGGGAGTGACGTCACCGCGGCTCCGGCCAATCAGATGACCGGATGCCGCGATCCCGGAAGACGGGCGACATGTCATGTCGCCCGTCATACAGGTAAGAGAGCGGCACGGCGGGGGCTCGTTCTAAGGTAAGTATTTCATAATGAGCTAGTATGCGATGCATACTAGCTCATTATGTCTTTCTCTTGCAGGTTGTAAAAAAAAAAAAAAAATTTTTTAAACGAGTTTACAACCTCTTTAAGCATGCATGGGATAGGCATAAGGCTATCCTTCATATAAGATAGGGCCAGGGACTATTCATAGGATTCAGATATATTGGGCAGACTAGATGGGCCAAATGGTTCTTATCTGCCGACACATTCTATGTTTCTATGTTTCTATACACTTATTGGAATTTTTTTTTTTTTTTTTTTTTTTACCAAAATATGTGTCAAAGTACAAATTGACCAAAAATGATGAAAAAATTAATTTTTTTAATATTTTTTTTTATTTGGCAATGTTATATATCAAAAGTGAAAAATACCGCTTTTTTTTTTTTTTTCAAAATTGTCACTTTTTTGTTTATAGCGCATAATCAAAAAACCGCAGAGGTGATCAAGTACCTCCAAAAGAAAGCTCTGTTTGTGGGGAAAAAAGGACGTCAATTTTATTTGGGTACGACCGCGCAGTTGTCTGTTAAAATAACGCAGTGCCGAATCGCAAAAAATAGCCTGGTCATTAAGGGGGGAAATCCTTCCGGTCCAGAAGTGGTTGAATGACAACTGTCAGGAGGGTTGTATGTATTGGGTTGGTACCTCAAGCCAAGTTGAGTGGGACTTTTTAGGCAAGTGAATTATATACAAGATATAAAAGATAATTTATTTGTATTTAATAAGAAAGGAATTTGTTACATCAAACAAAATGTTTTTTTTTTTTTGATGTAACAAATTCCTTTCTTATTAAATACAAATAATTTATCTTTTATATCTTGTATATAATTCACTTGCCTAAAAAGTCCCACTCAACTTGGCTTGAGGTACCAACCCAATACATACAATTTATTCAGGGACGAAGGCAGACACTTATACTTACAAGCCCGCTAGAGATCAGAACCAACTCCCTAGCTGTCAGGAGGGTAGGGAAGTGCAGCAAGCAGTTGCTACAATCTCTTTTCTGTATTATTCTCAGTTGTTACATTGTATCCTCCTTCCCAGAGAGACACTTCTTCCTCTTCTTGGGGGATCTGTCATTGCAGGTAAAGGGCTCCTTTTCTGTTTGGATTAGTTCAGAGGGATGTAAATGGGATAAACAGGCTGCCCGGGATGGTAATTGCGCCGGCGGAGCGCGCTTTGTCCCCTATAATGAACTGCCGCCTGTGTACATCATTATTCCAATGTTGTAAATCAATACTCTGTTTAAAAGGCAGCTCCCCGAGGAAATTACCTTTCCAAATGGCAGGTGAATATCTGATTGTTCCCTCGTTTGGTCTAAATAAATGTTTGTAGTCATTAATTTATCTTTCTCCTCCTCAGACGCCGTACAAAGCGCTCCGATCAGCTTCTCGTTTTATCCTTCCGTTTTTATCCAAGCCAGAATTTAAAGTGGACCAATCAGAAGATGTATTTTTCCCTTTTAGGTCCATGCATGCTGAATCACAGTGTCTCACAGAGATCACTTCCCCTGACAATGCCTTCATCTGTTTTCCTCTCCAGAAGGACGATGCCCAGGGGCGTAACTACAGGGGTTGCAGGGGTTGCAATTTCAACCGGGCCCCATGCTCCGAGTCCAGGAGGCATGTGTGGCTCCCCTGTGCACCTAGATAGGGGGGGCGGCGGGGGCAGCATGTAGAGAAATCACTGTCCTCCTTTTTCCTCCTGTAGCGGCAGGAAGAAAATGGAGGAGATTGGTTCCTCTGTATGCTGCCCCCGCCACTCCTCCTATCCAGTTCACTTGTGTTCTGCTGTCTCTGGGCCCCTGTGTGCTCCCCTGGTCACCCCCCCCACTCTGCTCCCTTCCCTCTCCTGCCGGCTGCTGTGTCACAATAGAGAACCAGAAAGGGGTCGGTAAATATGTAATTTACCAGCTCCTTCCTTTTCTGAATGGACAGAGTCATAGTCAGTGACATTGTAAAAAAAATAAAATAAAATGATAAAAAAATAATACAATTAAAATATCAAAAAATAAAAACGACTGACACCAGTGGGTGAACTTCCAGGATCGCAAAGGTCACACTTGCAACCGGGCCCTGGCATTCCACCACCATGGGGAGGCCACAAGATGGCAGGAAGGGAGCCCACTGCAGAACTTGTGAAAGGATCCAGCAACGAGAGTGAAGGGCCCCAGGATCAGTGGGAAGAGCCCCAGGCTTGAAGGGAAGGGCCCCAGCCAGGGGTCCGGGGGGCCCTTCATGGTTTCTTGCACCGGGGGCCTTGAAGGTTCTAGTTACGCCTCTGACGAAGCCATCTTTGTTCAGACATCATCCAGGGTCACCATCTACTTCCTGGGATGGCTCAGAGATGACACACAGTCATGTAAATCCTGGTGTTCTTGGCGGTAATCCCAAATGTCTAACAGACATAGGCGTGCGCACAGCTAATCAGCCCGTGCATTGCCGATTCCCCCTGATTTCTGCCCCCCCCCCCCCCCATCTCCCCGCTGCAGTGCTGCCAACTTCCCTCCTCTCCTCTCCCCTCCTCTCCTCTCCCACCAGCTGCTGCTGGGGATGTTTCAGGATGTAAATATTTCATTTTCCGGCCCCTTCCTTTTCTGAATGAACACAGTGAGTGATGTGTACCGGTCGCTCTTGTATTCATACTTAACTGAAGCATAGTAAACTATATTTACTATGCTTTAGTTTGTGAATGAACAGGAAGCCACTCAGCACAGATCGCTTCCCATTCATTCACTGTCCAGTGCAGCTGAGGCTGCAGAGAAATGGATTAGGGAATCTCAGTCCTCACTCCCTTTCTCTGTCTCAAAAGTGGGACACCAGGGGTCTGTTTAGACCCTTGAAGAGGTTGTAAACCCCCCTATAATGTTTGTACCTATAGGGTAAGAATATATCAAGGCTTACTTATAGGTACTGTAAATATCTCCTAAACTTGCACAGGTTAGGAGATATTCACTGTATACTGCGCCGATGACGTCATCGGCGCATGCGCTCTGAAGGAACCGCTGACTGTGCTATTTCTTCAGAGCCCTGTGCCGTGACCGGTGACATCATGCGGCTCCGGCCAGTAGCACAGCCGGAGTCCGCAGACCCGGAAGGAAGACGGGCGAAGATGGATGTGGCCTCCAGCGGGGACAACGAGGGCTTCGTTTGGAGGTAATTGTCAAATAATGCGCTAGTATGCGTGTGCTAGTATACAACAGACTTTACCTAATCTTTGATATGTCACCAAATCTCCCAACGGGGCTCCTAAAGAAAAATAGTAAAAAAAAAAAAAAAAAATAATAATAATAATGTAAAAAAATAAAATTGTAAAAAAAAAAAAAAACTACTGACACCGTTCACTGCCGTACTGACAGCATTTACTGCTCTGCTGATATACACGCATGTGTGTTTGTGTTTTGGGGTGCACACCCTAATGCTATAGGCCAGAGGCTTAACTAGAACCTTCAGGGCCCCGGTGCAAGAAACCATGAAGGGCACCCCAGACCCCTTTACATTCATGGTCAAAATGGCACTCGTACTCAAGCAGTATTGACCACAAAGCTGTGCAGGCACTTTAACCACTTGCCGACCGCTCACATGGAGCATACTGCGGCAAAGTGGCACGATCCCGTCCAGCGACGTAGACCTACGTCGCTGGACTCCTCCCCCTGTAGGCGGCGCTCGCGCGCCGCCGGAGGCGCGCTCCCGCTGTTTTCATTCACAGCGGGAGTCGGGCCAGGGGAGGTGCAGCGGCGATCGCCGCTGCTCTGCCCCGATCGTCGGGGAATCGAGTGAGGAGATCCGCCCGCCTGTGTAAACACAGCGGGCGGATCTCCATAGTGACAGGGACTGACAGATCGGAGTGTTCAGCATAGCTGGACATCCGATCTGTCCTTCTGTCACTCAGTCACCTCCCCCCCCACACGTCAGTAAGCACCAGGCATACATTAACCCCTCCCTCTCCAATAAAATTAACCCCTTCACTGCCAGTGTCATTTTTACAGTAACAGTGCATATGTATAGCACTGATTACTGTAGTAATGTCACTGGTACCCCCAAAAGTGTCAAAAATGTCAGTCAAGGGTCCGATCTGTCCGCCACAATGTCGCAGTCCCGCAAAAAAAATCGCAGATCACCGCCATTACGCGTTAAAAAAAAAACACCAAAAATGACAGAAATCTTTCCCTTTGTTAGTAAACGCAATAACTTTTGCGCAAACCAATCAAAATACGCTTATTGCGATTTTTTTTTACCAAACATATGTAGCAGAAAACAAATTGGCCAAAAATTAAAAAAAAAATTGATTTTTACATTTTTTTTGGGGGGAATTTCATATAAAAAAATGTTAAAAATATTGTTATTTTTTCAAAATAAACGCTCTTTTTTTGTTTATAGCGCAAAAAGTAAAAATCGCACAGGTGATCAAATACCACCAAAAGAAAGCTCTGTTTGTGGGAAAAAAAGGACGTAAATTTTGTTTGGGTACGGCGTCGCACGACCGCGCAATTGTCAGTTAAAGTCGCACAGCGCCGAATCGCAAAAAGTGGCCTGGACGGAAGACAGCAAAATCCTCCGGTGGTCAAGTGGTTAAAATAGGAGATCAATCATCTGCAGCTCAAGGAACAACTTGAAACCTGTGGAGGAAACCTGGTTGAAAATCACCACTTTATACCATACAAGACAAGATGGTTCTTTGGAAAGTACCTTTTCAACCAGGATTCCCTGAGCTGTAAATAGAGCACGCAATATTTCATTTCAGAGGGCAATATGTGGGCAACACACAGGTAATAGCAGAGATGCACTACATGGGCAACACACTTGCTTATGTGACTAAAGGTGAGCAAGAAGCATCTATCTATGGCAATACATGGGCAGCAAACGGGCAATTATGATGATATAGGGGCAGAAAATGGGCAATTGTGGCAATTTATGAGTAACAGATGAACAACAAATGGGAAATGGTAGCAATACAAGACTAACAAATAAGCAAATGGTAGCAATACATGGTCAAAAAATGGGCATTGGTGGCAATACATGGGGAAAAAGAAGAAGGTGGCCACAATGGAAGAGTAAACAATAAGCAATAATGGCAATAGAAGAATACCCAATGAGAAATGAGAAAGAAAAACAATACTGGAGTTACTAGATTGAAAAGAATGGCAATACAAGAGCAATCAATGAGAAATAAAAGCAATAGAAGAATAACCAATAAGCAAATATGGCAATGCAAGAGTAACGTATGGAAAAAATGGCAATCCAAGAGTCAGGGCCGATCCTGGGCAGGTGCGGAGGGTGCACAGCACCCAGGCGCTTCACACTGTTAAAAAGGGGGGAGCGCCGCGCCGGCTGAAGCTGCCAGCGACTCACTGTCCACTCAGTATCTCCGGAGAGTCCGCCGGACTGTTACTGCCTGCCCCCTGCTGCCAGAGTTACTACTACTACTCCGCTCCCCCCGCTCCGCTTCCAACACAGCCGCTTACTAAATGACCAGCTCGGGCGGCAGCCTCTCTACTTTTGTTTCTTCCTCCATCCAGTCCTGCTGTATCACTGGTTGCTATGCTAGGACCACTTAGCGTCTAGCAACCAGTGACGTCATATGCCCGGGCTGCCCCGCCGCCCCAGCATTCAAAGCGGAGGAGGGAAACTATTCCTTCGCGTCCGCTGCAAGTAAACAGTGTTGGGGGCGGGCTGGCGCTCCACCCCCACCCCCTCCAGCGGCGCGTTGGAGGAGCCTGGAGGAGTGAGACGAGCGGAGATGGAGTCCTGAAGACTAGAGGAAACGAAAGAAAAAGAACAACAAGAAGTGCCTGGCCTGAAGCTGAAGAGAAGAGGAACAATGAAGAAGTGCCCTGGCCCCTGCCCCTATAGAAACTGGCGTCTGGTCTGGTCTGCTGCTTGTTCTCGGCCTCGCAAGGTAAGACATTGACAACAATTTTATTGAAGCTCACTCAGCCAGGCCTCACCATCTCAGCCGCCCTCAGGCCTCAGTGACACCTGACAGACCCCACAGTGCCCTCTGCCCGCCACAGTGCTTGCCTGACCAGCCACCACAGCACCTGCCCGCCCACCACCACAGCACCTGCCCGCCCGCCACCACAGCACCTGCCCGCCCGCCACGACAGCACCTGCCCGCCCGCCACCACAGCACCTGCCCGTCTGCCACCACAGCTCCTGGCCGCCTGCCACCACAGCGCCTTCCGCGCCCGCCCGCCACCACAGCACTTGCCTGCCCGCCACCCCAGCACCTGCCCACCTGCCACCACAGCGCCTGCCGCCTGCCACCACAGGGTTGTTGCCATAGAAACATGTTAAAGGGGAGGAGTTAGTAAGATGACAACGCCCACGTGGGGGCGCCAAAAATATTTCTGCACCCAGACGCCTGTGACCCCAGGATCGGCCCTGCCAAGAGTACCAGTTGTGGCAATTTAAGAGCAACAAATGAGCAGTAGTAGCAACAGATGAGCAACAAATGGGAAATGGTAACCATACAAGAGTAACACAACATATTGGCAATTTGGACTAAAGGTGAATAAGAAGCATCTAACAATGACAATACATGGGTAGCAAACGGGCAATTATGATGATATGAGGGGCAGAAAATAGGCAATTGTGGAAATTTAAAAGCTACAAATGGGCAATAGTAGCAACAGATGAGCAACAAATGGGACATTTTAGCAATACAAGAGTAACAAATAGGCATTAGTGGCAATACATGGGGAAAACTAAGAAGGTGGTGGCAACGGAAAAGTAACCAATGGGCAATAATGGCAATAGAACAGTAACCAATAGGAAAGAATGGCATAATAAGATGGTTCTTTGGAAAGTACCTTTTCAACTAGGAGTCCCTAAGCTGTAGAGACCTCACATGATTTCAGAAGGGTCCATGCAGACGTCTGTGTTCCTCTGAAATTAAACCAGCTCTTGCTGGGTTATTATCAGATGAAATCTGAGAATTTATGTTTGTATGATACATAAAGTCACACGTCTCCTATATGTGGTAACACTTCTTGTCACCTTACCTAAACGCAGCTGCTAATTTGTGAAGCTAAATGTGCTAATTGCCACTTTTTATGGCTTCCTTTTCGACACTAATGAGGAGAAGGGGGGAGGGGCCAGAGCTATAGAAAGAATTGCCTCTAATTACCCTTTCTGGGCGGCTGAAGATTTGGAAGCATTTTTAAAGAAGTATTAAAAAATAAATGAGCTTTAATTTTATATATATATATATATATATATATATATATATATATATATATATATATATATATATATATATTTTTTTTAATAACTAACATGTTATACTTACCTCCTCTGTGCAGTTGGTTTTGCACAGAGCAGCCTGGATTCTCCTCTTCTCGGGTCCCTCTTCTGGCACTTCTGGCCCCTCCCTCCTGTTGAGTGCCCCCACAGCCAGCATCTTGCACCTGAGCCGAGACACAGCTCCTTGTGTCCATTCAGACCCGGAGCCCCTCTCTCTCCTGATTGGCTGACTGACTTCGATTGACAGCAGCAGGAGCCAATTGCACCTCACTGCGGTTTTAACCAATGAGGAGGGGAGTCTCGGGCAGCTGAGAACCTCTTAGAACATCACTGGATAAATATGAGCTCAGGTAAGTATTAGGGGGGCTGAGGGGGGCTACTGAAACACAGAATGTTTTTTTTTTTTATCTTGCATAGAATGCACCTTCTGCCTTTACAATCCCTTTAATGTCATCCCGGTCTTAGTCCGTGGGGTTCAATACTGAGTTGGCCCACCCTTTACAGCTATAACAGCTTCAAGTCTTCTGGGAAGGCTGTCCACAAGGTTTAGGAGTGTGTCTATGGGAATTTTTGACCATTCTTCCAGAAGCGCATTTGTGAGGTCAGGCAATGATGTTGGATGAGAAGGGCTGGCTCACAGTCTCCACTCTAATTCATCCCAATGTGTTCTTTTGGGTTGAGGTCAGGACTCTGTGCAGGCCAGTCAAGTTCCTCCACCTCAAACATGCTCATCCATGTCTCTATGAACCTTGCTTTGTGTACTGGTCCAATCATTTGGTGGAGGGAGGATTATGGTGTGGATTTGCATTTCAGGGGTTGGGCTTGGCCCCTTAGGTTAAGTGAAGGGAACTCTTAAGGTGTCAGCATTCCAAGACATTTTGGACAATTTTATGCTCCCAACTATGTAGGAATAGTTTGGGGATGACCCCTTCCTGTTCCAACATGACTGCCCACCAGTGCACAAAGTAAGGTCCATAAAGACATGGATGATCGAGTTTGGGGTGGAGGAACTTTACTTGCCTGCACAGAGTCTTGAATTCAACCAGATAGAAAACCTTTAGGCCTTCTCGTCCAACATCAGTGCCTGACCTCACAAATGTGCTTCTGGAAGAATGGTCAAACATTCCCATAGACACACTCCTAAACCTTGTGGACAGCCTTCCCAGAAGAGTTGAAGCTGTTATAGCTGCAAAGGGTGGGCCAACTTAATAATAAACCCTACGGACTAAGACTGGGATGCCAATAAAGTTCATGTGCGTGTAAAGGCAGGCGTCCCAATACTTTTGGTAATATAGCGTGTGTGTGTGTATATATGTATATGTATATATATATATATATATATATATATATATATATATATATATATATTTTTTTTTTATATATATATATATATATATATATATATATATAAATTATTACTAGTATTATGCCCTCGTTTAGTTAGGCTGCTAGGTTGAATTAAATTTTTGGCTTCACCGTAGTGAGTGAAGCAGTGATCTATTATTTTGGTCTGTTCCCTAAGCCGAGTGTTTGATTTCTCCCATCTGTATCTGGAAGAAACTTCCAAAATATAGGGCAGGATGATGCAGATGACCAGTATGAATGCTTATCATGTCCCAACCAATCCCTGGAAGGAGGCATCCAAAAGGGTGTTGGGGAAACAAGAAATGTTTGGAAAGCTCTGGGTGAGTGTTCTTCCTTTCCAAGGAGATTCTCAGTCTCCTAGTGGGCTGCTGCCCCGAGGACAGAATTTCTCAGACCGCAGATTGCAGTCTGGGTTTCAGCAGTTGGGCTGAGGACCCGGGGGAAACTCTTAAAGGAGTATTTGCTAGAGGGCACTGTTGTGAAGTCCTGGTCTGTAGAAGGATCTTTTATTATCTCCCTCACTGAGGATCTACCTGTGGATGATAGGTGGCAGATAGTACCAAGGACATTGTGAGTAAAGACCTTGCTGTGGGCTTTGGGTGTGCTTGTGCAAGAAGGGATCTGAGTTCCGGAGGTTGCTACATGGACTGGGACTGCTCTGATAGATATATTGGCCATTCCCTGTTACCTCCAGGAAGGGTTGCTGTCTTCCCATTAATGCTATTGACCATTTTGGAGTATCTTGTGACCCTAAACCCTTCTACCGTAAAGGTTCTTCAGCAATAAATCTTTAAAAGACTTCCCCTTGACTGAGCCTGGTGTGCATGGGACTGAGCTTGGGGGACAGGCAGCCTCTGTACTAGTAAGTGAGGACCCGGGCATATTCCGAGTGACCCCTTGGGGGGTGAGTACCACATTATTATTTCTTTATTTTCCTAAATTAAACAAATGAGCCATAATTGGTTGATTAGGCACTCCTAGCATGAAACGCGTCGACTGTACCATTTTATTGTAACTCCTGGTGCTGTTTTGTCCCATATGATGGAATAAAGGACTTTTATGGACGGAATCTACGGTGTACGGTGAGTCCTTGATTTTCTATGTTTAAGTGTGGCCAGCACCTGGACCTGATTTCTGATTGACATCCACACCTGAGCAGTACTCCTCTCTTGGTTGCATTTAGGGTCACTGGCACCCCCAGAACTGAATATATGCAATGGCAAAGGGTGCTGGGGTGTGATGGAAGGTCTACTGATGCTGGCTTCTGGGGGATCTATTGTTGCTGGAGGGGATCTATTTTTGCATGGCAATCTATTGTTGCGGCAGGGGGGTCTTTAGTTACTGGAGGGTCAATTGTTGCTGGAAGGGATCTACTGTTTAGGGAGGGGTCTACTGTTGCTGTCTGCTGAAGAGTCTATTGATACTGGCTGCTGGGAGATCTGTAGTTGCTGGGGTGAGATCTATTGCTGCTGGCTGCGAGGAAAGTATTTTATGGTCATCAATACTAACTTCCATACAAATTATTTAGTACTACAAAATTATACCTGGCTCTATATTCTCTAAAAGGGGAGTTGGGTAGGGTGGGGAACCAAGGGACGGTGTTCGGAGGTGGGTAGGGGGTGGAGACACACTGTGACTTAGAAGGGGGGAGTTCCTACACCTATTCTCTGAGAAAAAAAGCCCCGCTTCTGAGACACTGAGATACTAATTTAGCGGTAGGTAGCCTCTGATATCAGGACATTTTGGCAAAGCATGTTTGAGACATTTTGTCACGTACCTGACTGGAGGCTGAGGTGATGAGAGGGCTCCCCTTGCGGCTGAGTGCAGCGTACCCCTGAAGGTGGTGACAGAGGGTGCTATGCCCAAAGGTGAAGCTGCCTGAGGAAACCAGATACGAGGACACCCACAGCTAAAGCAGGTGGTCACAGCCAATGGTTCTCTGGAGGTGCTGGTGGATCTTGACAGAGGAATAAGCAGGAGCAAGGTTAGAAGCCAGGCCGGGGGTCAAACGATCAGTGGGGTGCACTATGCGCCAAGAATCCATTAGTTGGGCGTCAAGGAGTTTCTTCTTAATAAAGGTAAGTCGCTTGTGAGGGAGGGATAACGAGCCCTGAGATGTATCTAGTGTGGGTTCTAGTGGGACATTGAGGTCACCTGACATAATTATGCAACCCTGAGCGAATTGCAGAAGCTTCTCAATAACCGAAGTGATGAAGCCCACCTGGTCTTGATTAGGGGCATATACATTGGCTAAAGTACATGGCATGTTGCCCAAGGTGCCATGCAAGAACAGATATCTGCCTGCGTTATCCGCTAGCATAGTGTCTAGATGAAAAGAAGTACCTCTATGGAAACCAATGGCCACACCCTTTGCTTTTTGCACATCAGATAGGCTGTAGAACCACGATGGAAAATCAGGGAAGGAAAGTCTAGTCTTAGAGAAATGCGTAAGCTGTGTTTCCTGAAGAAATATCACATCCCCCTTAAGGCGCTTTAGTTCACGGAACAAGTTATGTCTCTACTAGGGGCGTAGAGACCTCTCACATTGAGAGATATGACATTAATTGGGGCCATGGGTTTTTCAACGAAATGATACTCGTAATAATACTGCTTGCAACATTTACAAAGGCCACCCTGAGATCGACATAGGAAGGAGGGACAGGTTGGAAGGGAAGGGAAAGAACAGTGGGGAAAAAAAAGAAAGAGCAGAGATAGTAGGAGAACAAGAAGGGATCCATAGTCCCTGGGTGGTCAGTAGTCTGCGAGCACAGAGGTGCCGTGCACGGCTGGGGGTCCTTCCTGACCCGCCGCCACCGGGGGTCAAACACAGCAAGTCAGTCAGTCAGGAGCAGAGGCAAGCAGCGTAGTCAAGATCAAACCAGGGTCAAACACAGGATATCAATCTGGAATAGACAGGAGCACGTCCGAGAAGCAAGCCGGGTTCAGAGCCAGGAGAGAAGCCAGAGCAGGTCAGGGGTAAGCCGGGTCGGTAATGGGTAATCAAACTGAAGCACAAGGCACGGGAACACAGGATACAAAGCTGAAGATAATCCAACAATTTATGATAGCCACTGTTGTCCTTATATAGGCCAGTGAACACTGGCAATTAGCACGCTTTGCGTACGCCAATGCGCCATGGTGTGCCTTTCGCTAATGCGCATGCGCGAATTAGCACGACCATATTGGGCATTGGCATATTTGCCAGTACTTCTTGGACTTCTTCCCTGACACATTTGCTCCGATGATAATGGTTTGCTCAGCCTTTTTTGCTGCTGTACATTGTAATTCTTCCCTACTTATATATTTAAAAGTATTCCTGAATTATATGCGCTCTGTCGGTAGCTTGCGGTCCCTGTTGTTGACACAGCGGCGTCTTTTGCAGCCTTGCGAGTGCCGTTTGTTACTAATTGGTGTTTGGAGTGAGATTTGGAGCCTCATGCCCGCCAGTTGCAGTAATTAGACAGGTTTTAATGATCTCCTTTGCAGTCAGGCCAAGATTTACGCACTTTACACCATGTCAGGTCTGCCGCGCAGTCAAGTGTGGGGCGCTTATCTGATGCTGGCCTCCTATTGCCTGCACTGACAGTTTAGAATATTGGGGGGGATTAAACAGTATTGTTGGGGGCCAGTGCCTAATGCACAGCTAGGAAGCCTAGGAAATATTTTTGGAGGTTAGATAAAGATAAAAACAGACTGTGAGAGCATTTTTCAACTTTTGTACATGGCAGAGCACCCCTGGAGATGGTGACAGAGGGTGCTGTGCCCAAAGGTGCACGGGTTGCCTGCAGGTGTAGCTGCTTCAGGAATCGGATCTGTAGTGGATAAGGGGGTCACCGCCACTGGATCACTGGAAGTGCAGGCAGGTCAATGCAATCAAGGTCAGTAGCCAGGCCGAGGGTCAAACACGGGAGGTCAATCAGGAACAGAGGCAGGTAGAGTAGTCAGGATCAAGCCAGGGTCAAACACGAGAAGTCAATCAGGAGCAGGCAGGAGAAAGTCCGTAAAGCAAGCCGGGTTCAGAGCCAGGAGATAAGCCAGAGCAGGTCAAGGATAGCCGGGAAGTTCAAAGCACAAGAAACACAGGTACTAGCTGAAGATAATCCAGCAATAATTGATAGCCAGTGCTGAGTTTATATAGGCCAATGAATACTGGTAATTAGGACGCACCGCGGCGTACGCCAATGCGCCCATTGCGTGCGCCAATGCGCCATCGCATACTTTTTGCTAATGCGCATGCGCGCGTTCACGTGGTCATCTTGGGCATTGGCATATTTGCCAGTTCTCTTCAAAGTTCTTTCCTGACATATGGTCCACAAAACACACAGCATTGACTTGGTCACACACACACACATGGCAAAGCAAGAAAAACCAATGGCAATAATTGGCAATACAAGAGTAATCAATGGGCAAAAATCAGCAACATACTGGCAATTGTGACTAAAGGTGAGCAAGAAGCATCTAACTACAGCAATACATGCGCAGAAAACTGTCAATTGTGATCATATGGGGGCAGAGAATGGGAAATTGTGGCAATTTATGAGCAACAAATGGGCAATAGTAGAAACAGATGAGTAGATGGGAAATGCTAGCAAAAAGGCAATACAAGAAAAGCCAACAGGAAATATCGGCAATGCAAGAATAACGAATGGAAATAATGGCAATTCGGGAGTAGCTAATAAGCAATAATGGCTATACAAAAAAAACAATGCCCATAATGGCAAAATAAGAATATACAATGGGAAAAACTGCAACATATTGGCAATTTTGACTAACGTTGATTAAGAAGCATCTAACAATGACAATACATCGGTACCAAATGGGCAATTATGATGATATGGGGGCAGAAAATAGGCAACTGTGGCAATTTAAAAGCTACAAATGGGCAATAGTGGCAACAGATGAGCAACAAGTGGTAAATGGTAGCAATATAAGAGTAAAAAATAGGCAGTACCTGGCAATACATGGTCAACAAATGGGCATTGGTATCAATACATGGGGAAAAAGTAAGGAGGTGGTGGCAATGGAAAAGTAATTAATGGGCAATAATGGCAATAGAAGAGTAACCAATGGGAAAGATTAACAATACAGGAGTTAAGGATGGCTAAGAATGGCAATACAAGAGCAATCCACAAGAAATAAAGGTCATAGAAGAATAACCAATAGGCAATAACAGTAATGCAAGAATAACGAATGGAAATAATGGCAATGCAAGAGTAGCTAAAAAGCAATAATGGCTATGCAAAAAAAATACAATGGCCATAATGGCAAAACAAGAATATACAATGGGCAAAATTTTGCAACATATTGGCAATTTTAACTAAAGGTGAATAAGAAGCATCAAACAATGACAATACATGGGTAGCAAACAGGCAATTATGATGATATGAGGGGCAGAAAATAGGCAATTGTGGCAATTTAAAAGCTACAAATGAGCAATAGTGGCAACAGATGAGCAACAAGTGGTAAATGGTAGAAGAAGCCACGTGATGCGGAAGTGGCATAACGCGTAGGGACGCTAGACCGGAAGTGATGCACACACGTGGAAGTGAGGACCGCGATCCGACTCGGAATACTTACCTTGCGCACTAATTTCTTGGCAAATGTGAGTTTTTAAACTTGATGATAATAAAAGCACCTTTATTTGTGACAATATTGCACTATCTCGAGCCTCTTTAATTTGAGATCCGCTGGGGACCTGGAGAGGATTAGGAAGCCGACCCACCCTTAGCAGTCCACACAACAGGCCCTATTGGGAAGCAGAGCAGGAGTGGAGAGGAGCCCCCTGGATATCTGTTAAGGCCTATATTCTTAGACCTTGAGGTGAGCGGCTAGCACACATAGAGGGGTTTAGGAGAAGCACCCCACCACTCTAATCACAGTGTTAGGTGAAGGAGCACCACCTTTGAAATTTCCCCACCTGGATACATTCTTTGGACTATTTACTCAACCTCCTTAATTGTTTGAAAGCACAGAGGACACTTTAGCTATTCAGTATATTTATTTACGCACCAGTATATGCACCCGGCACTTTACCTGTCACCAATTGAATTTTAGGCACTTTAAGTGGTGTTACTTAGCCTAATTTATGTATATATATTTCTCCACCTTTTAACGTAGATTTTTGAGAGTTTTTGTATCCTTTAGCACTTTGATTGATTTATTGATGTGATATATTGTTTGCACTTATGTGATTGAAGGACGGACATTTTTACACCTTGTACACTTTATTATTCAACCGCTTGTACACGTATTTATTTTGCCCTATTCACAGTTTTATACACTTATTTATAGTAGATTTATCATTAATGTCCCAGAAGCGCAGTATCCCCCACCCTTGATTTTAGCAATATAAGAGTAAAAAATAGGTAGTACCTGGCAATACATGGTCAACAAATGGGCATTGGTAGCAATACATGGGGAAAAATAAGGAGGTGTTAGTAATGGAAGAGTAACCAATGGGCAAAAATGGCAATAGAAGAGTAAGCAATGGGAAAGATTAACAATACAGTAGTTAATGATGGCAAAGAATGGCAATACAAGAGCAATCCACAAGAAATAAAGGCAATAGAAGAATAGCCAATAGGCAATAATGGCAATGCAAGAATAACAAATGGAAATAAGGGCAATTCAGGAGTAACTAATAAGCAATAATGACAATGCAAGAAAAAACAATGGCAATAATGGCAATACAAGAGTAATCAATAGGTAATAAGGCCAATACCAGATTAACCAAAGGGAAATGATGGCAACAAATGTACAAATGTAACCAATAGGCAAGGATGATGATGATGCAAGAATAACAAATGGGCAATGGTGGCAGAACATGGGGGAAAAATTGGCATTGATGGCAAAAAAAAGTGTAATTTGTGGCCAGTGGTGGCAATGCACAAGCAACAAACTGCAATGGTGGAAAACAAAAGAGGCAACAGTTGGACATTGGTGGCAATATTTCATCTTCAACCCTCTTCAGCATCAGAGTGGCCCAGGGGGAAATTGCCCCCCCTTCCCCCTGGCCCAGTCTTCCCCTGTCTACACCAAGCAGTCCCTCACTTGTTAAAATCACTGTCGCTATCACTACTCCTGTCAGCCTTGGAACAGAAGGAAGGCGCCCCCCATCCCTACAGTAAACCGTTGCGCCCAGGGCAACCCACCCCTTTTCCCGGCCCTGTTTTCAACAATTGGAAAAAGGGAGTGAATCCGTTCTGACGCCTTTTTTTAAATGACTTTCCGGTTAACAAACATTTTTTTCTGCCGGGAGATAGAAAAAAAAAATAACACATCTACATCAAAAGTAAAGTAAAACATTGTTGGAGCGGAGCTGCGGGTCAGGCGAGGGTTTGATAATGAGCAGTTTAGTGACAGGTGTGCGTTTCTGGGTACAGACATGTGAGAGGAAGCTGGAGGGGGGGGGGGGAGGTATGTACGTGGCTCGGATAAAATTAATGCGGCCTGTTTATATAACACAAACTGGCGCTCTAACTGGTAGGATGAAAGGGCTTGGTCCCCAGGCACCGGCTCTCCTGACTGTCAGGCGGGATGCTGTGTGAGTGATGCTTCGTCTAGCGATGTCTCACCGCCATGAATTATTAACATGTATTTCCAGTGTCTGCTGCGTCTTCCCCACCTGGGCTCCCTGCTTGATATGTGCAGAGATAGTCAACACTGGCCCAGTATATTTATTACCTTTACCGGGACCAAAGGGCATAGACATATCAAAGGACCACCATGGGGTTCATACCTGTAATTATTATTCAGGATTTATATATCGCCAGCAGTTTACGCAGCGCTTTACAATATAGCAGGGAGACAATACAGTTACAATACAATAAAATACAGAGGTCCCTGCTCAGAAGAGCTTACAATCTAATGGAATGAGACCAAGAGTCAATCACGTCTGCTCCTGCTTTAATTATTATTTTTTTTTTTTCCTTTTAACCTTTTGAGTATAAATCTTTGTTTGCCCCAAGTATGCTATATTGTCAAAAGTATTGGGACGCCTGCCTTTACACGCACATGAACCTTAACTGCTTGCCGACCAGCCGCCGTCGTTTTACAGTGGCAGGTCGGCTCTGTCCCGTGAAAGGACTTACCTGTACGTCGTTTTGTGGGACTGCTAGTGGAGGTGCACGTGTTCACCCATTGGCCACACGGGTATAGAATCAGCGGGTCTGGTGGCCGCGACTGCCGACGGGCACCCGCGATCGCTCCCCGCAGAGACAGACCGGCGGTCTGCCGTGTTGCTGTTCTGTCAGTTCTGAACACAGGGATCCTCTTATTTAGGATCACAGGTCTCTGTGTTCATGCATCCCCCACACAGTTAGAAAGCACCCCTTAGGAACACATTTAAGCCTTTGATCGCCCCTGGTGTTAATTGACAGAACAGCGGTCTGCCGTGTTCTGTCAGTTAATACCAGGGGCAATCAAAGTGTCATTAGTACAGTGACAGTGCAAATTTTTAGCACTGATTTCTGTAGTAATGTTTACTGGTCCCCCTAAAACGGTCAAAAATGTCAGTTTGGTGTCGGATCTGTCCACCGCAATGTCGCAGTCCTGCTAAAAATCGCAGATCGCCACCATTACTAGTAAAAAATAAAAAAATAAAAATGACATGAATCTTTCCCCTAGTTTGTAGACGCGGGGGATCTCCTGTATCATGTCCGCACAGCTTCTGACATCTGTTGCGCTGGTATAATAATGCTATGGGGCTGGTATAATAATGCTGTTGGGCTGGTATAATAATGCTATGGGACTGGTATAATAATGCTGTTGGGCTGGTATAATAATGCCGTTGGGCTGGTATAATAATGCTGTTGGGCTGGTATAATAATGCTATGGGGCTGGTATAATAATGCTATGGGGCTGGTATAATAATGCCGTTGGGCTGGTATAATAATGCTATGGGACTGGTATAATAATGCTGTTGGGCTGGTATAATAATGCCGTTGGGCTGGTATAATAATGCCGTTGGGCTGGTATAATAATGCTGTTGGGCTGGTATAATATTGCTGTTGGGCTGGTATAATATTGCTGTTGGGCTGGTATAATAATGCCATTGGGCTGGTATAATAATGCTGTTGGGCTGGTATAATAATGCTATGGGACTGGTATAATAATGCTATGGGGCTGGTATAATAATGCTATGGGGCTGGTATAATAATGCTGTTGGGCTGGTATAATAATGCTATGGGGCTGGTATAATAATGCTGTTGGGCTGGTATAATAATGCTGTTGGGCTGGTATAATAATGCTATGGGGCTGGTATAATAATGCTATGGGGCTGGTATAATAATGCCGTTGGGCTGGTATAATAATGCTATGGGACTGGTATAATAATGCTGTTGGGCTGGTATAATAATGCCGTTGGGCTGGTATAATAATGCTATGGGACTGGTATAATAATGCTGTTGGGCTGGTATAATATTGCTGTTGGGCTGGTATAATAATGCTATGGGACTGGTATAATAATGCTGTTGGGCTGGTATAATAATGCCGTTGGGCTGGTATAATAATGCTATGGGACTGGTATAATAATGCTGTTGGGCTGGTATAATAATGCTATGGGACTGGTATAATAATGCTGTTGGGCTGGTATAATAATGCCGTTGGGCTGGTATAATAATGCTGTTGGGCTGGTATAATAATGCTATGGGGCTGGTATAATAATGCTATGGGGCTGGTATAATAATGCCGTTGGGCTGGTATAATAATGCTATGGGACTGGTATAATAATGCTGTTGGGCTGGTATAATAATGCCGTTGGGCTGGTATAATAATGCCGTTGGGCTGGTATAATAATGCTGTTGGGCTGGTATAATATTGCTGTTGGGCTGGTATAATATTGCTGTTGGGCTGGTATAATAATGCCATTGGGCTGGTATAATAATGCTGTTGGGCTGGTATAATAATGCTATGGGACTGGTATAATAATGCTATGGGGCTGGTATAATAATGCTATGGGGCTGGTATAATAATGCTGTTGGGCTGGTATAATAATGCTATGGGGCTGGTATAATAATGCTGTTGGGCTGGTATAATAATGCTGTTGGGCTGGTATAATAATGCTATGGGGCTGGTATAATAATGCTATGGGGCTGGTATAATAATGCCGTTGGGCTGGTATAATAATGCTATGGGACTGGTATAATAATGCTGTTGGGCTGGTATAATAATGCCGTTGGGCTGGTATAATAATGCTATGGGACTGGTATAATAATGCTGTTGGGCTGGTATAATATTGCTGTTGGGCTGGTATAATAATGCTATGGGACTGGTATAATAATGCTGTTGGGCTGGTATAATAATGCCGTTGGGCTGGTATAATAATGCTATGGGACTGGTATAATAATGCTGTTGGGCTGGTATAATATTGCTGTTGGGCTGGTATAATAATGCCGTTGGGCTGGTATAATAATGCTATGGGGCTGGTATAATAATGCTATGGGGCTGGTATAATAATGCTGTTGGGCTGGTATAATAATGCTATGGGGCTGGTATAATAATGCTGTTGGGCTGGTATAATATTGCTGTTGGGCTGGTATAATAATGCTATGGGACTGGTATAATAATGCTGTTGGGCTGGTATAATATTGCTGTTGGGCTGGTATAATAATGCCATTGGGCTGGTATAATAATGCTATGGGGCTGGTATAATAATGCTGTTGGGCTGGTATAATATTTCTGTTGGGCTGGTATAATAATGCCATTGGGCTGGTATAATAATGCTGTTGGGCTGGTATAATAATGCTATGGGACTGGTATAATAATGCTATGGGGCTGGTATAATAATGCTATGGGGCTGGTATAATAATGCTGTTGGGCTGGTATAATAATGCTGTTGGGCTGGTATAATAATGCCGTTGGGCTGGTATAATAATGCTATGAGACTGGTATAATAATGCTATGGGGCTGGTATAATAATGCTATGGGGCTGGTATAATAATGCTTTGGGGCTGGTATTATAATGCTGTTGGGTCGGTATAATAATGCTATGGGGCTGGTATAATAATGCTATGGGACTGGTATAATAATGCTATGGGGCTGGTATAATAATGCTATGGGGCTGGTATAATAATGCTGTTGGGCTGGTATAATAATGCTGTTGGGCTGGTATAATAATGCCGTTGGGCTGGTATAATAATGCTATGAGACTGGTATAATAATGCTATGGGGCTGGTATAATAATGCTATGGGGCTGGTATAATAATGCTTTGGGGCTGGTATAATAATGCTTTGGGGCTGGTATTATAATGCTGTTGGGTCGGTATAATAATGCTATGGGGCTGGTATTATAATGCTGTTGGGCTGGTATAATAATGCTATGGGGCTGGTATAATAATGCTTTGGGGCTGGTGTGAAATTATTTCCAGGGCTGGTTTTTATTCCCAGTCCAGGTCTGGTCCAGTCTGCAACAATGTAACCATCTGAAAATTGCTGTACCCGGAATTTACACTAACGATTGGCTTTTCTGATTCATAGCCCATGTCTGGTTTTCCTGATCGCCCAACAAATGGAACAATGTAACCACAGACCTTGAGAAATTTGTAAAACCCTGCAGAAGTAATTTTATTAAAAGTAACATTTCCCTGCGAGGCTCAGGCCAGGAGGTTAAGTGATTCCCTTTGTTGGCTGAACACTCCGGTAGTACAATGTCCCATTAGATACGTCTTCTCCTCTTCACAATCGTCCCTAATTGTGGCACTTTCAGCGCGGCTTCTATCATTTCCCTGGGAAGAGCTCGGAGCGGTCACATCAATTCTTCCATTATAATATCAGAGGGAGATTGAATCAATGTAAAGCGATGGAGACGTCACAGGACCACTTTGTGTCACACCACCGAAGCGAGGATCGGGGACACGCCTTGTCATTAGGTCCAGGAAATAGTTCTATTTAGTTATATCCCTTTATACGGAGGAAATCGATGACACCTGATGGAGAAGGTGGTTAGCCGTAAATTACCAAGCTCATCCGAAATTAACGCCTTTGTGATCAGAAATGAGCGGATCTCTTTATTTCCTCCAAGTTTTGTCTCTTCAGAAACTCCGCGGAGTCGCTACATTGTAATTGACAAAAGTTTTAAATTGCTGAAGTTGCATCCGAGTTTATCAGAAAGTCTCACATACAAAACTATCAAAATGAAAATGTATCTAAGACTCCTTTCACACATGTGCCACCTCAATTCGCAGGACATGTGGAATTCAATGTACAGTATATTGTCAAAAGTATTGGGACGCCTGCCTTTACACGCACATTTAACTACTTCTTGCAAACCAAACTACCTGAACCTGTCCCTGTACCTGTCCCTGTCACTGACCCTGTACCTGTCCCTGTACTTGTCCCCGTACCTATCCTTGTACCTATCCCTGTACCTGTCCCTGAACCTGTCCCTGTACCTGTCCCTGTACCCGTCCCTTTACCTGTCCCTGTACCTGAACCTGTCCCTGTACCTGTGCCTGTCCCTGAACCTGTCCCTTTAACTGTACCTGTCCCTGTACCTGCCCCTGTACCTGTCCCTTTACCAGCCCCTTTACCTGTACCTGTCCCTTTACCTGCCCCTTTACCTGTAACTGTCACTTTACCTGTACCTGTACCCGAACCTGTCCCTGTACCTGAACCTCTCTCTGTCCCTTTGCCTGTACCTGTCCCTGAACCTGTCTCTGTACCTGTCCCTTTACCTGTCCCAGTACTGTCCCTGTATACCTGTACGTGTACCTGTCCCTGTACCTCTACCTGTACCTGTCCCTGTACCCTGTACATCAGTTTGCAGAAGTGGCTGTAGCGGGATGATCTGCAGCTGCAGGCATTATCCCGGTACCATTTTTTAGAGTCGGCGGTCGGCTTTCAGGAGATAACAACCTATGCGGCTCAGCAGCCGCTCAGCCGTTATCCCAGCGAGTGGGAGGGGATGTCCCCCCCCTCCCGCCGCCTTCCATGGCTCTACCGGGGTCTCCTGTCCCACCTGCTGGTTGGAGTCTCGAACAAAGCCGGATTTGGCTTTTATCGGGTCTCCGATGTAATAGCCCGGAAGCGACGTCACGACGTCACTTCCGGTTTACTCGGCTGCTAATGGCGCAGATTTCCAAAAACTGTCAGTATTCAAAAATGCAGAGTTAGGCATTTTGAATACTTTGGAGTGCAGAGGAGGGGTTTGGGGTCTGTCTAAAAAGTACCTGTCACTGCTTATTACTGTCACAAGGGATGTTTACATAACCACTTCAGCTCCGGAAGTTTTTACCCCCTTAATGACCAGGCCATTTTTTGCGATTCGGCACTGCGTTATTTTAACTAACAATTGCGCGGTCATGCGACGCTGTTCCAAAATACAATTGAAGTCCTTTTTTCCCCCACAAATAGAGCTTTCTTTTGGTGGTATTTGATCACCTGTGCTATTTTTAGATTTTGCGCTATAAACAAAAAAAGTGCGACAATTTTGAAAAAAACACAATATTTTTTACTTTCTGCTATAAAACATTCCCAATAAAAACATTTAAAAAATCAGATTTTTGTTATCAGTTTAGGCCAATTTGTATTCTGCTACATATTTTTTGGCAAAAAAAAATCCCAAAAAGCGTATTTTGTTTGCGCAAAAGTTATCGCTTTTACAAACTACAGGATAGATTTTTGGACTTTTTTATTTTTTGTTTTTATTTTTTTTTAAAACAGTGCTAAAAAATAAAAAAAATTAATAAAATAGATAGGAAAAAAAAAAACATTTTAAAGCTCCCCCGTCGCTGCGAGCACGAAAGAAAATACATATGTAAGCCGTGCACTCAAATGAAAACGGTGTTCCAACCACACATGTGAGGTATCTCCGCGATTGCCAGAGCGAGAGCAATAATTCTAGAAAAAGATCCTCTCTGTAATTCTAAACTGGTAACCATTAAAAATGTTAAAACGTCACCTATAGAGATTTTACCATAGTTTGTCACCATTCCACGAATGTGTGCAATTTTAAACCGTAACTTGTTATATAATATATATTTTTAGAGATAGACCAATATGGTTTTTTCAGGGCCGATACCGATATTTTGTACAGTTTTGAAAAATAAAGACAATTTTTGACACAAATCTGGTACTGAACATACTTGTACGAGGGCATGCATGTAAGGGGGACTCTGATATAAGGTGGGATATATAACGTGGACTCTGATGTAAGGTGGGGACTCTGATGTATGGTGGGACTCATATGTAGACTCTGATGTAAGGGGGGACTCCGATGTGGACTATGATGTATAGGGGACTCATAAGGTGGACTTCAATGTTTGGTGGGACTTATAATGCAGACTCTGATATAAAAGAGGACTCATAATGTAGACTCTGATGTAAGATGGGAGTCTAATGTAAGGTGGGACTCATAAGGTGGATGTAAGAGAGGACTCATAATGTAGACTCTGATGTAAGATGGGAGTCTAATGTAAGGTGGGACTCATAAGGTGGATGTAAGAGAGGACTCATAATGTAGACTCTGATGTAAGATGGGACTCTAATGTAAGGTGGGACTCATAAGGTGGATGTAAGAGAGGACTCATAATGTGGGCTCTGAGGTAAGGGGGGACTTATAAGTTGGACTCCCATGTAAGCGGGGCTCTGATGGGGATCCTGATGTAAGGGGTGAATCTGATCTAAGTGGGGACTCATAAGGCAGACTCTGATGTTAGAGGGGGCTGTGATGTATGGTGGGATTCATACGGTGGGCTCTGATTTAGGGGGGACCCATAAGGTAAACTCTGATGTAAATGGTAACTCTTAAATCGGACTCTGATGTAAGGGGAGACTTTGAAAGAGGGGGCAGTTGTAGGACATGTATGTTATAGGGTGTGGCCCCCGTGGTGCTGGGATGTTTGGGGCCCCGATTATAGGACATGTATGATATAGGGTGAGGCCCCCTGGTACTGGGATGGTTGGCATGAATGATATAGGGTGTGGCCCCCCCTGGTACTGGGATGTTTGGGGCCCCTGGTTGTAGGACATGTAAGATATAAGATGTACCCCCCGGTACTGGGATAGTTGGGTGGCCCCAGTTGTAGAACATTTATGATACAGGGTGTGGCCCCCCTGGTAATGAGATGATTGAGATCCTGGTTGTAGGACATGTATGCTATAGGGTGTTGCCCCCCTGGTACTGGGATGTTTGGGGTGCCAGTTGTAGGACATGTATAATAGAGGGTGTGGCCTCCCCCCCGCCCCCATGGTAATGGGATGTTTGGGGCCCCAGTTGAAGGACATGTATGATATAGGGTGTGCCCCCCTGGTACTGGGATGTTTGGGCCCCCAGTTGTAGGACGTATGATATAGGGGGTGGCCCCCCTGGTATTGGGATGTTTGGGCCCCGAGTTGTAGGACATGTATGATATAGGGTGTGCCCCTCCTGGTATGGATGTTTGGGCCCCCAGTTGTAGGACGTATGATATAGGGTGTGGCCCCCCTTGTACTCGGATGTTTGGGGCCTCAGTTGTAGGACATGTATGATATAGGGTGTGCCCCCCCCCCTGGTACTGGGATGTTTGGGACCCCGGTTGTAGGACATGTATGATATTGGATGTGGCCCCCTGGTACTGGGATGTTTTGGGCCCCGAGTTGTAGGACATGTATGATATAGGGTGTGCCCCCCCGGTACTGGGATGTTTGGGCCCCCAGTTGTAGGACGTATGATATAGGGTGTGCCCCTTCTGGTACTGGGATGTTTCGGGCCCCAAGTTGTAGGACATATATGATATAGGGTGTGCCCCTCCTGGTACTGGGATGTTTGGGGCCCCGGTTGTGTTGCAGAGTGTGATCACTGGGTGCAGCGGAGTCCATTCAGATCAGACATTGTGGAGTAAACAGGAACTGGCTTCTTTATTGGAACATAACACAGAAAGCAAAGATGTCACCTCATTGTAATTAAAAACAACAGACAGGAAGAGATAACCAACGAGTTCAGTACAGTGTACCGGATATTACAACACATCATAGAAATGCATAGCATATCACTGAGCATTAGCGACATCTAGTGTCCTATTTGTGAACTGCAGTTAATCTGCTAAGCTGAAAGCTGTTGTATCTCCAACAGGTTGTAGGACATGTATGATATAGGGTGTGGCCCCCTGGTACTGGGATGTTTGGACCCCCGAGTTGTAGGACGTATGATATAGGGTGTGCCCCCCCCCTTATACTGGGATGTTTGGGGCCCCGGTTGTAGGCCATGGACTGATCTCCTTCTCTCCTGTCTTGGCAGCTTCAGCTACGGCTCAGATTATCCATGGCAGTCAGGCCTGTGTGGACAATAATGACAATGTGAGTGAACGAGTCTACACCATCCGAGAGGGCGACACGCTGGTGCTGCAGTGCCTGGTCAACGGACACCCCCGGCCGCAGGTACCGTGCTACATTGTTATTAATCTTATGTATCATTATTAGACTTTCCAGAGGAAATGCATTTCCAGGTCTTTGTGTGCCGCCATTATCAACGGCCAACTTAGAGTGGATCTAGGAGGTGAGAAATGGTCATGTGATCTCTCCTCTGCCATCTAAAGAGCTGCTTGCTGGATCAGGGGTGTCTGCTGCTCCTTTGCAGCACCGTGGTCCTTGGTTCAGAGCTCTGCCCACAAGGACTTTACATGATCTCCCTGTGTTTGTACGGACATTATTACTTTTCTATTACCTCCCACAACCGCCGAACGTTCTGGTAGGTTCATTGGCTTCTGACAAACCTGGTTCCAGAGTTTGTGACTATAGTGGAACATTGGAGTGTGAGCTCCTTTGGTGCAAAGACTGATGTGACTGAGGTTGGACATAGAGGTGTAAGCTCCTTTGGTGCAGAGACTGATGTGACTATATTGGGACATTAGCGTGTAAGCTCCTCTGGTGCAGAGACTGATATGACTAAGGTGGGACATTAGATTGTAAGCTCCTCTTGTAAAGAGACTGATTTGACTGTGGTGGGACATTAGAGTGTGAGCTCCTCCTGGTGCAAAGCCTGATATAACTAAGGTAGGACATTAGATTGTAAGCTCCTCTTGTGAAGAGACTGATGTGACTATGGTGGGACATTAGAGTGTGAGCTCCTCTGGTGCAGAGACTGATATGACTAAGGTGGGACATTCGATTGTAAGATCCTCTGGTGCAGAGACTGATATGACTAAGGTGGGACATTAGATTGTAAGCTCCTCATGTGAAGAGACTGATTTGACTGTGGTGGGACATTAGAGTGTGAGCTCCTCTGGTGCAGAGACTGATATGACTAAGGTGGGACATCAGCGTGTAAGCTCCTCTTGTGAAGAGACTGATGTGACTATAGTGGGACATTAGCGTGTAAGTTCCTGTGGTGCAGAGACTGATATGACTAAGGTGGGACATTAGATTGTAAGCTCCTCTTGTGAAGAGACTGATGTGACTATGGTGGGACATTAGCGTGTAAGTTCCTCTGGTGCAGAGACTGATATGACTAAGGTAGGACATTAGATTGTAAGCTCCTCCTGTGAAGAGACTGATGTGACTATGGTGGGACATTAGCGTGTGAGCTCCTCTGGTGCAGAGACTGATATGACTAAGGTGGGACATTAGATTGTATGCTCCTCTTGTGAAGAGACTGATGTGACTATGGTGGGACATTAGATTGTAAGCTCCTCTTGTGAAGAGACTGATGTGACTATGGTGGGACATTAGAGTGTGAGCTCCTTTGGTGCAGAGACTGATGTGACTAAGGTGGGACATTAGATTGTATGCTCCTCTTGTGAAGAGACTGATGGGACTGTGGTGGGACATTAGAGTGTGAGCTCCTCTGGTGCACAGACTGATATGACTAAGGTGGGACATTAGATTGTAAGCTCCTCCTTTGAAGAGACTGATGTGACTATGGTGGGACATTAGAGTGTGAGCTCCTCTGGTGCAGAGACTGATATGACTAAGGTGGGACATTAGATTGTAAGCTCCTCTGGTGCAGAGACTGATATGACTAAGGTGGGACATTAGATTGTAAGCTCATCTGGTGCAGAGACTGATATGACTAAGGTGGGACATTAGATTGTAAGCTCCTCTGGTGCAGAGACTGATATGACTAAGGTGGGACATTAGATTGTAAGCTCCTTCTGTGAAGAGACTGATGTGACTGTGGTGGGACATTAGATTGTAAGCTCCTCTTGTGAAGAGACTGATGTGACTGTGGTGGGACATTAGATTGTAAGCTCCTCTTGTGAAGAGACTGATGTGACTGTGGTGGTGGGACATTAGAGTGTGAGCTCCTCTTGTGAAGAGACTGATGTGACTGTGGTGGGACATTAGAGTGTGAGCTCCTCTGGTGCAGAAACTGATGTGACTGGCTCAGTGTTCTCTGTACAGCACTGCAGTATATGTCAGAGCTATATAAATGGATAATAATAATAGTGTGTGACTGTGGGGGGGGGGGGGAGGGGGGACATTAGAGCTGTGGGGGGACAATAGAGTGGAAGCTCCTCTGGTGCCGAGACAGATTTGGACATTCTGTATTTTGTTGTTGTTCGAATGCACAAAAAACAAACAAATAAATAATTGATATGTAATTAATTTAATGGAGAGCTCTTTCTCTTCGTTTTCCAGGCACGGTGGACGAAAACTGCAGGCAGCGCCTCGGAAAAGTTCCAGGAAACCTCCATCTACAACGAGACCCTGCGCATAGAGAAGGTTCAGAGGATGCAGGGTGGCCGATACTATTGTAAAGTCAACAATGGGGTTGGGGCCCCGACCATCAAGTCCATTCGAGTAGATGTGCAGTGTAAGTTATTTTAAAGGCAGCCCAGAAATTCCCACAGTTCTATTGTGTGGCCAGATCTCCCGGGAACCTCGTCAGGTCCCAACGTGATGGGCGGCTTGTCCTTTAGAGCAAAGGAAAGGGGGGAGGGACATCAGACTTGGTCACTTCCATAATCACTAATCACCGTGGAAGAGATCTTCAGGTCCATAGACTAGATACTCTAATTTTATTGTACTTTGCAAGGGAATGGAATGTCGTTGGGTGAAGCGAAAAATATGATTAGTGCCTGTCTGGTCACTTGGGGCCAAAGGATGCCATGGCAATTAAAGCCATTGGACAACCATGCCCTCCAAGCGCAATAAGGCGCCTCAATGTCTAAATATAAACCCATTGGAAGGCCCAACAGTCAAACCAATTTCATTCTTGTTGTAGCGTCTCCCTAGTTTCCACCATAGTGGAATTTTCTCTGGTAACTTAGCCATATTGGTCACCACCACGTTGGTCACCATCAGATTAGGCTACAACAAGGGTCTTCAAACTATGGCCCTCCAGTTGTTCAGAAACTACAATTCCCATCATGCCTAGTCATGTCTCTGAATGTCGGAGTTTTACAATGCCTCATGGGATGTTTAGTTCCGCAACAGCTGGAGGGCCGTAGTTTGAGGATCCCCGGGCTACAATGTCAACTTTATTTATTGTGCTGTAAAAGATCGGGGGTTATGAATTCAACCCTTTAATTCCATGAATTCTCCAGTTGACTAGATGCTTACGATGTGAAATACCTAAAAGACTTTTATGGCTCCTCAATAATCCGTAATGGTTCCTTCGCTCTCTCAGTTCACGCCAGTTGCTTGTCACGTTGGGTCCCGAAAAGTTCACCTTTAAAGCACTAACCGTCCGTTTCTGCTTTAACAATTCACATTTAGAACTATGGGGTGAATGGGGTGGACTGTGGCCTTGTCATACTAACATCTACTCTTCACATGGACTTGGTAACACGAAGCTCCTGATTGTTACATCTCAGAGGGCTTTGTGCTGCTGATTTGTAAAGGCTGATCTTCCACCATTGTTTTGAAGAGCAATGCCGACCAGGAACCTGAACCTGCTAGAAGCTTAGGATCCTTTCCTGACCCGACCCAGACTAGGCTTAATTAATTAAAAGTAGTAAGATGGGCAGAACTAAGCAAAGGGTTGGGAAAAAATTCTAATATCTCAGATAGGGGCAAAGATCCCAACACAACCAGCTTAAAATTAATGAAAGTGACGTTTGAAAAACTGCTTCGACCTTAATAAAAAAAATGCAGCACCCACCATTTTATTCTCCAGGGCCTCTGCTTTATATATTATATAATCATATAATACATAATTTATTTATAATAAATTATAATATTATAATATATATATTTTTTTTTTGGAACGCATTATACGTTGCGCTTGGTGATCATCAAATATACAGGCTTGACTTTTGCTTGTGTAATAAGCGGCAACAATGTGTTCTGTCACTTCTCTCCTACATGTAAAAATCTGCTTTTTTTTTTTTTGCTAAAAAAAAAAATACTTAAAACCCCCAAACATTAAATATTATATAATTATATAATATATAAATTAAATATAAAATAAATAAATAAAACTATATATTATATTATAATATTATAATTTATTATAAATAAATTATGTATTTTATAATTATATATATATATATATATATATATATATATATATATATATATACATATACATACATATATATATATACATATACATACATATATATATATATATATATATATATATATATATATATATATAATTATTTAATTTATGTATACTAAATGATAATATTATATATATATATATATATATATATATATATATATATATATATATATATATATATATATATATATATATATATACATATACATACATATATATATATACATATACATACATATATATATATATATATATATATATATATATATATATAATTATTTAATTTATGTATACTAAATGATAATATTATATATATATATATATATATATATATATATATATATATATATATATATATATATATATATATATGAAAGATAAATTAAACCCGTGCCCTGGCAACAGATCCTCATCCCTGAATCATTATTAGAAAAATATATATATATAATTATAAAATATATAATTTGTTTATAATAAATTACAATATAGTATATCATTTTATTTAATTAAGGAGAGAAGTGACAGAATCAGCCTGGCTGGCAAGTGGTTAGTCAATACCCAACGCCTTGCACTAATGTGGGGACAACACTTTGTTGCCGCTTATTGCACAAGCAAAAGTCAAGCCTGTATATTTGATGATCACCAAGCCCAACGTATAATGCGTACCAAAAAAAAATTGGGTATTATATTGTGTTTGTGCGCATTAAATTAATTAAAGTGTATTTTTTCCCAAAAAATTGGCGTTTGAAAAACTGCTTTGACCTTAATAAAAAAAAAAAAAAAGTGCAACACCCACCATTTTATTCTCCAGGGCCTCTGCTTTACATATTATATAATGATATAATAAATAATTTATTTATAATAAATTATAATATTATAATATAACAGAGAGAAATTATTCCACATCAGTGATCCCAGAATACACTGGTGATAGGAATAAAAAGGATTGGGACTATAACGGGCTATTAGTCGAAAGTATGTAGGTAAGCCAGGGAAAGAACGAAAAAAGAATAAAATTAACAATATTTATTGAATATGAATAAAAGTCGACATTGAAACAATGAAGAAAATGAAAAAAATGAAAAAAATGAAAAAAAGACTAATAATGCAATACAATACAGCATGTTATGTCATAGTAGTAGTCGATCGAACGGGTGAGTGCCTTTGTTCAATGCATTTCGCCTTTAGCTTCATCAGGAACTCCGGCGTGATTGAATCACCCTTTTGTTGGATTAGGACTACATTAAGACCTTCAAAGTTTATGCATAGAAACAAAAAGAAAAACATATATATAAATACAGGTTCATATCTTGAAAACTGAAAAACAATCTACAATATTCATTTTAACCCTAGTATATAAAAATATAGGGTCATAAGAATAGACACATATAGCTTACCACACTTAAAAGTACATTATGCCTAATACATGGAACAGTTGGACCAAAGATTGCGCTTCCCAATGGCTTGTCTTAAGGCTCCGAACCACATAGACCCAGGTAGGGCCCAACAGGGGTCCTCCATGGGGGTGGTTTTCTGGTATGAATTGGACCAGTCTTGAATCGGTACCACCGTAGCGGACAAAGGGTGGAGTCCGGAGTTCTGTGGACAAACATAGTGTGTCTTGTATAGCATGTCTAATGTCATACAAATTGTCTTAAGGAATATATTATTATAATGAATGGTCATAGCTATCTAGAGAGATAGAAAAAGGAACAATTACAAATGGTAGGTATTCTGCAAACCTACCAAAGCTGGGGTCGGTTCTGGGAAGGAACATAAAAGTAAGGATACTATATTAAATGTTCCATCCATAAACATATATTTGAGCCCATAAGTCCACAGGAGCAACAGCTGAAAGGCAGCGGCTCCAGCAGACTGCCCAGCAATTATATGCAGGGACAGGACGACAACAGACCAAAAAACTACAAAATTCAGACATTGGCTATCCCCATAGAGAAAGCCCCAGGGGAAAAATTAGACAAAGTAGTTGAAAGGAGAGCCTAGTATGTTATCGGCCAGTATCTTACCTTGCTACCTCAAAAGCCACGGGTCGGGAGAGCCGCCATGACTCATCCTCCCGCGCCCGTGGCTTAAGACTGGCCCCGCCGGAAGTGACGTGTGTCCGCAAACGTCACTTCCGGCACGGGCGCCATACTATCGGATGTCCGGCGCTAGAGGTAAATTGATCCCCGTGGCCGGACACCCGCGCCGGCTGAATGAGCCGGAGAGGACAAGCATACAGCTGTCCCCTGCTTGGCGCCCAAATTCATACCTACAAACAAGCCTATGGACAAGCAGAGAGCGAATCCTGATCCATTACATGAATCGATACAGGGTTTAAGCTACAACATTTGATTTAAACAAATTAAACAGACAAATAAAGAATACATACAACAAACCAAATACAGTCCATAGTGGATTGTATGCAAGACTAGGAACCTAGCACGGTCAGGAAAATCCTGCAGGTGGTTCCTATAAAAACGTCAATAAGGTATATCAAAAATATGAATACATAGAGATTAGATGAAGGCAGGAAGCAGGAGATATAATATATAATTTTATTTATTTATTTTATATTTAATTTATATATTATATAATTATATAATATTTAATGTTTGGGGGTTTTAAGTATTTTTTTTTTTAGCAAAAAAAAAAGCAGATTTTTACATGTAGGAGAGAAGTGACAGAATCGGCCTGGCTGTCAAGTGGTTAGCCAATAACCATCGCCTTTCACTAACGTGGCGATAACACATTGTTGCCACTTATTGCACAAGCAAAAGTCAAGCCTGTATATTTGATGATCACCAAGCGCAACGTATAATGCATTCCAAAAAAAAAATGTTTAGCAGTTCACGCCATTCACATGTTTCTATTGTTCTATTGACTTGGCATGGTGTCATCTTTTTAATTTTACCAAAAAAAAAAAATTGGGTATTATATTGTGTTTGTGCGCGCTAAAATTAAAAAAAAACGTATTTTTTTCCCCAAAAATTGGCATTTGAAAAACTGCTTTGACCTTAATAAAAAAAAAAAAAAAAAATGCAACACCCACCATTTTATCCTCCAGGGCCTCTGCTTTACACATTATATAATTATATAATATGTAATTTATTTATAATAAATTATAATAATATAATATATAATTTTATTTATTTTATATTTAATTTATATATTATATAATTATATAATATTTAATGTTTGGAGGTTTTAAGTATTTTTTTTAGCAAAAAAAACAAAAAAGCAGATTTTTACATGTAGGAGAGAAGTGACAGAATCAGCCTGGCTGGCAAGTGGTTAGTCAATACCCAACGCCTTGCACTACTGTGGCGACAACACATTGTTGCCTCTTATTGCACAAGCAAAAGTCAAGCTTGACGTGGTGTCATCTTTTTAATTTTACCCAAAAAAAAAATAATCGGGTATTATATTGTGTTTGTGCGCGCTAAAATTAATTAAAGTGTATTTTTTCCCAAATAATTGGCGTTTGAAAAACTGCTTTGACCTTAATTAAAAAAAAAAAAAATGCAACACCCACCATTTTATTCTCCAGGGCCACTGCTTTATATATTATATATATATATATATATATATATATATATATATATATATATATATATATATATAATATATATTTTATTTATAATAAATTATAATATTATATTATAATATATAATTTTGTTTATTTTATTATATAATATATAATATTTAATGTTTGGGGGGTTTTAAGTATTTTTTTTAGCAAAAAAAAAAAAAAAAAGCAGATTTTTACATGTAGGAGAGAAGTGACAGAATCAGCCTGGCTGGCAAGGGGTTAGTCAATACCCAATGCCTTTCACTAACGTGGCGACAACACATTGTTGCCGCTTATTGCACAAGCAAAAGTCAAGCCTGTATATTTGATGATCACCAAGCGCAACGTATAATGCATTCCAAAAAAAAAATGTTTAGCGGTTCACACCATTCCCATGTTTCTATTGACTTGGCGTGGTGTTATCTTTTTAATTTTACCAAAAAAAAAAAAAAATTGGGTATAAAATTAAAAAAAGCGTATTTTCTCCCCAAAAATTGTCGTTTAAAAAACTGCTTTGACCTTACTAAAAAAAAAAAATGCAACACCCACCATTTTATTCTCCAGGGCCACTGCTTTACATATTATATAATATATAATTTATTTATAATAAATTATAATATTATAATTTAATATTTCATTTTATTTATTTTTTTTATATTTAATTTATATATTATATAATTATATACTATTTAATATTTGGGGGTTCTAAATAATTTTTTTTTAGCAAAAATGCGTTAAAAAAAAAAAAAAATGTTTAGCTGTTCACGCCATTCACATGTATCTATTGACTTAGATACATTGACCTGTAACACTAACGAAGATTTTTTTGTTTAGCAAAACGCGTTTCTGGCAGGGCGTTGGAGACGAGGGGGATCTCTTTAGCGCGGTGCCAGCTGCCTTGGCATATTTTCTTGCCGCGTGATCTCACGGCTCAGCGGCACCTTGTTGGGATGAGATGTGGAACAGGAGACAAGCATCGGGGGGGGAAAAAAAGGTACTGCGATCCGCAGCCATCTGTCTCTGCGGATAATGTGCAGCTTCCGGAAAATTTCACATCTCGTCGCCATTGAGGCAGATCTGTTGTGCGCCCCCCCTCCCCCCGTTCACCGGCTGTCTCCTGGCACGCCGCGCCCTCGCCTCTTCCAATTTCATCTTCGACACGACCCAAGCTGGACTTCCAGCTGACAGTCCCAACAGTCGTCGTGTCTGAACGCAACTGTCTCGTTATCCTTCGCAAGCTGATTTGATTAGACCTCCCCGGGACGCCGCCGCACTTTATTCCATTTTAATTTAGTGGAGACAATCGGTTGTCTTTTCTTTCCTGTAAACTAAATAACATTTTTCCGTGGGCGGCAGGGGTGGGGGAAGGGGGTCTCCGGAAAATTGTTGCAGGCTCCGGAACATCTGAGTAACAGCCGGACTCTTACATTCATCTCCTGGGCCCAGCGGGACGGCGAGAGAAGTAATTATACTTCAGGCGGATTTGGGTTTTGGCTTTCAGAGTTACAAAGTCCTGAAGAAACGGAAGAGACTTGGGGATTTAGGCCAGGTATAGAGCGAGCGTAGCGCCAACGCCGCACATTTATTTTTTACTTGTTTTTGAGCAATTTTGTGCTCCATGCATCTGGCAATCCGGTCCTTTGAATGGGCTGTAATGAGTGACATGTGAGCTATATTCTGTCTCAGAGTACTGTGAGCCCAGGTCGGCGTTATAATGCACCCCCTGGAGGGTAGGTCCATGATGCTGGGGTCTCACAGATTGTGGGTTGGATGATGCTTGGCCAATCATGTGACATCACTGATCTTCTCTGGTCCATGTAATGACATGTGAGCTATATTATGTCTTAGAGTACTATGAGCCCAGGTCGGAGTGATAATGCACCCCCTGGAGGGTAGGTCCATGATGCTGGGGTCTCACAGATTGTGGGTTGGATGACGCTTGGCCAATCATGTGACATCACTGATCTTCTCTGGACCATGTAATGACATGTGAGCTATACAGTATTCTGTCTCAGAGTACTTTGAGCCCAGGTCGGCGTGATAATGCACCCCCTGGAGGGTAGGTCCATGATGCCGAGGTATCACAGTGGGTTGGATGACGCTGGGCCAATCATGTGACATCACTGATCTTCTCTGGTCCATGTAATGACATGTGAGCTATATTCTGTCTCAGAGTACTGTGAGCCCAGGTCGGCGTTATAATGCACCCCCTGGAGGGTAGGTCCATGATGCCGAGGTATCACAGTGGGTTGGATGACGCTGGGCCAATCATGTGACATCACTGATCTTCTCTGGTCCATGTAATGACATGTGAGCTATATTCTGTCTCAGAGTACTGTGAGCCCAGGTCGGCGTGATTATGCACCCCCTGGAGGGTAGGTCCATGATGCCGAGGTCTCCCAGTGGGTTGGATGACGCTGGGCCAATCATGTGACATCACTGTTCTTCTCTGGTCCATGTAATGACATGTGAGCTCTGTTTGAGTTTAATTATATACATTGCAGGTACATTGTGACTAATGAAAGTAATTGGAATGCCATTCTATAGGTTTAAAACCATCAAAAAAAAACATATATCAGTTAAAATAGTACAATTTTATTGCAATTCACATTTAAAATCCATAAAACAATGGTGTGGATGATGGATCCGTTCCAATCTCCCTCACCACTTGTCGACTGCAATACACACTGTATATATATGTTTTGCGGGTTGCAGCTGGTTTACCGGGTTTATGGCTTGCGCTATCAGCCATAACCCCGGTATTATTTATTTATTTTTCCCTCTGGCGGCTGGCTTTCTCATGAAAGCGCTCCAAGCGGCTCATTAGCTGCTGGATTGCTTTTAGACGCAGGACATCTCCCCTCCTCCTGCCGCTTGTCAGTGTTTCTTGGTCTTACAAAGAAACAATCTGGCTGGTCACAGAGGTGAACAGAGACCAGATCCTCCCTGATTGCCTCCATGGTCTTGGAGGACTGGAGCGACTTCATGACATCACTTTCAGTCCAGAGTGGAGGTAAACAATTTTTTTTTTTTTTTTTAAGCAAAAGGTCACTTTTTTTTTTTTTGCTCTTAAATGTATTTTTGACCCCAGATCTTTCTATAAAGAGGACCTGTCACCCTTATTTTCATTACAAGGGATGTTTACATTCCTTGTAATAGGAATGAGCGCCGGTTCACACTGGCGCGACGCTACTTTCAGGGGCGACCTCCGAGATCGCGGTGCGAGCAGCGCGCCGCGACCTCGGAGCGGCCGCCACAGACGGCAGCAACATTGAAGTCTATGGCGGTCGCCTCCTGGTCGCCCCAAAGAAGCTCCGGACCCTTTTTCTAGGTTGGAGCGACTTGTGTCGCTCCTATTAGAACGGGTCCGTAGCTTCCCTATGGGAGGCGACCTGCGGCGACCTGTGAGGCGACCAGGTCGCCTCACAGGTCGCCCTAGTGTGAACCGGGGCTAAGAGTGATAAATAATAAATAAATAAATTAAATAAAGAAAAAATAAAAGAGACATTGTACATATAAAATAAATAAGAAAAACAAAGTTTAACCACTTGCCGACCAGTCACTGGGACTGTACTGCGGCAAAGTGGCTCGATTCCCTCCAGCAACGTAGACCTACGTCGCTGGACTCCTCCCCTTCTGGGCGGCGCTCGCGCGCCACCGGAGGCTCGCTCCCGTTGTGTTCAGTCACAGCGGGAGTCGGGCCAGGGGAGGAGCAGCGGCGATCACCGCCGCTCTTCCCCGATTGTTGGGGATCGAGTTTGGAGATCCGCCCACTTGTGTAAACAGAGCGGGCGGATCTCCTAAGTGACAAACAGAGACAGATTGCAGGATTCAGCATAGCTGAACATGCGATCTGTCCCTGTGTCACTCAGTCACCTCCCCCCACACACGTCAGTAAGCACCAGGCATACATTAACCCCTCCCTCTCCAATAAAATTAACCCCTTCCCTGCCAGTGTCATTTTTACAGTAACAGTGCATATTATAGCACTGATTACTATAGAAATGTCACTGGTAACCCCAAAAGTGTCAAAAATGTCAGTCAAGGGTCCAATCTGTCCACCGCAATGTCGCAGTCCCGCAAAAAAAATCGTAGATCGCCGCCATTACTTGTTAAAAAAAAAACACCAAAAATGACAAATCTTTCCCTTAGTTAGTAAACGCAATAACTTTTGCGCAAACCAATCAAAATACGCTTATTGTGATTTTTTTTACCAAACATAGGTAGCAGAAAACAAATTGGCCAAAAATTTAAAAACATTTTGATTTTTAAATTTTTTTGGGGGGAATTTCATAAAAAAAATGTGAAAAATGTTGTTATTTTTTCAAAATGTACGCTCTTTTTTTTGTTTGTAGCGCAAAAAGTAAAAATTGCACAGGTGATCAAATACCACCAAAAGAAAGCTCAGTTTGTGGGAAAAAAAGGACGTAAATTTTGTTTGGGTACAGCGTCGCACGACCACGCAATTGTCAGTTAAAGTCGCACAGTGCCAAATCGCAAAAAGTGGCCTGGACGTAAGACAGCAAAATCCTCAGGTGGTAAAGTGGTTAAAGCGTGACATGTTTGGTATCTGTTTACTCGGCCTGACATTATCTTTCACAATATACAAAAAAAAATTTGGGTATATATTGTTTTTTCTCTTTTTTTATTCACTAAAGTGTATTTTTTCCAAACAAACAGGGTTTGAAAAACCGCTGTGCAAATACCGTGTGGCATAAAAAAATTGCAACAATCGCCATTTTATTCTCTAGGGTCTCTGCTAAAATTATATAATGTGTGGGGGTTCCAAGTAATTTCGTAGAAAAAAATTCTGATTTAAACTTGTAAAGAAAGTCGCCAGAAAAGGCCGGGTAAGCAAGTGGTTAATAAACACGCCAGTTAGCGGTACAGAAGAACAGATTTTGGAAGCAGTACCCCCCCCCCTCCCCCTCCCTTCCATAGACAGCAGTCCATGTTCTGCACAGGTTCTGGCTCCAATCGGCGCCTCTGATTCGGGGGAAGATCAGCTTTTTACATCAAAAAATATTCTTTGTGTCTCCAGGGAGGGTCCGCTCATCAGACTGAAAGGGGTCAGAGGGGGAGGGGGGGAAGCGGGGCCTGAGGGGAGGGGGGGCGTGGGGCCTGACTCACCAAAGAGGATTATTCACTTACTGATTAGAGCGACAAAAAAAAAAGGATCACAAGCCCTGCGTTACAGGATGACATTCCATTGATCACTTCCATCTATTTGATTAATTAATTTATCTTCTTATCTGATTACTGAGCTTTTCTACAAGAATTCTCACACTTTATTTTAACCCCAAAACCAGCAATCCCTACACACTTCACTGTATAGGAAACACTGATGATACATTGTATACAGAGTGTGACCAGAAGGGGGGGGGGGTAATACATTGTATAGAGAGTGTGACCAGAAGGGGGGGGGGGTAATACATTGTATACAGAGTGTGAACAGAAGGGGGGGTAATACATTGTATACAGAATGTGACCGACCAGGGGGGGGGGGTAATACATTGTATACAGAGTGTGACCGGGGGGGGGTAAAACATTATATACGGTGTGCGACCGGGGGAGGGGTAATACATTGTATGCAGAGTGTGACCGATCAGGGGGGGTAATACATTGTATACAGAGTGTGACCAGAAGGGGGGGGGTAATACATTGTATACCAGGTCACCTCACAGGTCGCCTTAGTGTGAACGGGGACTAAATACCTTTGCAAACCCAGAGATTGTAAAAGTAGCAGTGGCATCATCGCTGTGCTTTACATACTGTAGCCTGTGCAGAGAGCAGAGCTGTGGGAGGGACCAGCAGGCTCCACCCACTACTAACTGCCTGTAGAAGATTACAGAACTGGGCGGAGACAAGACCAGTCCCCCTGCACAAGGAGAGAGGGCAGCAGTGGGCGGTCTTTATAACAGGAAATCTCACACTGGATTACTGCACAGATCTGGAGGGATACATAAAGATCAAGAAGAAGATCTATGATGAATGGATTTAGGAAATATTTGCTGATCTCTGAGTTCAGCTTCTTCCAGCTGATAATAAAGAACGTGTTTTCTGTAAACATGTCTAGAAGTGGATTCCGGAGAATATTGTTGACCTGAGAGTCCGCAGTCCTGAGACTCTGAAATATTAATAGACTCCGGACATCTGCACCTCGGCAAGAGCAAGATAAAAATAAACACCAAATTCAGCTGAAATGCTGCAGAGACGTCTCTGTGTATTCTATCCGGATAATTCCATGGCCACTGAGACAAAAAGTTACAAAATTTATGTTATGTGAAAAAGCTGCAAACAACATTCTCATCAATCTACCGGAATATAATCCATAAAAATACCAGAATATAATCTATAAATATACCAGAATATAATCTATAAATATACCAGAATATAATCTATAAATATACCGGAATATAATCTGTAAATATACCGGAATATAATCTATAAATATACCGGAATATAATCTATAAATATACCGGAATATAATCTGTAAATATACCGGAATATAATCTATAAATATACCAGAATATAATCTATAAATATACCGGAATATAATCTGTAAATATACCGGAATATAATCTATAAATATACCGGAATATAATCTATAAATATACCAGAATATAATCTGTAAATTATACCAGAATATAATCTATAAATATACCGGAATATAATCTATAAATATACCGGAATATAATCGGTAAATATACCAGAATATAATCGGTAAATATACCAGAATATAATCGGTAAATATACCGGAATATAATCTATAAATATACCGGAATATAATCTATAAATATTCCAGAATATAATCTGTAAATATACCAGAATATAATCTATAAATATACCAGAATATAATCTATAAATATACCAGAATATAATCGGTAAATATACCGGAATATAATCTATAAATATACCGGAATATAATCTATAAATATACCAGAATATAATCTGTAAATATACCAGAATATAATCTATAAATATACCAGAATATAATCTGTAAATATACCAGAATATAATCTGTAAATATACCGGAATATAATCTGTAAATATACCAGAATATAATCTGTAAATATACCGGAATATAATCTGTAAATATACCAGAATATAATCTGTAAAAATGCCAGAAAATAATCTGTAAATATACCAGAATATAATCTATAAATATACAAGAATATAATCTATAAATATACGAGAATATAATCTGTAAATATACCGGAATATAATCTGTAAATATACCAGAATATAATCTGTAGATATACCAGAATATAATCGGTAAATATACCAGAATATAATCTGTAAATATACCAGAATATAATCACTAAATATACCAGAATATAATCTGTAAAAATGCCAGAAAATAATCTGTAAAAATGCCAGAAAATAATATGTGAATATATCAGAATTAAATATATAAAATATACCAGAATATAATATGTATAAAGAGAAAATAATGAAATATTTAAATCTACTGGAATATAATCTATAAATATTCTAGAAATTAAAATATTTAAATACCAGAAAACAAATATGCAAATATACCGGATATATATGCATACTGTAATTGGCAATATATTATAGAAATATACCAGAAAATTATATGTAAATATGCCAGAATTAAATATATTTTTATCCCAGAATATATTAAATAAATATAACTGAATATATTATATAAATATACCGGAATATATAAATTCTGTATACCGGAATATAATATATAAAAATGCCAGAAAATAAAATGTAAATAAATTAGAAAAAAAATATAAAAAAAAAATCAGAATATGATGTATAAATATACCTGAATATAATATGTAAATATACCAGAATATATACATTCTGTATGCCAGAATATAATATATAAAAATGCCAGAAAATAATATGTGAATATATCATAATTAAATATATAAAATATACCAGAATATAATATGTAAAAATACCTAAAACAAATATGTAAATATACCAGAATATATCAAATAAAATTAAATATAATTTTGCCAAAATAAAATATTTTAAAAATACTGAATATAATATGTAAATATACCAGAATATAATATATAATTATACCAGAATATAATATGTAAACATACCAGAATATATTAAATAAATATACTAGAATATAGTTACATTGGTAGGTTACATTAGGTTGAAAAAAGACATCTACATCAAGCAATAGAAAAAATACATAAATAGAAAACCTCTATACACAAATCTATAACCACAGAAAAGGGCAGAAAAAATAAAGCCCCTATGAAGTACCGTCCACTTTTTTCCTGGGTGGGGTTCCTTCCTGATTCCTCAGGAGGAAATTGGATATTCCATGGATCAACTACCCCTGGTGTTATTACCTATAAATAGTAGTATCCAGTTATATTTTGTGCATTTAGGAGTGCATCAAGTTCTATTTTAAAACATCTACTGAGCTGGACAGAACAACCTTTTAGGTGGCTTGGTTGGTGTCTTAAGTGGTGGTTTGGTTGGTGGCTTGGTTGGTGGCTTGGTTTGTGCTTTGGTTGGTGGCTTGGCTGGTGACTTGGTTGGTGGCTTGGTTGGTGGGCGAGTCAATTGGAAAAATTACCAAATTTTTGTAAACGTTTGAGTTGTTTGATTAGTTAGTGATTCACCTGGTCGATAAGTAAAGCTGGTCATACACAGTCTGAATTGCATCTGGTTCCTGCTTACTTGGCTGAAATGCCAGCTGTGGCTGACCCTGTTGGCACTACCCAGATAGATAAAATTACACTGAAAAATTGAAGAAGCTAGGTGGAAATTTTTCAGTAGAACAGTGACTACATTCTATCAGATGCAGTCACTGTTTGGTATTCATGCAGCCACGATTGCTGTGGCTGCCTGAATACAAAAGCCATCAGTGTAGACTCCTCCATCCATGCTGTTTTGTCTGGATTGATGAATCTATTACTTTTTTTGATTTGCCTAATTTTATAGCTGAGTTCTTTGGTTATTAGTTCGAATATGGATTGGCTGGTTAGTTGAGGAGGTGACCGTTGGTTGACTCGTTAGTTGAGGAGGTGACCATTGGTTGGCTGGTTAGTTGAGGAGGTGACAGTTGGTTGCCTGGTTAGTTGAGATGGTGACCGTTTTTGGCTGGTTAGTTGAGGAGATGACTGTTGGTTGGCTGGTTAGTTGAGGAAATGATTGTTGGTTGGCTGATTAGTTGAGGAGGTGACTGTTGGTTGACTGGTTAGTTGAGGAGGTGACCGTTGGTTGGCTGGTTAGTTGAGGAGGTGACTGTTGTTTGACTCGTTAGTTGAGGAGGTGACAGTTGGTTGGCTGGTTAGTTGAGATGGTGACCGTTTTTGGCTGGTTAGTTGAGGAGATGACTGTTGGTTGGCTGGTTAGTTGAGGAAATGATTGTTGGTTGGCTGATTAGTTGAGGAGGTGACTGTTGGTTGACTGGTTAGTTGAGGAGGTGACCGTTGGTTGGCTGGTTAGTTGAGGAGATGACTGTTGGTTGGCTGGTTAGTTGAGGAGGTGACCGTTGGTTGGCTGGTTAGTTGAGAAATTGACCGTTGGTTGGCTGGTTAGTTGAGGAGATGACTGTTGGTTGGCTGGTTAGTTGAGGAAATGACCGTTGGTTGACTGGTTAGTTGAGGAGGTGACCGTTGGTTGGCTGGTTAGTTGAGGAGGTGACCGTTTTTGGTTGGTTAGTTGAGGAGATGACTGTTGGTTGGCTGGTTAGTTGAGATGGTGACCATTTTTGGCTCGTTAGTTGAGGAGGTGACCGTTGGTTGGCTGGTTAGTTGAGGAGGTGACCGTTGGTTGGCTGGTTAGTTGAGGTGGTGACCGTTGGTTGGCTGGTTAGTTGAGGAGGTGACCGTTGGTTGGCTGGTTAGTTGAGGAGGTAACTGTTGGTTGGCTGGTTAGTTGAGGAAATGACTGTTGGTTTGCTGATTAGTTGAGGAGGTGACTGTTGGCTGGCTGGTCAGTTAAGAAGATGACTGTTGGTTTGCTGTTGATATACCCAAGAAGAAACTATATCTGATTAACTGCAGTTACAGCTCCACCAATAATTTTTCATCCTGCTGATTCGATTTTCAGGTCGGAGTTTGTTGAACCAGTTGTTGCCAACTTAGACACCCATTGCTTGAATTTTCAAACGATTTATCAGAACTATCTGAGATTCAAGCGGCGGATGTCTGACATTAGATGTAAAAATTTATGGTTGACTGATATTTGGAGGGACTGAGTTTGGTGATTATTTATTGTTTTTTTTTTTTTTATTGATTAGGGGAATGGTAGGCTAGTTGGTTGGACAACAGTTTTGTTTGGTAAATTAGCAAAAGGGTTAGCTGGATAGTTATTGGAAATTCCCTTACATTATTTAGGAGGGTAGGTTGGTTGGTTGGTTCCTGGGCTTATTGGTTGGTGTAACTCATTGCTTGTCATGGTTTTTCCTCTTTGCTTTTCTTTTCAGTTCTCATGACTTGTTAGGATCTCCAAAAGAATCAATAAAATTAAATGTGACAAAGCTTATAACCCACCCTGTGACCCTGCTTTCCAGATTTAGATGAACCCATCCTTACTGTTCACCAGACCATCAGCGATGTAAGAGGGAGTTTCTACCAGGAGAAGACTGTTTTCCTTCGATGTACTGTAAGCTCCAATCCACCTGCCCGCTTCATCTGGAAACGAGCTACTGAGACTTTGTCCCAAAGCCAGGACAATGGGGTGGACATCTACGAACCTCTCTACACACAGGTATGATATGTTTGTGCATCAATGAATTGCCTGCTAGCAGCAAAGAGCTAGTTGTGGAAAATTATTCAGATCAGGATATGTCATCGGAAAGGAACCAACCCTCCTTTCCACCATTGAACGGGCAGGTTAGAAAACAATAGCCGTTGTTCCATTATAAAATGTTCCTCCTCTGATAATGGTGGTACCTGAGATCATGTGTGTCCATCTGCTCTTGGAAGCCTTTCGTATGAAGCCTGATGCAATCTCAGACCAGGCTTTCGAGGATAGGTAGATTAAGACATACATCTAAATCAGGGGGTCTTCAAACTGTGGCCCTCAAGTTGTTCAGGAACTACAATTCCCATCATGCCTAGTCATGTCAGAGTTTTACAATGCCTCATGGGACGTGTAGTTCTGCAACAGCTGGAGGGCCGTAGTTTGAGGATCCCTGGTCTAAATCTACCCTACAAGCAGGGCCAGATTAACGTAGGGGCTATTGGAGCTGCAGCTCCAGGCCCCTACCTTTATATAGGCCCCGGGTTGGCCATATTCACTGTTACCGCTCTTCTGTCACTTGTAAACACAGAAGTCTGGCTTCCATGCTCGCTTCCCCAGGCAGCTCCCTCAGAACCTCCCCACACAGCACGAAGGCCGGACAAGGAGGGACAGTTGCCGATGCATGGATGTGTTTATGGGCTTCAGAGACAGCATCCCATGTTGAATTAGGCATGCATGGCTGCACCCTTCCTCCTCTGGGTGCATGCCAAGGCACGGCCCTTAAGGCCCTTCAAAATCCTCAGCACCAAGCCCATGATGCTCTTAATCCGGCCCTGCCTACAAGTCATGTGGATGAATGATGTCATCAGTCTGCTACAGGCAGGAGGAAGTCTTTTCTCAGTCTCCTCTCTCTCAAATTGCAACATTGTAACTTTGTAGTAAGTCACAAGGTGAGAGGATGCAGCTGGGGCTGATGTAGTCTACTAGTGAGCATCACTTCATTGGTAAAGCCCACTCTGAGTACTTTCCTTAATCTAAGGCAGTGATGGTGAACCTTGGCACTCCAGATGTTTTGGAACTGCATTTCCCATGATGCTCATGCACTCTGCATTGTGGTGGAGCATCATGGGAAATGTAGGTCCAAAACATCTGGGGTGCCAAGGTTCACCATCACTGTTCTAAAAGTGATATTAAATTCTCGTTTTGTTTAAAAATAATAAAGCCCAGATCCTCCTCTTCTCAGATCCCTCAGAGGCGCTCCTGGCCCCTCCCTCCTGGCGAGTCCCCCCACAGCAAGCAGCTTGCTATGGGAGCAACCAAGCTGAGCGACTGCTCTGTGTGTCCATTCAGACACTGAACTGTGGCTCGGCTCCCGCCCCCTCTCTTCTTATTGGCTCACTGACCTTGATTGACAGCAGTGGGATCTCAATGGCACCTGCTGCTGTTTCAGCCAATGAGGAGGGAGAGTTTCAAGGCTCTCATGCAACATTGCTGGATCGAGATGCGGCTCTGTTAAGTATTAGAGGGGCTTCTGCACACAGAAGGTTTTTTTTATCTTAAATATAAACTTCTAGATATCTTTTCTCAGCAGCAGTATATAGCAGTCTTGTGGCTTCTATCAGTGTCTGGTTAAAGCTTGTAGGAGGAGTTATCATTCTCTCCTGATTGTCCTATCAGGGTGCAGGAGCCCTGACCCTCTGTTTGGACAGTGCTGATTGGTCCTGTGCTGATCACATGCACTCTCCCAAGAGGGAAAAAAAATGCTCTAGCTATACACACTAAACTGAGCATGTGCAGAGTGCCCCAAAGGCTCTGTTCTATCAGGAGATGAATTGGGGACAGTGGAAGAAGGGGAGGGTCAGAGAAGACAGGATCAAACAGCCTTTTTACACAAGGCAGTGGATTAACCCCTTAGGTTCCACAGTGAGTATAACAAGCATGATTTATTGCATATAAACACTGATTTTACTGTTATGGGTTTAGTAACACATTACTGCATACAATGCATTAAGATAACAAAAAAACCTTCTGCCTTTAGAACCACTTTAAAGCAGACCCTAATCCAAAAATGTAAGGTCCACTTTTTTGTTCCCCATAATGTTGTAGCAAAATTAAAAAATAAAAGCCTTGGCGGGGGGGGGGGGGGGATTTAATTTATTTTCTTTGCCCTGGGTTCTTTCACCATCCTTTCCGATATAATCCCAGGGAATGCTGGGTTTTCCAAAGTCTCACAAGAAGATCCTGTTGCACTGGAGAATCTTCTCATAAGATTTGGGTATTTATCAGTTCCCAGGATCTTTCCGGGAAGGATGGTAAGTAAGGAACGCAGGGAAAGATAAGAATACTTAATAATCTTGTTTATCCCACATCTTTTTTTTTATACGAGGGGGATGAGTTTGGTAGTGCAAGGACCTCTTTAACCACGTTACCCTTACCACCGGAGGATTTTCCTGCTTAACGTCCAGGCCACTTTTTGCAACTTGGCACTGCGCGAATTTAACTGACAAATGCGCGGTCATGCAACGCCGTACCCAAACAAAATTTACGTCCTTTTTTTCCCACAAACAGAGCTTTCTTTTGGTGGTATTTGATCACCTGTGCGATTTTTATTTTTTGCGATATTAATAAAAAAAGAGCAACATTTTGCAAAAAAATTGAGATTTTCTACTTTGACAGTTAAAAAATATCCAATATATTAAATGTTTGTCATATATTTTGGCCAAAATGTATTTAGCTCCATGTCTTTGACAAAAAAATTCTCAACGAGCGTATTTTTAACCGCTTTAAGACCGGAAGATTTTACCCCATTCCTGACCAGGCTATACAGTATTTTGCAATTCGGCACTGCGTTACTTTAACGGACTGTTGCGCGGTTGTCCGATGCTGTAACCAAATTAAATTTATGTCCTTTTTTCCCCACAAATAGAGCTTTCTTTTGGTGATATTTAATCACCTGTGCTATTTTTAATTTTTGAAAAAAAGAGCAACAATTTTGAAAAAAATATATAGATTTTTTACATTCTGATATATAACATTCCCAAAAAAAAAATTATAAATCAAAATTTTTTAACATTTTAGGCTACATATTTTTGGTAAAAAAAAATCACAATAAGCATATTTTGATTGGTTTGCGCAAAAGTTATTGCGTTTACTAACTACGGGAAAGATTTGTCATTTTTATTGTTTATTTTTTACTAGTAATGGCGGCGATCTGCGATTCTTTTGGGGGGACTGCGACATTGCAGCGGACAGATCGGACCCCTAACTGACATTTTTTGACACTTTTGGGGGTACCAGTGACATTACTACAGTAATCAGTGCTAAAAATATGCACTGTTACTGTAATAATGACACTGGCAGGGAAGGAGTTAACTTTATTGGTGATCAAGGGGTTAAATGTATGCCTCATGCTTACTGACGTGTGTGGGGGGAGGGGGTTGTGTGACAGAGACACAGATCGCAGGTTCAGCTATGCTGAATCCTGTAATCTGTCACTGTCTGTCACAGAGGAGATCCGCCTGCTTTGTTTACACAAGCGGGCGGATTTCCTCACTCGATCCCCGACGATCGGGGAAGAGCGGCGGTAATCACGGCCTCTCCTCCCCTGGCCCGACTCCCACTGTGTCTGAATACAGCAGGAGCGAGCCTCCGGCGGCGCGCGCGCGCCACCGAGAGAGGGGAGAGTCTGGTGACGTAGGTCTACGTCGCCAGACCTTAACGAGCCACTTTGCTGAAGTAGCAGCACAGTGAGCAGTGGTAAAGTTCTATCAGTCCACAACCACTGTCTCTACAAACCTGATCTCATCTCTAAAGTTGCATGCAAAAGCTCAGTATAAACAAAAGTTTAGGTATTTATACTGGGTGAATGGACAAGCAAAGCCACAACCTTTTGAAGGCATATACACTCACCAGACACTTTATTAGATACACCTTGCTAGTACCATATTGGACCCCCTTTTGCCTTCCGAACTGCCTTCATTCTAAATGGATTCAACAAGGTGTTGGCAACATTCCTCAGAGATTTTGGTCCATATTGACATGATAGCATCACACAGTGATCCTGAACGTTTCTCAGAGGATCTGTATTTTCCTTTACATTGAATAGGTTAAACAGGCATTCAGTAAAGCTGCCAGCAGTAGTATACCTTCAATTACAAATGGTGTTGAAGGCCTTCACCGCTGTTTACAGATGTTTGTTCCGCTAGATGTGGATGGCCTCTTTCATGCCTCTTATGACCCAGTTGTCCTCTCTATTCAGAATCTGCACCTCACTGTCCTCGAACAATTGTTGGGGTATGTTCCTCACACTCATTAAAACTGAAGAAGTGGCATGGACAGGCTACTGAATGTCTTCAACATTACAGAACAAGTCCAGTTGACTGTGACTATCTACTACTAGATATATTGTGGAACAATTTCTGAAGAACCATGAAAAAGGAAATGTCTCTACATGTTTGTTCCGATAGATGTAGATGGCCTCTTTCATGCCTCTTATGACTCAGTTGTCCTCTCTATTCAGAATCTGCACCTCACTGTCCTCGAACAATTGTTGGGGTATGTTCTTCACACTCATTAAAACTCAGGAAGCGGCTTTAGAAAAGCTACAGAATGTCTTCAACATTACAGAACGAGTCCAGTTGACTGTGACTATCTACTACTGGCTATATTGTGGAACAATTTTTGAAGAACCAAGAAAAAGGAAATGTCTCTACATGTTTGTTCTGATAGATGTAGATGGCCTCGTTCATGCCTCTTATGACCTAGTTGTCCTCTCTATCCAGAATCTGCACCTCACTGTCCTCGAACAATTGTTGGGGTATGTTCCTCACACTCATTAAAACTGAAGAAGTGGCATGGACAGGCTACTGAATGTCTTCAACATTACAGAACAAGTCCAGTTGACTGTGACTATCTACTACTAGATATATTGTGGAACAATTTTTGAAGAACCAAGAAAAAGGAAATGTCTCTACATGTTTGTTCCGATAGATGTAGATGGCCTCCTTCATGCCTCTTATGACCCAGCTGTCCTCTCTATCCAGAATCTGCACCTCACTGTCCTTGAACAATTGTTGGGGTATGTTCCTCACACTCATTAAAACTGAAGAAGTGGCATGGACAGGCTACTGAATGTCTTCAACATTACAGAACAAGTCCAGTTGACTGTGACTATCTACTACTAGATATATTGTGGAACAATTTTTGAAGAACCGTGAAAAAGGAAATGTCTCTACATGTTCGTTCCGATAGATGTAGATGGCCTCCTTCATGCCTCTTATGACCCAGTTGTCCTCTCTATTCAGAATCTGCACCTCACTGTCCTCGAACAATTGTTGGGGTATGTTCTTCACACTCATTAAAACTCAGGAAGCGGCTTTAGAAAAGCTACAGAATGTCTTCAACATTACAGAACAAGTTCAGTTGACTGTGACTATCTACTACTAGATATATTGTGGAACAATTTCTGAAGAACTGTGAAAAAGGAAATGTCTCTACATGTTTGTTCCGATAGATGTAGATGGCCTCGTTCATGCCTCTTATGACCCAGTTGTCCTTTCTATCCAGAATCTGCACCTCATTGTCCTCGAACAATTGTTGGGGTATGTTCCTCACACTCATTAAAACTGAAGAAGTGGCATGGACAGGCTACTGAATGTCTTCAACATTACAGAACAAGTCCAGTTGACTGTGACTATCTACTACTAGATATATTGTGGAACAATTTCTGAAGAACCGTGAAAAAGGAAATGTCTCTACATGTTTGTTCCGATAGATGTAGATGGCCTCGTTCATGCCTCTTATGACCCAGTTGTCCTCTCTATTCAGAATCTGCACCTCACTGTCCTCGAACAATTGTTGGGGTATGTTCTTCACACTCATTAAAACTCAGGAAGCGGCTTTAGAAAAGCTACAGAATGTCTTCAACATTACAGAACGAGTCCAGTTGACTGTGACTATCTACTACTAGCTATATTGTGGAACAATTTTTGAAGAACCAAGAAAAAGGAAATGTCTCTACATGTTTGTTCTGATAGATGTAGATGGCCTCTTATGACCCAGTTGTCCTCTCTATCCAGAATCTGCACCTCACTGTCCTCGAACTATTGTTGGGGTATGTTCCTCACACTCATTAAAACTGAAGAAGTGGCATGGACAGGCTACTGAATGTCTTCAACATTACAGAACAAGTCCAGTTGACTGTGACTATCTACTACTAGATATATTGTGGAACAATTTTTGAAGAACCAAGAAAAAGGAAATGTCTCTACATGTTTGTTCCGATAGATGTAGATGGCCTCCTTCATGCCTCTTATGACCCAGTTGTCCTCTCTATTCAGAATCTGCACCTCACTGTCCTCGAACAATAGTTGGGGTATGTTCCTCACACTCATTAAAACTCAAGAAACGGCTTTAGAAAAGCTACAGAATGTCTTCAACATTACAGAACAAGTCCAGTTGACTGTGACTATCTACTACTAGATATATTGTGGAACAATTTCTGAAGAACCATGAAAAAGGAAATGTCTCTACATGTTTGTTCCGATAGATGTAGATGGCCTCCTTCATGCCTCTTATGACCCAGCTGTCCTCTCTATCCAGAATCTGCACCTCACTGTCCTCGAACAATTGTTGGGGTATGTTCCTCACACTCATTAAAACTGAAGAAGTGGCATGGACAGGCTACTGAATGTCTTCAACATTACAGAACAAGTCCAGTTGACTGTAACTATCTACTACTAGATATATTGTGGAACAATTTCTGAAGAACCAAGAAAAAGGAAATGTCTCTACATTTTTCGTAGTTTCTGAACGTTTCTCAGAGGATCTTTACTTTCTTCCACAGTGCAGAGGTTAAACAGGCATTTGGTAAAGCTCCCAACAGTAGGCAACCTTCAAATACAAATGGCGTTGAAGGCCCCCACCACTGTTTAGAGATGTTTGTTACGATTGATATAGATGTTTTTGTTTTTTTTTTGTCTCTTGTGAACCAGTTGTCGTCTCTATTCAAAATCTGCACCTCACTGTCCTGGAAATATTGTTGGTGTATGTTCCTGACATCCACTAGAACTGAAGAAGTGGCTTGGAAAAGCTCTGGAACCTCCTGAAAATTACAGAACAAGTCCAGTTGACTTTTTGTCTATCTATTATTAGATATATTGTGGAACAATTCCTGAAAAACCACAAAAAAAAGAAATGTCTCCATGATTCTTATAATTTCTGAAATGTTTCTCGGAGGATTAGTACTTTCTTCCAGAGTGCAGAGGTCAAACAGGCGTTAGGTGAAGCTCCTTACATCCGATAATTTCCGGCTTTCCTCCCAACAATACAAAACCTTCAATTACAATTAATTATCAGACTTTATTCTGTGCCCTCTTCAAATCCTGATCAGCGCTCCAGCTCCGGCCATGACTCATATGCCCGCTGCCTAATTAATCACCTCCTAATATCATAGCTCTACATGTACTCTCTATAGATAGGACAAGGAATCGATATCCGGTTGTTGCCAATCCCATTACCACTTCTAATGAAGCTGTGCTTTCTGCAGTAAATTATGTCTGTCCTCCCGCAGACCTTAATAGGATTGGATTTGTGGGACCGGAACTTTTCTCAACGTTTTGCCTGAAGGAGGCAACAGTGGCGCTCCAATGTTTTGAGAACTACAAGTTCCAACATGCCAATCCAGTCATATCACATGTGCCCACCCGCCCTCAGTCTGGTCATATGCCACTGTATATTCAATTCCAGTAAAAAATTGAAAATGAAAATGTACACCGATCGGCTATAACTTTATGACCACTGACAGGTTGCGTGAATAACATTGATTATTGCAACTCCCTTCTCATTGGCTTACCTTTAAAAAGAATATCCCCCCTTCAGTCCATCATGAACGCTGCTGCCAGGCTCAACCACCTTGCAAACTGCCAGGGGCAGACTGGCAACTTTCAGCCCAGGGGGAAAGTACATACCAAAGGCCCATAGTGCAGCAACTCGGCCCCGCTACCACTCTCCCTCTTCCCAGCCTTCTGCTGACCCTCATTCCAGGCTAAAACTCTGCTACCGGTACTATCTACTCACCGGCTGAATCTTGGTTCCTGACCTGGCCAGCAGGGGGCAGTTGGGGGGACTGGGACACCTTGGTTGGTGCTGGCGGGGGGGAGGAGAGTCTCCAGTGGGGCATTAAACTGGTCTCTGGACAGACACAGTTTACACCATCCATATCTGTAGCAAAAGTGGTGTTGCCTTTTTACTGGGAATCAGAGCGGCCCAGGGGGCAATTGCCCCCCTGCCCCCTGGCCCAGTCCTCCCCTGCAAACCGCTCTGTGTCTGCTACCCCTCTTTGCCAATCCCTCCATTGGCTGCCACTCAACCAACAAATTAAATTCAAGTTACTAACTAGAACTTACAAAGCCATCCATAACTTTGGCGCCCAGCTACATTGCTAACCTGGTCTCAAAATACCGACCAACTCGTTCTCTTCGTTCCTCCCAGGACCTCCTGCTCTCTAGCTCCCTTGTAACCACTTCCCATGCTCGCCTCCAGGACTTCTCCCGAGCTTCTCCCATCCTCTGGAATGCTCTACCCCCATCTGTCCGACTATCTCCTACTTTGTCTACTTTCAGACGATCCCTGAAAACACATCTCTTCAGAGAAACCCATCTGGCATCCACCTAACAACTGTACTTTTATTTTCTCCATCAGCCCATCCCACATTTATTACCTCTTGTATCTCTTGACCCTCCCTCTTAGATTGTAAGCTCTAACGAACAGGGCCCTCTGATTCCTACTGTATTAAAGTGTATTGTATTTGTACTGTCTACCCTCAAGTTGTAAAGCGCTGCGTAAACTGTCGGCGCTATATAAATCCTATATAATAATAATAATAATTATCTGGTTACAATGGCATCTGAAAGTGGGTGGGATATATTAGGCAGCAAGTAAACATGGTGTCTCCGAAGTTGATGTGTTTAACCACTTGCCGTCTGCTCACTAGAGCTCTACTGCGGGAAAGTGGCTGTTGTAGGTCTGATGACGTAGACCTACGTCGGCAGACACTCCCCCTTCTCAGCGGCGCGCGCGCCGCCGCCGGAGGCTCGCTCCCGCTGTATTCAGTCACAGCGGGAGTCGGGCCAGGGGAGGAGCAGTGGCGATCGCCGCCGCTCTTCCCCGATCATCGGGGAATCGAGTCTGGAGATCCGCCCGCTTGTGTAAACAAAGCGGGCGGATCTCCAAAGTGACAGACAGGGTCAGATTGCAGGGTTCAGCATAGCTGAACCTGCGATCTGTCCTTGAGTCACTCAGTCACCTCCCCCCACACACGTCAGTAAGCACCAGGCATACATTAACCCCTCCCTCTCCAAAAGCCACGCCCCTTTACAGTTAGAAACACGCCCCAAGGGACACATTTAACCCCTGCCTCTCCAATAAAATTAACCCCTTCCCTGCCAGTGTCATTTTTACAGTAACAGTGCATATGTATAGCACTGATTACTGTAGAAATGTCACTGGTAACCCAAAAAGTGTCAAAAATGTCAGTCAAGGGTCCTATCTGTCCGCCGCAATGTCGCAGTCCTGCAAAAAAAATCGCAGATCGCCGCCATTACTCGTTAAAAAAAAAACCCACCATAAACGACAAAAATCTTTCCCTTAGTTAGTAAACGCAATAACTTTTGCGCAAACCAATCAAAATACGCTTATTGAGATTTTTTTTACCAAACATATGTAGCAGAAAACAAATTGGCCTAAAATGATAAAAAATTTAGATTTTTTACATTTTTTTGGGGGGGAATTTCATATAAAAAAATGTGAAAAATATTGTTATTTTTTCAAAATTGTCGTTCTTTTTTTGTTTATAGCGCAAAAAGTAAAAATCGCACAGGTGATCAAATACCACCAAAAGAAAGCTCTGTTTGTGGGAAAAAAAGGACGTACATTTTGTTTGGGTACGGCGTCGCACGACCGCGCAATTTTTCCGTTAAAGTCGCACAGTGCCGAATCGCAAAAAGTGGACCAGACGTAAGACAGCAAAATCCTCCGGTGGTAAAGTGGTTAAAGCAGAAAAATGGGCATCACAGTTTGTTGTGTATAGGGTTGTGTAGACACAGACAGGTCAGAGTGCGCATGCTGACCTGTGTCTACAGCCAAAAGCACCTACAATTTTCGCGTGAGCATCAGACCTGGACCACCGAGCAATCGAAGAACGTGGCCTGGTCTGATGAAGCATGTTTTCTTTTACATCATGTGAATGGCCCGGTTTCAGCAGGATAATGCATCCTGCCATACTGCAAACGTGGTTCAAGAATGGTTTGAGGAACACAGCAACACGTCTGAGATGTTGACTTGGCCTCCATATCCTCCAGATCTCAATCCAATCAAGCATCTCTGGGATGTGCTGAGAAAACAAGTCCAACTCATGGAGGCCCCACTTCACAACTTTCAGGGGCTAAAGGATCTTCTACTGATGGCTTGGTCCAACATACTGCATACCTTCAGAGGTCTAATGGTATCCTCTGTGGACATTTATGGATACCATAGTTTGTCACCATTTCATGGTAGCGCACAACTTCAAGGCTTGACAAGTTTGGTATTTTTTTGTGCAACTATATACTGCGGTAGGCAGCCGCTCCTGGGCATACCGCCGTAGTTATACGTCGATCGTACGCAGGTGGGTAGGGGCGGCGCGCTCCTGCCCCCGCTCGTCAGCTGAGGATGCAGAGAAAGGATTGGGGATTCTCTGTGACAAAATTGAGACACCAGGGGTCTCTTTAGACTGCTGATATTTCACCAAAGTCCCCCCCCCCCCCCCACCCTGCTGGACTGATAAAAAATGTAAAAAATATAAATAATTTAAAATAACGTAATTAAGGGCTCATTCACACAGGTACTATTGCCACATGAATTAGTGGAGTTATGTAGAGCTGTGTTTTGGATCATACACCTTCACCCACCCAGGCTGGGTGGGGAGGGCCCTGTCAGGTAGGCCACACGGGGCCCCATGATTTATAACAGGAGCCTTGACCACCACGCCCAGTTTTTGTTGGCAATCTGGTGTTCTGGGAATCCCCTGCTTGTAAAGGAGGAGAAGAGTTCTGAGCCTACCCCCCCCCCCCCCACACCTGCAGGTTCCTCTCTATCACTCGGATCCAGAAAGCCAAAAAAAAAATGCCAATACTAAGGAGTTTCCATTCCTTCAATATGGACATCACCTTTAAATCTGAACATGTCAAACCAGAAAGTGTATATGGGTCAAAAGGCGGTCAAATTTCATGGTCATCACAGAACTTACGTTCTGCAAACATAGTTACATAGTTAGTCAGGTTAAAAAAAAAAGACACAAGTCAATGCGGCTCAACCAATAAAAAACAAAAAACAGTAAAGAAAACCCAACCATACAATCCCATATACACAATCCTATACCCGCAGTTGATCCAGAGGAAGGCGAAAAAACCCCAGCAAAGCATGATCCAATTTGCTACAGCAGGGGAAAGAATTCCTTCCTGATCCCCGAGAGGCAATCGGATATTCCCTGGATCAACTTTACCTATAAATATTAGTACCCATTTATATTTTTTACACCTAGGAAAGAATTCAGGATTTTTTTAAAGCAATCTAGTGAGCTGGCCAGAACCACCTCTGGAGGGAGTCTATTCCACATTTTCACAGCTCTTACGGTGAAGAAACCTTTCCGTATTTGGAGACAAAATCTGTTTTTCCTCCAGACGTAAAGAGCACCCCCGTCTCCTCTGTGATGACCTGAAAGTGAATAACTGAACACCAAGTTCACTATATGGACCCCTTATGTATTTATACATGGAGATCATATCCCCCCCTTATGTATTTATACATGGTGATCATATCCCCCCTTATGTATTTATACATGGAGATCATATCCCCCCTTATGTATTTATACATGGAGATCATATCCCCCTTATGTATTTATACATTGTGATCATATCCCCCCTTATGTATTTATACATGGAGATCATATCCCTCCTTATGTATTTATACATGGTGATCATATCCCCCCTTATGTATTTATACATGGAGATCATATCCCCCCTTCTGTATTTATACATGGTGATCATATCCCCCCTTATGTATTTATACATGGAGATCATATCCCCCCTTCTGTATTTATACATGGAGATCATATCCCCCCCCCTTATGTATTTATACATGGAGATCATATCCCCCTTCTGTATTTATACATGGAGATCATATCCCCCCCTGTGTATTTATACATGGAGATCATACCCCCCCTTATGTATTTATACATGGTGATCATATCCCCCCTTATGTATTTATACATGGAGATCATAACCCCCTTATGTATTTATACATGGTGATCATATCCCCCCTTATGTATTTATACATGGAGATCATATCCCCCCTTCTGTATTTATACATTGTGATCATATCCCCCCTTATGTATTTATACATGGAGATCATATCCCCCCTTCTGTATTTATACATGGAGATCATACCCCCCCCTTATGTATTTATACATGGAGATCATATCCCCCCCTTGTGTATTTATACATGGAGATCATATCCCCCCTTATGTACTTTTACATGGAGATCATATCCCCCCTTCTGTATTTATACATGGAGATCATATCCCCCCCTTATGTATTTATACATGGAGATCATATCCCCCTTCTGTATTTATACATGGAGATCATATCCCCCCTTGTGTATTTATACATGGAGATCATACCCCCCCTTATGTATTTATACATGGTGATCATATCCCCCCTTATGTATTTATACATAGAGATCATATCCCCCCCTTATGTATTTATACATGGAGATCATATCCCCCTTCTGTATTTATACATGGAGATCATATCCCCCCTTGTGTATTTATACATGGAGATCATGCCCCCCTTATGTATTTATACATGGTGATCATATCCCCCCCTTATGTATTTATACATGGTGATCATATCCCCCCTTATGTATTTATACATGGTGATCATATCCCCCCTTATGTATTTATACATGGAGATCATATCCCCCCTTCTGTATTTATACATTGTGATCATATCCCCCCTTATGTATTTATACATGGAGATCATATCCCCCTTCTGTATTTATACATGGAGATCATACCCCCCTTATGTATTTATACATGGAGATCATATCCCCCTTCTGTATTTATACATGGAGATCATATCCCCCCCTTGTGTATTTATACATGGAGATCATACCCCCCCTTATGTATTTATACATGGTGATCATATCCCCTCTTATGTATTTATACATGGAGATCATATCCCCCCCCCCACTTATGTATTTATACATGGAGATCATATCCCCCCTTATGTATTTATACATGGAGATCATAACCCCCTTATGTATTTATACATGGTGATCATATCCCCCCTTATGTATTTATACATTGTGATCATATCCCCCCTTATGTATTTATACATGGAGATCATATCCCCCCTTATGTATTTATACATGGTGATCATATCCCCCCTTATGTATTTATACATGGTGATCATACCCCCCTCCTCCCTTATGTATTTATACATGGTGATCATATCCCCCCTTAATCACCTCTTCTAAAGAGAGAATAAATTCAGTTCCTCTAATCTCTCCTCCTAGCTGAGCTCCTCCATGCCTCTTATCAGTTTGGTTGCCCTTCTCTGCACTTTCTCCATTTCCCCGATATCCTTTTTAAGAACTGGTGCCCAAAGCTGAACTGCATATTCCAGATGAGGTCTGGATTTGTACAGGGGCAAAATTATATCTCTCTCTCTGGAGTCCATACCTCTGTTAATACAAGAAAGGACTTTGCTTGCTTTGGAAACAATTCTCCTTTAACATTCCTCTGGCAGTTTAGCCGCAGCAATATCCGATCATGGCGCAACGCAGAACGCCACGGATCCACGCCAGCCCCCATCATAACTAGGTCGCTGGCGGATGAGAAGTGCCAGGACTAATGATATGTCACAGCGTCCCGTAGGGTCCTCCAAAATCACATCCATCAGCCAGCAGTCAGTTTTACGAGATGCTCTGTACTTTAATTATATTATCTCCCCCATTATTACTGGGCAGGCCAGCTCCCAGCTGGAATAAAAAGGTTATATAATGTCTGTTTTTGCAGAGCGGCCCCGTTCTGACCTATAGATTCTTTAAGGGGGAAACTTCCCTCTCCCGTTCTCCGCACCAGGGTGACTTTATAAATGGCTGAGGGACGGATTGTTAATGCAAGGTCAAAGTGTGGGCTAATGCGGCAATAAAAGCGAAATGTAATTGATTTGTTATGTTCCCATGGTGGAAGGGGCTCCGGGAGCCTTGGCGCAGGCGAGATCAGTAATTGATTTGTTATGTCTTGAATGGAGACTAATGTGCTGTCTATATTTAGGATCCCAGATGTGTTAAGAAAAGTCCTTTAATGGATGGGGGTGACATGAAGAAGGCAAGCCGAGCTGTAAAATTTAGGATATCCGCTGGTCTTGTCTGAAAGCCCCATTGTCAATCCCAAATATACACTGAACAAAACTATAAACACAACAATTTTGTTTTTGCCCCCATTTATCACTGAACTGAACTCAAAGATCTAAGACTTTTTCTATGTACACAAAAGGCCGATTTCTCTCCAATATTGTTCACAAATCTGTCTAAATCTGTGTTAGTGATCACTTTTCCTTTGCCAAGATAATCCATCCACCTCACAGGTGCGGCATATCAAGATGCTGATTGGACAGCATGATTATTGCACAGGTGTGCCTTAGGCTGGCCACAATAAAAGGCCACTCTAAAATGTGCAGTTTTACTGTGTTGGGTGTTGGGGGTTGGGGGGGGGGGGGGTCCGAAAACCTGGTCCGTCAGTATCTGGTGTGACCTCCATTTACCAACACATCTCCTTGGCATAGAGTTGATCAGGTTGGTGATTGTGGCCTGTGGAATGTTGGTCCACTCCTCTTCAATGGCGAAGTTGCTGGATATTGGCAGGACCTGGAACACGCTGTCGTATACACGGATCCAGAGCATCCCAAACATGCTCAATGGGTGACATGTCCGGTGAGTATGCTGGCCATGCAAGAACTGGGATGTTTTTAGCTTCCAGGAATTCCAGGAGTAAATCAATTACTGATCTCACCTGCACCAAGGCTAGATATTCAGAGGTTACCAGTTTGGGCTCGCTTACACATTTGGCACCTTGTCGCCCCTCATAGAGGCAGTTATTGCTGGCAGGCGATATGTCACCACTTTACCTCTTGTTTTAACCCTAAATTGCTTGCACAGTGCACTCCCGGCACAGAGACCAGGGTTTCATCAGGTTCCTGTTCCAGTTCACCTGATCATTGTGATAGCCTATGATTGGCAGCGATCAGTTACTGTGAAGCCCACCTCTGTGTTTCTCTCTCTGTAAAAGGAGGGGAGAGATGAGAGATACTTTGTACCTCCCTCTTTTCTTGCAGAAAAAAAAAATAAAATAAAATATATATATATATATATATATATATATATATATATAGTACATATACATACAGTATATATATATATATATATATATATATATATATATATATATATATATATATATATGTATATAGTACAAATATATACAGTATATATATATATATATATATATATATATATATACACACAGTATATATATACACATTATATATATATAAATAAATATATATATATATATATATAAATATATATATATATATATATATATATATATATATATATATATAAAATATATATATATATATATATATATGTATATATACGTATGTGTATATATATATATATATATATATATATAAAATAAAAAATAAATAAATAAAAAATAGCTGAATCAAGGTTTGATCTGGGTCAATGCCAGGGTCAATCGAGGGTCAAAGGTCAGGGTCGGTGTATTTTGGGAATGATTTTTTTTTTTTTTTTAAAGGATTTTTTAAATTAGCATCAGTATCAGTGTATTTTAAGAAGAAAAAAAAAAAAAGAGCTCTATTGTTTTTGTGTTTTATTAGTGCCAGTTCACACATGTAATGCAGGAATCCTGCAAACCCACTGCCGGTTCCCGCATCGCACTTGAATCGCAGGCAGTTCACACTGCCATGTTCCTGTTCCAGTTCACCTGATCACTGTGATAGCCTATGATTGGCTATCACAGCGATCAGTTACTTTGAAGCCCACCCCTGTGTTTCTCACTTTGTAAAAGGAGGGGAGAGATACTTTATACCCCCCTCTTTCCTTGCAGAGAAAAAATAAATAAATAAATAAATAAATAAATATATATATATATATATATATATATATATATATATATATATATATATAAAATAAAAAATAGCTGAATCAAGGTTTGATCTAGGTCAATGCCAGGGTCAAGCAAGGGTCAAAGGTCAGGGTCAGTGTATTTTGGTAATGATTTTTTATTTTTTTTAAAAAATGATTTTTTAAATTAGCATTAGTATCAGTGTATTTTAACCACTTAAGCCCCGGAAGATTTTACCCCCTTCCTGACCAGGGGGTATTTTGCGATTCGGCACTGCGTGACTTTAACGGACAATTGCGCGGTTGTGCGACGCTGTACCTAAACGAATTTGGCGTCCTTTTTTTCCCACAAACAGCGCTTTCTTTTGGCGGTATTTGATCACCTGTGCGATTTTTTGATCACGTGCTATAAACAAAAAAAGAGCATAAATTTTGCAAAAATAGCAATATTTTTCCCTTTTTTTTATATGAAATTCCCCCCCAAAAAAAATGTAAAAATCAAAATTTTTTAACATTTTCGGCCAATTTGTTTTATGCTACCTATGTTTGGTAAAAAAAATTGCAAAAAGCGTATTTTGATTGGTTTGCGCAAAAGTTATTGCGTTTACTAACTAAGGGAAAGATTTTTGTCATTTTTGTTGTTTTTTTTTTAACGCGTAATGGCGGCGATCTGCGATTTTTTTTTGACAGATTGGACCCTTGACTGACATTTTTGACACTTTTGGGGTTACCAGTGACATTTCTACAGTAATCAGTGCTATATATATGCACTGTTACTGTAAAAATACATTGGTAGTGAAGGGGTTAACTTTATTTGAGAGGGAGGGGCTGTGTGTGTCCCTAGGGGCGTGATTCTAACTGTGATTGGCTGTGGCTTCAGCTGTATGCAGAGTGATCAACGGATCTACATAGTAGATCCATATGATCATCTCTCATACAGAGGGGAGAATGACAGGCAGCTTGTTTACACAAGCTGCCTGACTTTCTCCCTCTCCCCCGCCGATCGCAGAGTGGCCGGCGGACATCGGGTCCGCTGGTCACACGCGCGGGGGGGTCCGTGACCACGCGGGAGCTGGAGCGCGCCTCCGGCGGCGCGCTCTCGCTCCCTAGACCCTCACAAGCTAGTGACGTAGCCCTACGTCACTTTGCCTGTGAGGGGCTGACCGCCGCCGTAGATAGTCGTGCGGCGGTCGGCAAGTGGTTAAGAAGAAAAAAAAGCGAAATGAGCTCTATTGTTTTTGGGATTTATTAGTGCCGGTTCACACATATGCCGGGAACCCTGCGAACCTACTGCGGGTTCCCGCATCGCACTTGACTCACAGGCAGTTCCCACTGCCATATATGAATCGCTGGGGGTGTCAATACAAAGTTAACGACACCCCCAGATCAGTCCGCATATCGCAGTGCGAACTGTCAGTTCTGACATGAATCAGATAACAGAGGTGTGAATACTTATGCAATCCGATTCTGGTGCGGAACAAAAAAAGGGTCCTGTGTGACTTTGGTCCTAATGTAATGCGAATTCAGCCATACAATTGTTTTTTTTTTTTTTTTTGTTGGTTGAGCCAGATGGTGTCTTTTTTCAACCTGACTAACTATGTAACTATATGTAATCTATATGGCTGAATTTGCAACCCACAGACATCGCATGTGATTTGCATAGCAGTGCGGTGCGAATCACACGCGATGTCTGACATTGCATATGTGTGAACCGGCACTTACAGGTACAAATAAAATACACATATGTGGTATCACTGCGATCATCCAGAGCAGGAAAATGTATTTTGATACTTTGGGTAGTAACAAAACATATACAGCAAAATTAACCGCTTTACCCCCGCTCACATTGCTGCTACTGCGGCAATGTGGCTCGTTATCGTCCAGCGACGTAAACCTACGTCGCTGGACTCCTCCCCTTGTGGGCGGCGCGAGCGCACCGCTGGAGGCACACTCCTGCTGTTTTCAGTCACAGCGGGAGTCAAGCCAGGGGAGGAGCGGCGGTGATCACCGCTGCTCTTCCCCGATCGTCAGGGAATCGAGTGTGGAGATCCGCCCGCTTGTGTAAACAAAGCGGGCGGATCTCCTAAGTGACAGACAGTGACAGATTACAGGATTCAGCATAGCTGAACCTGCGATCTGTCCCTGTGTCATTCAGTCCCCTCCCCCCACACATGTCAGTAAGCACCAGGCATACATTAACCCCTCCCTCTCCAATAAAATTAACCCCTTCCCTACCAGTGTAATTTTTACAGTAACAGTGCATATGTATAGCACTGATTATTGTAGTAATGTCACTGGTACTCCCAAAAGTGTCAAAAATGTCAGTCAAGGGTCCAATCTGTCCACCGCAATGTCGCAGTCCCGCAAAAAAATCGCAGATCGCCGCCATTACTCGTTAAAAAAAAAAACACCAACAATGACAGAAATCTTTCCCTTAGTTAGTAAACGCAATAACTTTTGCACAAACCAATCAAAATACTCTTATTGCGATTTTTTTTACCAAACATAGGTAGCAGAAAATAAATTGGCCAAAAATGATAAAAAATTTTGATTTTTTACATTTTTTTGGGGGGAATTTCATATAACAAATGTGAAAAATATTGTTATTTTTTCAAAATTTTCACTCTTTTTTTGTTTATAGCGCAAAAAGTAAAAATCACACAGGTGATCAAATACCACCAAAAGAAAGCTCTGTTTGTGGGAAAAAAAGGACGTCAATTTCATTTGGGTACGGCATTGCGAGACCGCGCAATTGTCAGTTAAAGTCGCACAGTGCCGAATCGCAAAAAGTGGCCTGGACGTAAGACAGCAAAATCCTCCGGTGGTAAAGTGGTTAAAAAAAAAAAAAAAAATTATATGATAATAAAAAAAAAAAAAAAAAAAATCAGGAGATCTCCATTACCATTTACCACCAACTGAGAATCCCAATTTTGTTCTGGAAAAAAAAAATGCGGTATACTCCACCTGGATGCACAATAGTTGTGATATTTACGGTTTTACTAACACGTCAAAGTTGAAAAATTGTACTTAGGCATTAAGATTTGTTTTACCCTTAGGCAGGAAGGGGTAACAGACAGAAGATGTTGGAATTATTTAAGATATGAATATTATTGTGGGGGGTGATCCTGATGATTTAACCTTTCATTTATCTGCTATTAACCTATTACATTTTGTCAATCATTTTTTTTTATCTAGTTTTGTTGTAAAAAATATTTACTGATACAGAGGGGGGGTCTCACGACATTGTGTTCTTCTCATTGCTCAGGGTGAAACTAAAGTGCTGAAGCTGAAGAATTTGCGTCCTCAAGACTACGCCAATTATACGTGTCAAGTGTCCGTGCGGAATGTTTGCGGAATCCCCGATAAATCCATCACTTTCCGGCTCACTAACAAGACAGGTAAGGGATAAGGAAAGAAAATTGGTAGTGGCTGCCTATCACTTCTCTCTCTTTTTATTCTTCTCTGGAGCATTGTCCCCGTCCAGTGATAAGCACATTGAAACCCAGCTCACTCCTCTCTATTGGATACTTCAACAGTTAGTGAAAGATTTGTATAAAAAGATAAATAAATATTAGCAACACGAATATCAGATCGTACCCCACACAGAAAGATAACAATCACGCAATTGCTATGGACAGATATTGGGGAAACGAGGATAACAATAAAAGACCACAACTACACTGAACAAACAACATTAAATAGATCAACAAAACACATTAAGCACGACACTTAACGTTACATAATGTATACAATGTAAAAATAATGATACAATGTAATATATACAGTATGTAAATATCTACAAAGCTGAAATTTCTCAGATTTTGCCATTGTGTCCATCATTCTTTTATTTTGCTGACGCACAATATTTGGGTGCACAAAAGCTAATAGAGAGAAAATAATAAAAATCCTGTTTGGATACAATCTTGTTAAGAAAAGTAAGGGTCCTTTCACATGGGGCGGACCGTATTTTGGTCCACTCCGGCACTTTTCTTTTTTTTTTTTTTTTACGGACACGGGTGACACTTGTGTCATCCGGTCCGTATGCCTGCAAATCATCCCATCCATTTGCGGATGATATACGGACATAATGTATGTCTATGGGATTGCGGATGTCAGCGGATGACACCGCTGACATCCGATTTTGCGTCCTTTCCATTTTTTAAACGGAAGAAAAATAGGGTTCTGTTCCGTTCCAAAAGTCATCCGCTGACATCCGCAATTCCATTGATATGCATTATGTCCGTATATCATCCGCAAATGGATGGGATGATATACGGACATACGGACCGCCCGTGTGAAAGGACCCTAAGTCTGCGCACTCATTACCAGGTTTTGTCTCAAATCTCAAATAAATTGTACCCCTGTGTAGTGTGTGACATACACACAGTCCATTTACAACAGAAACTTGATTTTACATTGAAATTAGGGTATTCACATTTGCCAAAATTTTGGCAAAATTGGCTCCTGATTGTGAGGCTTTTTTGCTGTGTGATGTGGCTTTCAGTGGCGGCTGGTGCTCCATGGGTCAGGAGGGGGGGCGGCAGACAGACCACACCATACCCCCCCCCCGGACCACACCAGCCTGCACACCATACCCCCCCCCCCCCCGGACCACACCAGCCAACACACCCGTCACCGGCTCACTCACCCCTCACCCGGGACATGTGGACGGGCAGCAGCGGCGGCGACTTCCCCCTCAGTGAAGTCTTCCACGTCTCCTCCCTCCTCCTCCTTGGTCAATGGCATGGCTTCTCCTTTCGGCCGATCGGGAAACGGGTCTCAGGACCCGCTTCCTGATTGGCCAAGAGGAGAATCCGTGTGACAATAGCGAATATTCATTCGCTATTGTCACACAACTGGGTGGGCTTGGGGCGCACTGTTCTGCGCCCCAAGCCAAGCCTTTTTTGAAGCCTATTTGAGCCTCTGGCTCCAATCACGTGCTTAAAAAAAAAAAACCCATTGGAATCCATGCGTCCGGCGCCCCTGCATGTAGATTGGGAGGCCGGATGCATGGAAGGGGGGGGGGGCGGCGCCCCTGTACCCCCAATGTTCTCTGTCCTTGTTTTTTTTTGTTTTTTTTCAATTTTTAATTTTTTTTCCCCTCACTTTTGTGTGCCTCATTATTTTACAGTTTTTTTCACAGTAAGAAACTTGAAATAAAAATGTTCCACCTTTTTGTTGCTTTATCGCTGTGGGATGTGGCTTTGTTGAGCAAAGCCAAGTTATATCCCATGATGTGAGGAAAACATCATATAATAAAATTCCCCCCAAAATATGGAAAAAAATTCCAATGTTCTCTGTCCTTGTTTTTTTTTTTTTTTTCTTTTCAATTTTTACTTTTTTTTCCCCTCACTCTTGTGTGCCTCATTATTTTACAGTTTTTTTCACAGTAAGAAACTTGAAATAAAAATGTTCCACCTTTTTGTATATTTAATTGTTAAAAGTAAAATATAAATTCCAAAAATAACAAAAAAATTGATTCTTAGGTCTCTTTTAATTTTTATGTTGACTGTTTTTTGTTTTTTTGCTGTCCACAAAAATGTTAAAGGAAAGAATGAAAAATGAAATGCATGCATACAAAAAAAAAAAAAAAAAAAGCCTTAAGAACCTGCATGCCTAAAAAACACCCTAATTTTTGTCTTCTTTATTGACTCCGTGTTCCACAAACGCCAGATATTTTGTCAAATTAAAAAAAAAGCTCCTCCCTTTTATTTAATGATATCCAGCTGACCCCAAGCTACTGTCAAAAAGTGATGATCTGATAGAAGGCATGTAACCAGTGTTATACTGGGAATAACTGGAAATAATATTGGAATCCTGCAGTGATACATTGTAGCAGTGTGTGAGTGGATGGCAGCATATAATAATTCATCCTCATCCATTGTCACCTACATTATTATACAAATTATCTTCATTTTGGATTTACGCCTCGTCCATATGATGCATGGCTTTAAACAAGGTGGGGGGGGGGGGGGTCAGTGACCTTCAGATCCATTCAATGGATCCATACAGCATTCTATGCGGAGTTTGAGGTTTTGTCTATTATGACCTCTGTTTATAAAGTTGAGCAATAAAACTTCTGTGTTACCAATATCTACCTGTAGATGACCCCTGGTGGTGGAGCCTCCATTCACAGCCTCCTGTAAAATGCCCATCTAACCATTTCCCTTTGGTGTCGAGGCCTGACACAACCAGTCCAGTCTACTAAATATTTCAATTAGCGAGTAATGACGGACCTACGGAAGGCTGTTATGGGCCTGTTAATCAGCAAAAACTTTGTTATTAGTAATAGATAAATAATAAATATTATTTATTTATTTATCACAGTATTAAATATTATTATTATTTATTTATTTATCACAGTAATAAATATTATAGTTGTGTTTTGTTTTTGTTTTTGTTTTTTTGTTTTAAAAGAAAAGCAAGGCTTTCTTAGTGGTATGACACTAAAATGATGATTCTAGTACAAAGGACTGCAGATGCAATACAGACTTACACATTGCAGATACAGATAACATTTTGGCTTTTACTGTAATTTTTTTTTTTTTGTTTTTTTTTTTGTTTTAAAAGAAAAGCAAGGCTTTCTTTTAGTGGTATGACCCAAACTTTTTTTTTACTAATTTTATTTTATTTATTTATTTATTTATTTTCAATCCATAGACAAAAAAAACTAAATAAATAAAATAAATACACTTTTATTTTTCCTACTTTGTTCAGTTTTTGAAAAAGTTATTGTTACTGTCGATAAAAAATAAATACATTTTATTCTATAATTTGTCCTGTTTAAATTGACACTAAAATGATGATTATAGTACAAAGGACTGCAGATGCAATACAGACTTACACATTGTAGATACAGATAAAATGAAGGCTTTTACTGTAATTTTTTTTTTGTTTTTTGTTTTTTTGTTTTAAAAGAAAAGCAAGGCTTTCTTTTAGTGGTATGACCCAAATGTATTTTTACTAATTTTATTTATTTATATATATTTTTTTTTCAATCCATAGACAAAAAACGAAATAAATAAAATAAATACACTTTTTTTTTCCCTACTTTGTTCAGTTTTTGAAAAAGTTATTGTTACTCTCGATAAAAAATAAATACATTTTATTCTATAATTTGTCCTGTTTAAATTGACACTAAAATGATGATTCTAGTACAAAGGACTGCAGATGCAATACAGACTTACACATTGCAGATACAGATAACATTTTGGCTTTTACTGTAATTTTTTTGTTTTTTTTTTTTGTTTTTTTTTTGTTTTTTTTGTTTTAAAAGAAAAGCAAGGCTTTCTTTTAGTGGTATGACCCAAACTTTTTTTTACTAATTTTATTTTATTTTATTTATTTATTTATTTTCAATCCATAGAAAAAAACTAAATAAATAAAATAAATACACTTTTATTTTTCCTACTTTGTTCAGTTTTTGAAAAAGTTATTGTTACTGTCGATAAAAAATAAATACATTTTATTCTATTAATTGTCCTGTTTAAATTGACACTAAAATGATGATTATAGTACAAAGGACTGCAGATGCAATACAGACTTGCACATTGTAGATACAGATAAAATGAAGGCTTTTACTGTAATTTTTTTTTTGTTTTTTTTTTGTTTTTTGTTTTTTTGTTTTAAAAGAAAAGCAAGGCTTTCTTTTAGTGGTATGACCCAAATGTATTTTTACTAATTTTATTTATTTATTTATTTTTTTTTTTTCAATCCATAGACAAAAAACTAAATAAATAAAATAAATACACTTTTTTTCCCTACTTTGTTCAGTTTTTGAAAAAGTTATTGTTACTCTCGATAAAAAATAAATACATTTTATTCTATAATTTGTCCTGTTTAAATTGACACTAAAATGATGATTCTAGTACAAAGGACTGCAGATGCAATACAGACTTACACATTGCAGATACAGATAAAATGAAGGCTTTTAATATATATATATATATATATATATATATATATATATATATATATATATATATACATATTTTTTTATGTAACACTATTACAAATATTAAACTAAATAAAAACATTTTAGATTTTACTGATTAAAAAAAACAAAAACAAACAATTACCAGGAAAAATACAAAAAAGGGAAGAATGAGTTAATTAGGGCTAATAACGGTAGACTAGGAATGAATAAAGAGATAAATAGGAACAAATGATATTACAAAAAAAAAAAAACTTTTTTTTTTTTTTTTTACCTGCCAGGTTGCTTTAACTGACATCATATGCAGATGGAGCTCATCTGCAGATGTAAATTTAAAAGTAAAAATGTTACTTTGTATCTCTCTATCTCCTGTCTTATCAATGTTTATAAACAATATTAGTTTGTATCTCTCTATTACTGTCTGAACACTCTTTATAAACAATGTTACTTTATATCAATCTCCCGTCTGAGCAATGTTTAGAAACAATGTTATGTTGTATCTCTCTATCTCCTGTCTGAACAATGTTTATAAACAATGATTTATATATATATATATATCTCCCGTCTGAACAATGTTTATAAACAATGTTACTTTGTATCTCTCTATCTCCCATCAGAACAATGTTTAACTAGTCAGATTGCTTTAACTGACATAATTTGCAGATGGAACTCATTCCTGTGATCTGCAGATGTAAATTCAAAAGCAAAAATGTTACTTTGTACCTTTCAATCTCCCATCTAATCGATGTTTATAAACAACATAACTTTTTATGTCTCTATCTCCTGTCCGAACAATGTTTATAAACAATGATGTTATATATATATATATATATATATATATATATATATATATATATATCTCCCATCTGAACAATGTTTATAAACAATTATATTTTATATCTATCTATATCTATAAATAGATAGATAGATAGATAGATAGATAGATAGATAGATAGATAGATAGATAGATAGATAGATATCCTGTCTGAGAAATGTTTATAAACAATGTTACTTTGTATCTCTCTATCTTCCGTCTGAACAATGTTTATAAACAATGCCACTTTGTTTATAAATATTGTTCAGACTGAAGATAGAGGGATACATAGTAGCATTGTTTATAAACATTGTTCAGACAGAAGATAGAGGGATACAATGTTACTTTGTATCTCTCTATCTTCCGTCTGAACAATGTTTATAAACAATGCTACTTTGTTTATAAATATTGTTCAGACTGAAGATAGAGGGATACAAAGTAGCATTGTTTATAAACATTGTTCAGACAGAAGATAGAGGGATACAATGTTACTTTGTATCTCTCTATCTTCCGTCTGAACAATGTTTATAAACAATGCTACTTTGTTTATAAACATTGTTCAGACAGAAGATAGAGGGATACAAAGTAGCATTGTTTATAAACATTGTTCAGACAGAAGATAGAGGGATACAATGTTACTTTGTATCTCTCTATCTTCTGTCTGAAACATGTTTATAAACACTGTGACAGATGATCTGTTTTTTGTACAGTAGCATGTACAGCTGCTGTACTTACCCACAGTGAGTGTAGCATGCTCTGTGTCCACAACATAGACCCTCTGTCAAGTTTTTATCGCTCTCTATGACTAACCCATTTCCAGCCTGTTCAGCAGAAGATAAATTAGCACCATCACAAAGCTGAGCCCTCCCTGTGCCCCCCCCCCCCATCCTTTATTCTGTCCTAACTCCGCCCCCCTCCTGATGTCAGCATGATAGGGCCCAGCTTGCTCACAGTATAGAACCTCCCACTCTCAGGCTGATTTCTGGTGTGCTGGGGATTGGGATAAGATGATTTTTCATTCTTTTTCTTTTTCTTTTTTTCTTTTTTTATGAATTTATAATCAGAAAGAAAATCTTACATTTTATAACTATAATTTAATATTTATAAATAGGAAATCCTACATTTATTTACAGAAATAGTTTTCTATAGTCACCCTTTACACAATAACACGGTTATGATGATAACTCACACTGAGCCCTACAGGTCATTTATACCCAATGTGAAATATCTCTAGACTCCGCCTCCTACTAATTAACATCCATACACTGGTGACACGCCCTCTGAAGCCCCTCCCAACTTGAATACTTCTACTTCCCACTTATCCATTTACAGAGCAATCAATCCTGCTGGAAGCCTTATCTAAGTTTCACTTTATGTGAGACAACCCAGTATACAGACGTTTGATTGGACGATGGATTTCATATATTTGCACAAAATTAATAATTTTTAAACAATATTTGGTAATAAATATTGCATAGCAATTTGACGTTGCTATGATTTTTAAGGTCCACCCAGACTGGATTTATTAGGTGTGACTTAAAAAAAAAAGTGTCAGACACGGTTTTGACCCAAGCTATCTAACTAAATCTCACCAGCGGAGGCGCTAGAGGCTGAATGATGTGGCTTCCAATGTGATTTGTCTTAGTGCTTATTACTCTGTGTGTTAAAGCTGACCTCCAGGCAAACCGCTAAATACACACTTGAAATACATAGAAAAAATTGCAGGATTTCTGTCCATCCAGTCCTGAGATTTACTCAGCTCTGTCACATAGCACAGCACCACCTGGCAGAGCAGAATACCTGATTTGTCCCTGCTCCAGTTTAGTAACACTTACAGGTCTTGCCCCACCCCCTTCTGTCCATCCAGTCCTGAGATTTACTTAGTTCTGCCACATAGCACAGCACCGTCTGGCAGAGCAGGAGACCTGATTTGTCCTTCTCCAGTTTAGCAACGCTTGCAGGTCTTGCCCCGCCCCTTCTGTCCATCCAGTCCTGAGATTTTACTCAGCTCTGTCACATAGCACATCACCGTCTGGCAGAGCAGAAGACCTGATTTGTCCCTTATCCAGTTTAGTAACACTTGCAGGTCTTGCCCCGCCCCCTTCTGTCCATCCAGTCCTGAGATTTACTTAGTTCTGCCACACAGCACAGCACCGTCTGGCAGAGCAGGAGACCTGATTTATCCCTTCTCCAGTTTAGTATCACTTTCAGGTCTTGTCCCGCCCCCTTCTGTTCATCCAGTCCTGAGATTTTACTCAGCTCTGTCACACAGCACAGCACCGTCTGGCAGAGCAGGAGACCTGATTTTTCCTTCTCCAGTTTAGTAACGATTGCAGGTCTTGCCCCGCCCCCTTCTGTCCATCCAGTCCTGAGATTTACTCAGCTCTGTCACATAGCACAGCACCGTCTGGCAGGAGCAGAATAACTGATTTGTCCCTGCTCCAGTTCAGTAACACTTGCAGGCCTTGTCCCGCCCCCAGTCTGTGATTGGAAAGTGAAAGGAAGCAGCAGCAGGTCCTTTTCTATGCCACTTTGGTCTCTCCACCTATCAGCATACTCCTTGAACTGCAGCAAAACTGATTGGCTTCCTGTGCTGCTTCTCTCTCTCTCAGTATAAGCTCTGCTGTGCAAGGACTGCAAAAGGCCGATACCAAGTTAGATTTGGGTACTTACACTTTTTTTAGTTTTTGATAGTTTGGGGAAGAGTCAGACCACCTGTCAAATTTTTGTTGCTGCCCGTGTCCCCATTGGGGGGGATTCATTCCTCTGATGGCTAAAATGAGGGGAAATCCAAACTTTTAGAGCTGTCCCCGAAACAAGAGGCGAGGGGATATTTTCTCAAAGAGGTAGACTGGTTCTGACGGAATACCCCTTATTTGGGGAGATTTCCCTTAACTTCCTGTTGTCCTTCTGGGACAGGAAGTGAGGAAAAATCTCCCCAAGTGATGGACAATAAACATGTGTGGTTAGTTTCGTCCCGAATAAATATTGGGACACATTTTTTGTTATTCAGAGATTCGGATATACAATATCTCACAAAACTGAGTACACCCCTCACATTTTAGTAAATATTTTATTCTATCTTTTCATGTGACAACACTGAAGAAATGACACTTTGCTACAATGTAAAGTAGTGAGTGTACAGCTTGTATAACAGTGTAAATTTGCTGTCCCCTCAAAATAACTCAACACACAGCCATTAATGTCTAAATGTCTATGAAAAGATAAGAATAAAATATTTACAAAAATGTGAGGGGTGTACTCACTTTTGTGAGATACTGTATCTGAATACCCGAACTGCAGTATAAACGAAGTGTACCGAATGCTCCGAATAACGGAACAAAATTCGAATTCGATTTGAATTTGAATTGAAATTTGAATCGCATTTTACATTGCATTCCACTGTAAATATATTTCTGAAATCAAAGACTGTGTGTGTAATTAGTGTACCAATTCGGAATAATGCTGTTTTCGTTAAGTCAAAGATGATTTAACCACTTCTGGACCGGAAGGATTTGCCCCCTTAATGACCAGGCCATTTTTTGCAATTCGGCACTGCGTTATTTTATTGGACAAATGCGCGGTCGTGTGACGCTGTACCTAAATAAAATTGATGTCCTTTTTTCCCACAAATAGAGCTTTCTTTTGGTGGTATTTGATCACCTGTGCGATTTTTATTTTTTGCGCTATAAACAAAAAAACAGCGAAGATTCTGAAAAAATAAAAATAAAAAATATTTTCCACTTTCTGCTATATAACATTCCCAATAAAAAAATTTTGAAAAAAAAAATAGAGCTTTCTTTTGGTGGTATTTGATCACCTGTGCGATTTTTATTTTTTGCGCTATAAACAAAAAAAGAGCGTAAATTTTGAAAAAAAAAAACATATTTTTTACTTTCTGCTATATAACATTCCCAAAAAAATTAAAAAAAAGTCAAAAAAATTATTAAAAATCAAAATTTTTTAACATTTTAGGCCAATTTGTTTTCTGCTACATATTTTTGGTAAAAAAAATTGCAATAAACGTATTTTGATTGGTTTACGCAAAAGTTATCGCGTCTACTAACTACGGGAAAGATTTATGTCATTTTTATGCTGAAAAAAAAAAAACAATAGTTTTCACTTTCTGCTATATAACATTCTAAATAAAAATAAATAATAATAAAAAAATAGATTTATTTTGGTGGTATTTGATCACCTGTGCGATTTTAATTTTTTGCGCTATAAACAAAAATACAGCGACAATTCTGAAAAAAAAAAAAAAACAATATTTTCCACTTTCTGCTATATAACATTCCCAATAAAAAGAAAAAAATAGAAAAAAATATAGCTTTCTTTTGGGCGTATTTGATGACCTGTGCGATTTTTATTTTTTGCGTTATAAACAAAAAAAGAGCAACAATTCTAAATAAAAAAAACAATATTTTTCACAATCTGCTATATAACATTCCTAATAAAAAAAAAAGTAAAAAGTAATTTTTTTTCATCCTTTTAGGCCAATTTGTTTTCTGCTACATATTTTTGGTAAAAAAAAATCGCAATAAGCGTATTTTAATTGGTTTACGCAAAAGTTATCGCAGCTACTAACTACGGGAAAGATTTATGTCATTTTTATCCTGAAAAAAAAAAAACAATAGTTATCACTTTCTGCTATATAACATTCACAATAAAAAGAAAAGATAGAAAAAAAATAGCTCTCTTTTGGTGGTATTTGATCACCTGTGCGCTTTTTTTATTTTTTGCACTATAAACAAAATAAACAAAAAAAGAGCGACAATTCTGAAAAAAACAATATTTTTCACAATCTGCTATATAACATTCCCAATAAAAAAAATTTAAAAAATCAAATTTTTTCATCATTTTAGGCCAATTTGTATTCTGCTACATAGTTTTGGTAAAAAAAAAAAAAAATCTCAATAAGTGTATTTTGATTGGTTTGCACAAAAGTTATCACATCTACAAACTAGGGGAAAGATTTATATCATGTTAATTTATTTTTAAATTTTTACTAGTAATGGTGGCGATCAGCGATTTTTAGCGGGACTTGCGACATTGCCCAAAAAAACGCCTGTGCCAAAAAAAACGCCCAGGTGTGTTGTTGCAGGCGTTTTTTTTGGGCATTTTTTGGGGGTCTTTGGAGGCAGGCATAACATCTGAACTTCTGTATAGGTGTATATATACACCCACACTTATATGTATTTATACACATACACATATATAGGTGTTAGAGCAGAGAAGCCATATGGGTGTTAATTATTTCATTAGCGCAAGCATAGGTTTCTACTACTTTCACACCTATATATGTGTATGTGTATATATACATACATGTGTGTGTGTATATATATACCCCTACACAGAAGTATAGATGTTATGCCTGCCTCCAAAGACCCCCAAAAAATGCCCAAAAAAATGCCTGCGCCAAAAAAAAACACCCAGGTGTGTTGTTGCAGGCATTTTTTTCGGCATTTTTGGGGGGTCTTTGGAGGCAGGCATAACATCTGAACTTCTGTATAGGGGTATATATACACACACACTTATATGTATTTATACACATACACATATATAGGTGTTATAGCAGAGAAGCCATATGGGTTTTAATTATTTCATTAGCGCAAGCATAGGTTTCTGCTACTTTCACACCTATATATGTGTATGTGTATATATACATACATGTGTGTGTGTATATATACCCCTATACAGAGTTCAGATGTCATGCCTGACTCTAAACATGTCCTCAAAAAAGCCCTATAAACGCCTGCAACAAAAAGCAGGGTGACAGGGGCGAAGCCATATCTCTGTTCTATAAGTGTTCTAAGAGAAACAATCTTTTCTCTATAGCGGTCACCCTGACATGGAAGGGTTTGGTCACCCTGCCATAGCAGTCAGAGTCAGTTAACCCTACACTACACTATGGTCCCCTTACACTTAACACTTTCCCTACAGAAACTAGATTATTAAATCTAACTATGGTGGAAAATAGTACCCTAACTACACTAGATATCCCTTTCCTCAGACTAATAATTGCTAAATGACACTTTAAGAGCAGAAGTAACAGAAATGCTTCCACTCTCTTCCACAGCCCTGTATTAAAATGGTAGCGATTTGGCGGGGCTATCTTATATACGGGGGGGGCGTATTCACTAATGATTGGCCTTTGGACCTCCTAGTCACTCCAATCACATTCCTAGCATTCTCCTGCCCCCTCAATTGGCTTTTACTGATGGTTCTGGTCCAATCACAGGCTTTTAAAGCCCAGTTCCTGTCCCATTGCATTTTGGTCGGTTCTGGTTGCCGAATTCTGAACTTTTTCAGCAAAAAGTTCGGAATTCGGCCATACCTCGAACAGTCAATGTTCGGGTCGAACCGATGGTCCACCCGAACCGTTCGATCATCCCTACCCCTAACTGACATTTTTTAAACTTTTGGGGGGACCAGTGACATTACTACAGTAATCAGTGCTAAAAATATGCATTGTTACTGTAATAATCACACTGGCAGGGAAGGGGTTAACCCAGGGGCGATCAACGGGTTAAGCGTGAGCCTAGGGGGTGTTTTCTAACTGTGAGGGGGAGGGGCTTGTGGAATCAACACAGAGACCTGTGTTCCTAAATAGGAGGATCACAGACGCTCTGTGTTCATTCCAGAGAGAACAACGGCCTGCTGTGTTTACAACAACAGACCGTCGTTCTATTTTAGCGGGGAGCGATCGCGGGTGCCCGACGGCAATCGCGGCCACCGGTCCCGTGGATCGGCTTCCTGATGGGGACCCCCAGGAGCGCTCCAGCAAACCGACGTATCATCCGAGCCAGCTGCCGCAGTATATCTGCAGTAGGCGGTCGGCAAGTGGTTAAAGAGTCATTGCAATCATTTTTCTTTTGTTTGTTCACTTTGTCGCATTCTAATCGGAAAACAAAAATCTAAAGTTTTTGATTTGACCGATTCAAAATTTATCGATTTGGACGTTTCGAATCTAAAAAAAATCGGTAAGACATAAAATGAATTCCGAATATGAATCCTGAATATGAATTTAACAAATCAACCGAATTTAACAAAATTATATAACTAGATTAACGAATCTAAACGAAATAATCCGAAACACATTTTTTTTTGTCATGCGCTTGTCTAGGGGACAATCAACGTAAAATAAACTGAAATGGGATTCAACCCTTCCCTAATTTATTTAATAATTAAAAAAAAAAAAGTTTTGGGTATACATACACTTTCGGCTCGATTCACACTGCTGCAACAACCATTGCTGTGCGATTATTCAGTGCAACTTACATGCACTTTTCCTGCTACTTGAGGAGTCTATGGCACTCAAGTTGCATGAAAGTCCCATCAAAGTAGTGCCAGAACCTTTATAAAGTGGAATCTCACCCTTCAGGGCATGTTGCCTTCCATCCACCCCTCCTCTCAGTGGCTGCATTTTTTTTCCTGGCCCGCCCCCCTACACTTTGCCAGCATCCCCCTTGGGATATGTTCAGGAGACATAGTCCTTCATTGGGAAACAAGGAGGGGGTGGGGCCAGGTGGTAAGCCTGCAACTTACCGATGACGTCACAGAAGAAGATGGTGGCGCAGAACCAAGGGAGGTGCAGAAAAGAAGCAGATCGTAGCAGAACAATGCTTGATCTGCTTGGTGGGTGAGTCCCCCTAAATGTGCAGGAACTACAGCCAGGTAGGTGGGGGTTAAAAAGGGGGGGGGTAGGGAGTTTAAAGTTCCACTTTAAAAGTTGCTGTGACTTGAGTCTCACTGATTGGAATAGCCACAATTTAAATAAATAGGTTTACAATTGTCATGTGACTTTATGTGTTGCAAGTTGCATGCTCTCGTCTCACTCTAACAATCGCGGTGATACCTCACATGTGATTTGAACACTGTTTACATTTGCAGGTGAAACTAACGTATGCGTTTTCTCTGGTGGGCGAGCACGCGGGGATGGGCATGCTTTAAAAAAAAAATCCCACTTATTTAATTATTTTTTACACTGTCCCTTAAAAAAAATGAATGAATAAATAAATAAATAAATAAAAAATCTGGTCACTTTTTTTGCTATCACAAGGAATGTTAACATCCCTTGTGACAGAAATAGGCAGTGACAGGTACTCTTTTTGGAGAGATCTGCGGTCTAAAAGACCCCATACCCCTCCTTTGCACTTTGAAGAATTTAAAATGCCAAAATCTGCATTTTTAAATACTTTGGATTTTTTAAAATCGGTGCTGTCGGCTGCTGAGTAAACCAGAAGTGACGGGGTGACATCGCTTCTGGGTTATTACATCGGAGACTCGATCAAAGTCAAATCCGGCTTTGTTCGGGACTCCGGCCAGCCGGCAGACATGCCGGTTGGTCACTTGGTTCTCCTGATGGGCAGGAGACCTGGGCCGAGTGACAGGAGGGGGGTGACTTACCCTCCCACTCCTTGTGATAACAGCTGAGCAGCTGATTAGCCACAGCGGTTATCATCACCTGAAAGCCGGCCGCCAACTCTAAAAAATGGTACTGGCGTGAAGCCTGCAGCTGCATCCATCACCCCAATACAACCACTTAAGCAAAATGTTGTACAGGCACTTTGGTAGCGGGAAGTGGTTAAAGTCGCAGTGACTTTGATAAGGTTCCTGCACTACTTTGATGCAACTTTCTTGCAACTCGAGTGCCAGAGACTGTAAAGTCACATGAAATTCACACTACAAAATCACACTCAAAATCACGCAATTTTCGAGTCGCAGTAGTGTGAGCCGGGCAATGAATACAAGGCAGAGTTACATAATTATATAATTAAGTTGAAAAAAGGCACAGGTCCATTAAGTTCAACTAACAGAATAAAGAAATATATTTAGTTAAACAAAAAGAATAAAGAAATACATTGAAAACCTTCATATACAGAACCCTATGCCAATGGTTGGCCCAGAGGAAGGCAAAAAAAAACCCTTATAAAGCATGGTCCAATTTGTTCCAACTGGGGAAAAGTAATCCTTCTTGATCCTGTCAGGCTAATCAGATATTCCCTGGTTTATCAATCTCTAGTGTTATTGTTTCTAAATTAAATTGTGTCTTTTATATCTGCCTGGAGCTCAGCTTTAATGCTTTAGTACATTGAGTGCACAGCTGGATACTTACCGGTCTCTCTCCGTTCAGGAGCAGCTTGGTGGGGACGAGCAGGAGATGACACAATGGTGTATAGAAGCAAGAGATCCATCCCGTCTCCGCTATGGCTGAATACAGAGGCCGGTCAGTGTCCTCTGTTTCTTTTTTACCATAAGTAGGAACTCTGCAGAATGCGTGAGTGTGATGCGTGTGTGTGCATGAATGTGGGTGTATGCGGTTGCGTGTGCATATGGGATTGTGCCAGTGTTTGCTTTTCCACCTGCTTGGGAGCAACTGTGTTGTATGAGCTGTGCGTATATATATCATATCCTACATCTATATGTGTGTTTTTATTCCTGAGTGTGTATATTTTGGAAGATATGCAGAGTTCTATATGTGCATGCTTACATGTGTGTACATGTGAGCCTTTATCAGAGGCTGTGTCATAATGTATGTAATTTCTTAGACCTTTAGAAAATGGTCTCTTTGACACATTCCAACATAAATTGTGGGAGTATTTCCATGCCCAGGAGAGCCACCCATAGTAATGAGCTGTGTGCAGGGATGTTTTTTTATGGGCTGCTTGTAGACCCTTTGCCGTTCCATTATCATCTCACAAAGGGTTTTGACTGACATGATTCAGAAGGATAACTATGTGATTACAATGTACTGTGTGAAGAATAAAGTGGTTGTTAACCCTTGCATATATCTAGTAAAGTGACTATCCTCAGGTAATATACAGAGGTGAAACAAAATCTCCAATATAAACTGTACATGTTTATCAGCGGCCCTCCCTTGTCTACATCAAATCAAAGTCCAGAACTTATACAGTATTTCTAAGCTTTAGAAGGCAGAGGGTGGGGATATGATGTCACACACCGAACACCATAAGGCAGGGAGCTGAGTGTAATCTGAGATCTGAGTGAAGGGAATAGACACACAGTCCCTCCCTCTACACAGTCTTATAGGTAAACATGCACAGCTGAGGTTGTCAATCACCTGCTGTGTGCTGGGGGGGGGTGAGGCCATCTCCTGGGATTGGCTGGTGTCAGCATAGACTGTCAGAAGTGACTCATGTAGATAGTGGAAGAATGAGAAAGCAGACCGAAATCACACTCAGTGCTTTGGATAGAGGCAAGCACACACTCTATAGAAGGATATGCTTTGTTCATTTTTCATTTCAGGGGTTTAAAACCACTTTAGCCCTTTTGAGCCTGCACCTCCCAGCCTGGGGGTGCAGATAATGATCATGTGACCGCTGAGATTTACTTTCCATTAGCCGCTGGTAACTGTGACGGGAATGCACAGGGCACTTGCTCTCTGTGCAGCTGTATTCGCACTAATGCATGCAAATATGCGGCTGCTTGACGCCAATGTCCACAGGCCGAGAGGCAGCATATTTGCATGCAGCCGGCACCAAGGGGTTAATTTATTTAAAAATTATTTAAACTAATGATCTAAATACCCTAATTGAATTGCCATATGAACAAATACGTTTAATCTCAGGTACAATGGGAAAACATCAAAATTCAAACCCTTTGCAACCAGGTGGAACGTGCTTGCGCAAACTTGCCCATGCACACAGTCATAAATCCCTGAATGCAGCCATTTATTACTATCAGCAGCTGAACGCTGCAGCTGTCTTACCCAGATGTGAAAATAAGCCTGCAATTTGCATCAAATGTCTCAAAGTTTCCATTGGCATGAGGCCATAAAGTGATCCCGTCAAGATGAAAAAATCCAAAAGCCCAGTTCCCTGCAATAGAAGATGTATTATACTCACCCCTCTCTCTTTGGCATTTGACACCTAATGAAATGTCGGATGCCTGTGTCCCCCACTGCATCCTGTAATTCCATCCCCTGACCCCCTACATTACTACAGGATTAGGCAGTCACATAGGGTTCTGAGGATGAAACCACAGGACATGGTGGAAGACACGGGCATCTAATATTCCTGCCCAATGCCAAACAGAGAGAAGTAAGTGTAATACTTCTTCTATTGCCTGGAACTGGCTTGAGGATTTCTTCTAAACATGACAGGGTCCCTTTAAATAAGGTAAAAGATGTTTCTTCTTTTAAAAATGTTAGTGTGGGTGTGTGTGTTTGTGATTGAATGTCTCCATGTATTTATTTTCATATATGTTATATGTTTTGTCTTATTATCTGTATTATCTGTTTTTAATCTGTATGTTTTTTCTACCATATGTATGCTATCATTTCTGTAATGTACGGGTGACTGTATATAGTCTGTGTTTATATGTGTTGTATGAGTAAGATTTGTGCACCCCCATGTCCCTAACGTCCTACATTGATGTATAAAGCATTTCATTTCATAGAAAGCATTTGATGAGTGTTTACAGTGTGCTGTAAAGTTGGTGCAATAATGCTGTTCTTTTTTTTCATACTTATCCTCATTTCAGCGCTTTATTCTTATGCCACAAAGAGTTAAATAACATGTGTATGAATAATAACTGGCAAATATCTGTTGTTTTAAGATAAAGTTGTTGTTTTTTTTTTTTTGGGCTGCTCGTAGACCCCATTGCAGTTCCATTATCATTTACAATATTGTGTCCAGTTCTGGAGACCTTACTTACATTAAGATTTTGATAAGATAGAACAAGTCCAGAGACAGGTAACAGAAATGGTGGAAGATCTGGGGGATAAAACATATCGAGAGTAACTTCAGGAACTTATTATGTACAGTCTGGAGAAAAGAAGGGAAAAGGGAGACATGAGTGAAACCTTTAAATACAGCAAGGGGATGGATGAGGTTCAGGAGGGCAGTTTTTTCAACACAAAACCAAAATCAAGTACATGGGGACTTGATCTCAAACTAACTGGAGGAAAGTTCTAAACAAATTTTAGAAAGATTTATTTTACTAAAAGGGCAGTTGATGTTTGGAATAAACTTCCAGCAGAGGTAGTAAGACAGTCAACATTCAGTGGCTTCAAGGATGCTTGGGACAAACATAGATTTATACTCAGACAAAAAAGTTAAAGTGTAACTAAAGGCAAAACTTTTTTTAAGTTTTGGATAGAGTGGAGATGGATTAGATCACTTGTCAGTTTTTATTTCGTTTTCTGTGTCCCTGTTAAGGAGATTTCCCCTCTCCATTTGTCCTGTTAACCATTATCATTGAAAGTCAAAGAAAAGAAAACCCCAAATTTTGGGTTGTCCCCAGAAAAGTAATATATGGGAAATCTTCCAATCGGGAGACTAGTTCTGGGGACCTGGGGGTCCCCAAGAAATTCCTAAGATTTTAGGGATTTCCTGTCACTTCCTGTTTGGCTATGGGACAGGAAGTGAAGGGAAATCTCCACAATGGGATACAGATAATGAAAAAAAAATCCTTACTCTACCACCAGAAATATATGATTGTGAATTGGAAGTAAAATGATAAATGGTTTTCAACATTTATCAAAACCATTTATCATTTTACTTCCACTTCACAATCATGAGCCAGTTTGTGTCAGTCTATCACATAAAATCCCAATAAAATCTATTTACGTTTTTGGTTGTAACATGACAAAATGTGGAACATTTCAAGGGGGATGAATACTTTTTCAGGGCACTGTATAAGAAAAAGAAAATGCAGAGGAAGAAACAGAAAGGGTGGAGGGGGGAACAGGTAAAGAAGAAAGACGAGAAGAAAAGGAGAGGGGAGGGAGAAGAAAGTGAGAGGAGAGTGCACTCCATCTTATTGGAACATGATTACCTAATAATTCTTCACAAAACATCCAATAAGTAATCAATGCAGGCAGGGCATTTTTTCAGCGAGACCGCAGGGGATTCTGGCACCTCCAGCACTTAATGTATGTACTGGTATGAAGTGATGGGGTGTGACGGAGGGTCTATGGATGCTGGCTAATGAGGGATCTATTGTTGCTGAGATCTATTGTCGCTGGAGGGATCTATTATTTCAGGGGGGCTATTGTTGTTGGTAGGAGACTTTGTTGCTGAGGGTGTCTTATGTTGCTGGTGGGTACAATCATTGTTAGGAGGGATCTATTGTTGCTGAGATCTATTGTAACTGGGGGTCTATGGTTGCTGGTGGGGGAGTGTTGTTGCTGAGGGGGGTCTTATGTTTCAGGGGGGAATCATTGCTGGGAGGGATCTGTTGTTGGGGTAAGGGTCTCCTGATGCTGGCTGCTGGGAGATCTATGGTTGCCGGTGAGAAGTCTATTGTCATTGGGGTATCTATGGTTTCAGGGGGTCTATTGTTGCTGGCTGGCTGTTTAGGGAAGGGTCTCCTGATGCTGGCTGCGGGTAGATCTATGGTTGCTGGTGGGGTGTCTATTGTCGCTGAGGGAGCTATTGTTTCAGGGGGTCTATTGTTGCTGGCTGGCTGCTGAGGGAAGGGTCTCCTGATGCTGGATGCTGGGAGATCTATTATTGCTTTGGGGGGGTTCTATTTTTGTGGAGGGGGTGTTCTATTGTTGGTGGCTGCAGGGGATCTATGTTACTGCTTTTCATGGTTTCATTAACAAATTGCTTAGCAACACAAAATGATACTTGGTTCTGTATTCAAGGAATATGTCAAGGGGTGACTCGGAATAGGGAATACCTGCACCTATTCTCTGAGAAAAAAAGCCCTAAATTCAGGGATTCCAAACTTTGTCAAGTAATATTGCCAAAACCCGTTCATTAGCAGTGATCCGGGACAACCTATTTTTCACCAGCTCTAGGAGGATCCTCATGAATATCTACTTGTTTGTTATAGGAATAAATATTTTTGGACCCAGTTAATATGAAAAAGGGTCAAATTTCAAAGCCCAGTAACTCTTTGCAACCAAATATAACTTTACACTGTTCCAACTGAACATTTGATTGCTTCAGGCTGCTAAGAGTTACTGGAGTTGTTCCTTGCACTGATTTATGAGCCTCTGTATGACCATGTAACACAAGGGTGTCAAACTCAATTTCATTGCGGGCCGCATCAACATTATAATTGCCCCTCAAGGGGCAGGTTGTATCTGTAAGACTAGATGTCCAGAGCTCCCCACCCCCCCTTAAATCACAATGCATCCCCTAACCTTGTGCTGCTGCCGGGAAGAAGCTGTGGGGTGGAGCTGGGAAGCAGAAAGTGTAGGGTCTGGAAGAGGATCAGAGGAGGGCTGAAGTCTGCTGAATGCTGAGACCAGGGGAGGCAGAGATGAGCCTCTCTGCAGCTGCACGGGGAAGTGCAGGATCTGGTGCAGGAGTTCTGCTGCCAACATGGAGGCAGGAATGAGGGGGTGCTGTAGCTGCAGGAGGGGTGTGAGCAGGGCCGGGACAAGGGGTGGGCAGAAGGGACAGTTGCCCTGGGCACAATGGTCTATTGCAGGGATGGGGGGGCGCCTTAACCCTAACCCTAAGTGAAGGGCGACGCAGTTTGGCATCCTTGCCCTGGGTGCTGGATGACCATGTCCCGTCACTAGGTGTGAGGGCCACATGAAATGTCCTGGCGGGCCGGATTTTGCCCGCTGGCCTTGTGTTTGACCAATGTAATGTAACACATAAAAGTAGTGTCAAGGAAGTAACTTTTGTCAGTACATCTGAACACACAATCTATGCTGCGTCCGGCAATATCTTTTCTTGCCAAGACACATGAGATGCCAGAAAACATCTTGTCTGATCCCTTGGATAATCTTGCCTAAACCTTGTTTCTGGTGAACGTTGAACACCTTGCTCCTCCCATGAACTTCCTATTTAAGCCATGCCCTTGCGCTTCCTGTTTGCCAGATTATTGTGCTCTCCTAAGGGCTGGAAACACTGAGAAAAAAACCTGATTTATACTCAACCACCCAACACAAACAATGTTCTGTATGATTATAAACAATTCAAAAAAATCACAGGACAAAGAGTGTGCAAAAGTGCAAATTATTAAAATGGTGCCAAAACACACATCACACACACCTAAAAACATACACTCAATCACCCCTAACACTCCATATATTCCATTGGGCCCATGTTCATAAGGTATATGAAAACAATCAAGGAAAAAACAAAAACAATAGAAAATTTAATGAATTGGTAATTGGGAGATCGATCTAGGAAAAGGGGAGGAACTCAATGTTGATAACGGACGAACTGATTAGCTATTCAATAGGTGTGATGGAAAATCTCCTTTGTATTGATAACATATTGTTGTAGAAAGTTGAGGATATGACCTTGATTAGTTCATAATTGATGAATATATCACATCTGTTGTGGAGGAAAGATCTGTATGTGGTCGATAGGAGATATATTGTTCACCAAGGAGCAATGTCACAAGGTAGACCAGAAACATCCAAAATGTAGTTTCAAAGTAAGCTGTGTGAACAAGAAGCCTCTCTCGCACATCCAGGTATTAGGTCCATTAGGTATCTTCCAAACAATCAAAGAAAGTACCCACAGGTCATACAGTTGGATGGCTAAGCTTATAAGATAGGTAAGAGAGAGTATACTCATCCATCTAGTAAGTTCGTAGAAGCATTGAAGCCATCAATTGTCATCAAGGGCTGACTGGCAACTTTCGGCCCAGGGGGCAAGTACAAACCAAAAGCCCATGGTGCAGTGACTCGGCCCTCCTCCCACTCTCCCTCTCCCTGGCCATCTTCCTGACCCCCATTCCAGACTGAAGCTCCACTCCAGGTACTCTCTACTCACCGGCCGAATCCGGGTTGCTGACCTGGCAAGCCGGGGGCAGTTGGGGGAGCTGAGACAGGGGAAGGAGACTCTCCAGTGGGGCATGGAACCTGTCTCTGCTCAGACACAGTTTACACCATTCATGTTGGGGGGGGGGAGGCTTGCGCTCTGTCCTTGTCTTCATTCCGCACTCAGTCGGTCAGTGGCAGGGACTTTTTACTTCTCTTCACCAGGAAACGTTTAGGCATGTCTGTGGCAGAAGCGGTGCAGCCTTTTTACATGGCATCAGAGCGGCCAGGGGGAAATTGCCCCCCTGCCCCCTAGCCCAGTCCTCCCCTGATTGTCATGCAGGTGAATTCATTTTCAAAATGTCCATAGTCCATGATTCCATCACCAAAAAGGACTGGCAGAAGGGGTGGATGGTGTGTACGCCTGACCGGCCACAGGCCGGCTGCTTCAGAGGCCAAGTAGGGCTACTGGAGGTAGCAGGACATGGCAGAACTCCTATTTGGAGTAAAGGAGCCATGATTAGCATACTAAGAACCCTGGGTACAGAAGGGCCTGATTTGTTCCTAGGACCTGGGCACCACTCCCCATGAAGCCCCATGTGCCTCTCACTAAAGGCAATTACATAGGCACTGCTCACTCATTAAGCACAAAGCATAGCTGTGCCATGTATTCAGGGCTGGCCCAAGGCATTATGCTGCCTGGGTCCAAGAATAAAATGCTGCCCCCCCAAAAAAAAACCATGCCCACCAAAAGGCCCCCACATCCAATATTTTATATAAATATAACATTTTGAAAATATTATATCTATTATCTTCTTCCATAACTCACCACCGGACCGGTCCACCAAACACCCGCTGTCTGTCCTTAGTCCTCCTATCACTCCTGTGTCTGCCATGGCCACCGCTCCTAGAAGATCCAGCCTGCCCTGTGTGAGATGCACTGACGTCATTACGCACACCACGATCACGTGAGGGACATTCCCTCAGAGGAGACGCTCCGCCTCCTCATACTGATCAGTTTGCACTATGGGCGGCAGTATGAGATGGGGAAATTGCCGACACTGATGACACACAAAACTGCCGGAAAAAATCTTGGAAGTATATTTGCTGCCCCCTCTATACTCTTGGGAGTATATTTACCGCCTGGATCCAATGGACCAAGTGGGACCCATAGTAGGACCGGCCCTGCATGCATTTCCTCAAATATGACAGATAAAACTCTCAACGTTTAAAAAAAAAAAAAACTGTTGCAGCTGCCAAAGGTTTCATTACCCCTTTTCATACTCTAATTGAATTTGGGTGAATGTGGCGAATACAAATCATGGGACTCGTTTGCAGGATTTACTCATTCCATGCAGAAGGCTTTATGTTCTTTTACGATTTATGATTTTGCAATTCTGAAAATTTGTTTGCACAATCCCTGTTGTTTTCTGCCCTCGTAAAATTTTGAAAATTTATTGGTGCAGGTGGTGGCCATTGGGCACCACATCCCTACATAAATCACATAAAGTAAAACATCCTTTAGCTGGATGAGGGATTTTTTTAGGTGCCAGAAGTGCATGCCACACAAATTTTTTCGTAAAATACATCGTAATCTTTATTACATTGCATATACGCAATTTATTTTTAGACTGATGACTTAGTTCTTATATCTCCAGGATATCGTACATAAGAAAACATGTTAACCAGGGGGTGTAACTACAGGTAATGCAGGGGTTGCAATTGCACCCGGGCCCCATGCTCCAGGGGGGCCTGTGCGGCTCCCCTGTACACCTGGATAGGAGGGGCGGCAGGGGCAGCATGTAGAGAAATCACTGTCCTCCTTTTTCCTCCTGTAGCTGCAGGACGAAAATGGAGGAGATTGGTTCCTCTGTATGCTGCCCCCGCCACTCCTCCTATCCAGTTCACTTGTGTTCTGCTGTCTCTGGGCCCCTGTGTGCCCCCCTGCCCCCCCCCCCCCACACTGTGCTCTCTCCCCTCTCCTGCCGGCTGCTGCAGGGGATGTGTCACAATAGAGCACCAGGAAGGGGTCGATAAATATGTAATTTACCAGCTCCTTCCTTTTCTGAATTGACAGAGTCATAGTCAGTGACATTGTAAAAAAATAAAATAATAAAAAAATAATACAATTAAAATTCCAAAAAATAAAAACTACTGACACCAGTGGGTGAACTTCCAGGATCGCAAAGGTCACACTTGCAACCGGGCCCTGGCATGGGGAGGCCCCAAGATGGCAGGAAGGAGCCCACTGCAGAACTTATGAAAGGGGACCATAATAAAGGGCCCCGCAATGAGAGTAAAGGGCCCCAGGATCAGTGGGAAGAGCCCCAGGCTTAAAGGGAAGGGACCCCGGCCAGGGGTCCGGGGGGGCCTTCATGGTTTCTTGCACCGGGGGCCCTGAAGGTTCTAGTTATGCATCTGATGTCAACGTTAACTGCCTCATCCCCAGTGTTGGGGTAGTTACTCAAAAAATGTAACTAGTTACTTCTGTAAATTGTAATGAGATTACTTTACTAGTTACTGCATTTGAAAAGTAACTTCACTACTTATTACTTTACTTTACTCTTTCTTCATTGACCGAGTAGAAGAAGATACATGACACTCTTTCTGCATAGAGTTTATTGTATAAACACAGGCTTTGGGAAACATGAGAACAAAACCTGAAAAAACAGAATAAAACATAAAGTGCAACAAAAAGTCATAAACTTCATCCCTCTCTATTCTTCGAAATAACGATTGTATCGCACGGCTTGGGTAACGCAGGAAAGCGCGCTCCTATAGCCTAGTAAAGTCGTGTAGTTACCTCCTATAGCCTAGTAAAGTAGTGTAGTTACCTCCTATAGCCTAGTAAAGTAGTGTAGTTACCTCCTATAGCCTAGTAAAGTAGTGTAGTTACTGTAATTAGTTACTTTGTAACTAGTTACCCCCAACACTGCTCATCCCCACCTAACACAGCTACATGGTATACATAGAAAAAGTACTTTCACTCATTTCTGGTGAATTTCATGTAGTGCAGTCTCCAAGTATGGTGGCACAGTTGGTCTCAACGCGTTTCATTGTAAGCTTCTTTAGGAAACACAAGAGGCAATATTGGTATTTATTACAATGGCCTCCTCCTCCCAGCGGTCACACAAGCACTGAAGTGAATCGCATGCCATAGTTTTAAATGCCAATATTGCTTCTTGTTCTCCTGAAGAAGCTTACAATGAAACGTGTTGAGACCAACTGTGCCACCATACTTGGAGATTTTGTTACATGAAATTAATCTGAAATGAGTAAAAGTAGTTTTTCTACACTTGGTGGCACAGTCGGTCTCAACGCATTTCTCTGGTTGCTTCTTCAGCAGAAAAAGAGGCAATGTTGGGTTTTAACCACTTCTGGATTTTCCCCCTTAATGACCAGACCATTTTTTGCGATTCGGCATTGCGTTACTTTAATGGACAATTGCGCAGTCATGCGGCGCTGTACCCAAATACAATTGATGTCCTTTTTTTCCCACAAATAGAGCTTTCTTTTGGTGGTATTTGATCACCTGTGCGATTTTTATTTTGTGCGCTAAAAACAAGAAAATACCAAGAATTCTGAAAAAAAAAAAAAACGATATTTTTCACATTCTGCTGTATAACATTCCCAATAAAAAAAATGTAAAAAGCAAATGTTTTCATCATTTTAGGCCAATTTGTATTCTGCTACATATTTTTGGTAAAAAAAAAACACTCATGCAATGCAATTCTGTCAAGCATTGCATTGTGGGAAAGTACTAAAATAGCAGAGAGGTGATTTTTAGCTAAAAACGCCAGAAAACGCTGAAAACCGCCAATGCAAAAAAGCTACAAGAATGCTAAAAAACTCAGTACGAAGCTATTGGCGTGTTTATAACGTTCAGTGTGCGTGAGGCCTTACACTCAATTTGTAACGTTTGGCGATTTTTTTATTACATTGCATTAACCTCCACATTTTGTAAACTCCATTATGAAAATTGGAATCTATTTAGGATAAAATCGCAGTGATTTTCAGGTCTCGTCATTTTATCTCCTGAAAGCCGAACGTTTCTGGAACTCAGTCCTAACGTATTGAACGACACTCGGTGCCTCCTTCCTCCCTGGAGACGGAGTGAAGGAAGACGAGTGAATTGAGCATATTGCTGAAGTCGATCCGTCTGTCTCAATCAATCTAATCTCCCCCCTCCCCCCTCCCCGTGCTCTCCATTCGGGATGAAACCACAGAGGATCAGTAAAAAAAGTCAGAGTGTATAATGAAGTGTCTTATTAACCAGTCCCCATTAAACTGTCACTTGTACTTAGCAGCCGATCTGTGCAGCCACGGGGAAATAAAAAAATATATCCCGCGTCGCTTGACAGGGGCCTATTACTCCGAGCGGCAGGTTATTGGCAGACGCAAAATACTGGAGCGCGGTGGCACGGTGCGCGGGGTCAGAGGTCACTCCCCATGGGGACTGACTGCGTGATTAATATGTTTTGTGACAACCTTTTTTTTTTTTCTATTGTGTCACATGAGCGATCTTCTCCTGGCTGTTAGTCACGGCGAGAAATCGCCAACATGAGATGCAGCAAATTATTTCAGCTACCGAAGGAGGCTGGGGGCTGGAATTCAAATCCGATATTGGCTGAGAAATTGGGCTCAAAACTTAAAGTATGAAGCCCCGAACAATGAACTCTTCCTATTGGCTCCTTTTAGTCTCTTAAATATCCCATTGAAAATTGTTTTATTATCTCTGTTTAATATGTGCAAAAAAATACCTGCTGATCCTGCCAGAAATCTTGTGAGCTTATAAATACCTGTGTTCTCCACCTGTGCTGATTTCTAATAATAATAATAATAATTATTATAATTATTATTATTATTATTACTTCTGTTGTTAGTGTTATTATTATTTTATTTTTATTTTTTTTTTACCCAATAGATGAATTGGTGTGGTTAATTATTCAAGTTCTCACATTTATTTGTCTGAGGTTTTTGGAAAAGTCACCAGGTGAAATCCTGTGGTGAGATGGGATGATACAATGTAATCTGTTAGGATCACAGCTTTGTATCATCTCATTTGGTGTATTTACACTTTTGAAATTGCCGCCGGTTCCACCCCCCCCCCCCCCTGCGTCGCAACGCTCGCAGGTAAGGGAACCGGAAGACAGGTGCCGGCATCGGCCGAGCACGCAGCAGGAGGACGGCGGGAGAGGACAGCAGGAGGACGGCGGGAGAGGACAGCGGGAGGACGGTGGGAGGGGCCAGCGGGAGGACAGCGGGAGAGGACAGCGAGAGGACAGCGGGAGGACGGCGGGAGAGGACAGCGGGAGGACGGTGGGGGAGGACGGCGGGAGAGGACAGTGGGAGGACGGCGGGAGAGGACAGCGGGAGGATGGTGGGGGAGGACAGCGGGAGGATGGTGGGAGAGGACAGCGGGAGGACGGTGGGAGAGGACAGCGGGAGGATGGCGGGGGAGGACAGCGGGAGGACGGTGGGAGAGGACAGCGGGAGGATGGTGGGGGAGGATAGTGGGAGGACAGCGGGAGAGGACGGTGGGGGAGGACGGTGGGAGAGGACAGTGGGAGGACAGCGGGAGAGGACAGCGGGAGGACGGTGGGGGAGGACAGCGGGAGGATGGTGGGGGAGGACAGCGGGAGGTCGGCGGGAGAGGACAGCGGGAGGACGGTGGGAGAGGACAGCGGAAGGACGGCGGGGGAGGACAGCGGGAGGATGGTGGGGGAGGACAGCGGGAGGATGGTGGGGGAGGACAGCGGGAGGATGGTGGGGGAGGACAGCGGGAGGACGGCGGGGGAGGACAGCGGGAGGACGGTGGAAGAGGACAGCGGGAGGACGGTGGGGGAGGACAGCGGGAGAGGACAGCGAGAGGACAGCGGGAGGACGGCGGGGGAGGACGGCGGGAGGACGGTGGGGGAGGACGGCGGGAGAGGACAGCGGGAGGACGGTGGGAGAGGACAGCGGGAGGACGGTGGGGGAGGACAGCGGGAGGACAGCGGGAGAGGACAGCAGGAGGACGGCGGGGGAGGACAGCGGGAGGACGGTGGGGGAGGACGGCGGGAGAGGACAGTGGGAGGACAGTGGGAGAGGACAGCGGGAGGACGGTGGGGGAGGACAGCGGGAGGACGGTGGGGGAGGACAGCGGGAGGATGGTGGGGGAGGACAGCGGGAGGATGGTGGGGGAGGACAGCGGGAGGTCGGCGGGAGAGGACAGCGGGAGGACGGTGGAAGAGGACATCGGGAGGACGGCGGGGGAGGACAGCGGGAGGACGGTGGGAGAGGACAGCGGGAGGACGGTGGGGGAGGACAGCGGGAGGATGGTGGGGGAGGACAGCGGGAGGTCGGCGGGAGAGGACAGCTGGAGGACGGCGGGGGAGGACAGCGGGAGGACGGTGGGAGAGGACAGCGGGAGGACGGTGGGGGAGGACAGCGGGAGGACAGCGGGAGAGGACAGCAAGAGGACAGCGGGAGGACGGCGGGGGAGGACAGCAGGAGGACGGCGGGAGGACGGTGGGGGATGACGGCGGGAGAGGACAGTGGGAAGATGGCAGGAGAGGACAGCGGGAGGACGGCGGGGGATCGCAGGGGAAGCTGAGTTTTAAAATGTACAGAACAGATTTCCGTGCAAAATAATGGTACCGCTTTCAGTACCTAAAATCTGAAATAATCATACCGCCAGGGAGGTTAATGACCAGGCCATATTTTGCGATTCGGCATTGTGTTTATTTACCAGACAATTGCGCGGTCGTGCGACACTGTACCCAAATAAAATTGAAGTCCTTTTTTCCCCACAAACAGAGCTTTCTTTTGGTGGTATTTGATCACCTGTGCAATTTTAATTTTTTGCTCTATAAACAAAAAAAGAGCGACAATTCTGAAAAAAAACAATATTTTTCACTTTCTGCTATATAACATTCCCAAAAAAAAAATATAAAATCAACATTTTTTAACATTTTAGGTCAATTTGTATTCTGCTACATATTTTTGTTAAAAAAAATCGCAATAAGCGTATTTTGATTGGTTTGCGCAAAAGTTATTGCGTCTACAAACTAGGGGAAAGATTTATGTCATTTGTATTGTTTATTTTTTTACTAGTAATGGCGGCGATCTGCGATTTTTAGTGGGACTGCGACATTGCAGCGGACAGATTGGACCCTAACTGACATTTGTGACACTTTTGGGGGGACCAGTGACATTACTACAGTAATCAGTGCTAAAAATATGCGCTGTTACTGTAAAAATGACACTGGCGGGGAAGGGGTTAACACTGTGGGTGATCAAGGGGTTAAATGTGAGCCTAGGGGAGTGATTCTAACTGTGTTGGGGTGTGGTTTGTGAAATGATCATAGAGACCTGTGTTCTTATATAGAAGGATCGCAGGCGCTCTGTGATCATTCCAGGGAGAAGAACGGTTGGATGTGTTTACAACAGCTGACAGTTCTTCTCTCTCAGCGGGGGGGGGGGGATCGCGGGTGTCAGACGGCAATCGTAGCCGCCTGCCCCGTGCATCGGAGTCCCCGCTGCCGAGTGGGGACAGGAGTGCACTGGCGGCGGCATGCGCTCGCCCCCTAGCTGCAGGCGCACGACCGATGTAGGTCTACGTTGTTTCGCGCAGGAGGGCCATCCTGCCGCAGTAAATCGGCGGCGGGCGGTCCAGAAGCGGTTAAAGATACCGGGGTTATGGTAGCTAGGTGCTGCCATGACCCCGGTATATAACGCCAAAGTAATGATGTGCATTTACAGATAGGCAGTCGGCAGGTGGTTAACATATATTTACATGTTTCACATTGAAAAAAGCACAACATTTAAAAAAAAAAAAAAAAAAGAAAAATGATTTAATTTGTAAATAACTTTGTAATGCTTTGTACCATTGCTCAGGGCTGGATTAACATAGGGGCTATTGGAGCTGCAGCTCCAGGCCCCTACCTTCCTATAGGCCCAGCAGGGGATGACTGACCATTTGGGCAATGCCACTGCCCTACTACCATCCACTGCCCCTACTGATGCCATCTGCTTCCAACCCCCCAACATTCCCCCCCTTTTTGAAATAATATATAAAAAATTAAATTGTGAAAAAGAATACAAAATTTTAATTGTAAAAAAATGAAAACAATAAAAATAATATTGATACCATCCCCTGCCCTGCTGACACCATCCAATGCCAACCCACCAACACCCCCCCCCCCCCTTTTTGAAAAACTATATAAAAAATTAAAAAAAAGAATGCTTTAAATTGTAAAAATAGTAAATGAATAAAAATAATATTGATATAATCCCCTTCCCTACTGACACCATCCACTGCCAACCCCCAACAACCCCCCCCCTTTTTAAAAACATATATATATATATATATATATATATATATATATATATATATATATATATATATATATATATATATATATATATAAATGTAGTCGTAAAAATAATACAAAATTTAAATGGTAAAAATAGTAAATTAATACAAATAATATTGATACCACTCCCTGCCCTACTGACACCATCCACTGCAAACCCCCTCACCCCCCCCCCTTTTAAAAAAATATATAAACATTTTAATTGTAAATAATAATACAAAATTTAATCTGTAAAAAAAAGTTAAAATAATAAAATATTATGGATACCATCCCCTGCCCTACTGACACCATCCACTGCCAACCCCCCACCCTTTTGAAAAAAATATCTAAAAAATTAAATTGTAAAAAATAGTAAATAATAAAAATAATACTGATACCTCCACTGCCCCCCCCCCCCCCCAAAGCATTGTGAAAAAAAATAATGCAAAATTGTAAAATAAATAAATGAAATTAAAAAACTGCTTACCCTGTCTACTGCTCTACTGACCATCCATGCCCCCCCCCCCCAAAAGCAGTGTGGGAAAATGTAAAAAAGAAATGAAGCAAAACTATAAAAAATGTGAATAATAAAAAAAGTTAAAAAAATGTGGGTTCATTCACACCGGTTCTCTTTCACATACAGTGTGAATGAGCAGTTTGTTTAAAGTAATTAATTTGTTTTATTAAATCTTTTTTTGCATTTTTTGCTTTTTTTATTTCCCTAAAAAAGGCCCTCCAAAATCCTCAGCACCAGGCCCATGATGCTCTCAATCCAGCCCTGCCATTGCTGACAGCTGAAGTATAAATAAAATAGTCGCTGGTAGGTATCGGTACTTGGTATCAGCAAGTACTACAAAAAAAAGTATCAGTACTCGTACTAAAATAAAAAAAAAAAAAAAATGGTATGGATGCATCCCTATAGGTAACAAACTCTTTTTTGTAGATATTTTGAGGGAACAATTTTATAATTTTTTACAGTCTATCTGCAAATTTTCGTATGTGCCGGAAAGCGTTTTGCTGCTTTACCCCCATGTGACTTGTTTCAGGGGGATTTAATTAAACCTGGAATAGAATCAATCACAAAGATTAAAAATAAATAAATAAAAAATATGGAAGCTTATGCAATTACATTGTAGCAATCACTTAGAAATGACCAAATTGATGATAATTTCTGCCGCACCCGATTGCACTTTGATCAATCAGGTTGGGCTGAAAAATCGATAGGGGGCTGTTTGGGGACAAGCATTCGCAATATTAATAATTGAAGTGTTTTATCTATTGATGCGTGGTCAGGTGAATCAAAAATTCAGTAATTGGAAGTACTGTTTCTATGGTCACCAGATGAGTTATAAAAATCATTTTTTGTATTATTTTTATAATTATATATAGCGACAACAGTTTGCATGGTGCTTTACACTATACAGGGAGACAGTATAGATACAATACAATTCAATACAAGAGGGTTCAGAGGGCCCTGGTTATGAGGGCTTAGAATCCAAAAGGGGAGGGGGGGAGGGGGGCAAGTGATATAAAAGGTAACAACTGGATGAGCTGATGGAGAAATAAAACTTAAAGTGGAAGTCCAGTCAAAACCTAGCTAAGCCTAAATTTGCTCCCACCCACATTCTAAGCCCTATACCAGTGATGGCGAACCTTGGCACCCCAGATGTTTTGGAACTACATTAACCATGATGCTCATGCACTCTGCAGTGTAGTTGAGCATTATGGGAAATGTAGTTCAAAAACATCTAGGGTGCCAAGGTTCACCATCACTGCCCTATACTAACTACCCTGTAAAGCAGGGGTATCAAACTCAACTTCATTGAGGGCCACATCAGCATTATGATTGCCCTCAAAGGGCCGGTTTTATCTGTAATACTAGATGTCCAGAGTATCCCAACCCCCTACATCAGATGTCAAGAGCCCCCCCCCCCCCCCCCGACATCAAAGTGTACCACCTTACCTTGTGTTGCTGCTGAGAAGAAGCTGGGGGCAGAGCTAGGGAGCAGAAAGTGCAGGGTCTGGAGAAGGCTGAAAGGAGGGCTGGAGCTCTACTGCAATTCTAGGAGAGGTGTGAGGGCCACATAAAATGACCTGGAGGGCCAGATTCGGGACTTGAGTTTGACACATGTGCTGTAAAGGAAAGATGTTTATACTTACCTAATCTAAGGGCAGTCAGGCCACGTGATCAGCCCCCAGCACCGGGTTCAGGGGAGAGAAGGGACAGTGGTCAGTGGATAGCCCTTTGTAAGCTTATGAGTGATGTCATCACTCAGGCTCTGCTAGCGATCTCTCCTCTCCCTTAAAGCAGGCCCCTGAGGAGATCACATCACCAGACTAGGGTGCCCTTTGGATTAGGTAAGTATAAGCATCTTTTCTTTACAAGGTAGTTAGTATAGAACTTTATGACTTAGAATGGGGATAGGAGCAGGTTTAAAAATAGTTAAGTTCTGACTGGACTTCTACCTTAGGTTGTTGGGTGGAAACAGGATAGGCTTCCCTTCAGGGTCTTCAGGGATTGTCTAAAGAAAGACATAGTAGGAAGTAGCTAGACAGATTGGAGTAGGGAGTTCCAGAGGGAGAAGTTCTGGAGGTGAACACCAGAGGAGAGGAAACAAGGAAGTTGGAGAGCAGGAGGTCTTGGGAGGACGATTTGGGTGATATTTTGAGACTAGGTTGGTATTGTACCTGGGAGCAGAGTTGTGGATGGATTTGTAAAATGTTAGTATTTGGGATTTGGCAGAGAAGGGCAGCAGACATTGAGTGGTTGAAAAAGGTGGATGAGTCTGGCAGCAGAATTCATGAATGATTGACGGGTGGATAGCCTGTGTAGAGGTAACCCAACGAGGAGGGAGTTAAAATATTCTAGGTGAGAGATAACAAGGGAGCAAATTAGTAGTTTGGTGGTGTCATTGGGTAAGAAAGGGAGCATTTTGGGAACCATACAAAGGTGAAGGTGGCATGGTTTGGACAACGGTTGGATGTGGGGGGGGGGGGGAGGAGAGGTCAGAGTTCAGGATTACACCTAGCACCCTGGAATGATGGGGTGGGACTGATAGCCAGGGGCTGACTGGCAACTTTCGGCCCAGGGGGCAAGTACAAACCAGAGGCCCATGGTGCAGCAACTCGGCCCCCCTCCCACTCTCCCTCTCCCCGTCCTCCTCCTGACCCCCATTCCAGGCTGAAGCTCCGCTCCATGTACTCTCTACTCACCGGCCAAATCCGGGTTCCCAACCTGTTTAGCAGGGGCCAGTTGGGGGGAGCTGGGACAGCTCGGTCTGGATTGCCTGGGGGAGGAGAGTCTCCAGTGGGGCATGGAACTGGCCTCTGCTCAGACGCAGTTTACAGTCCTACACAGTACAGAGTCCATATCTTCCCCCCGCACTCAGTAGGTCAGCAGTGGGGACTTTTTACTTCTCTTCACCAGGAATCCTTAGGGCATGTCTGTGGCAGATGAGGTGCAGCCTTTTTACGGAGCATCAGAGTGGCCCAGGGGGGGGGGGAGCAATTTCCCCCCCTGCCCCCTGGCCCAGTCCTCCCCTGCTGATAGCTGTGCCAGGGCTGCCATTAGAAATCATGGGGCCCGATACAGTCTAGCTGAAAGAGCCCACCCTTTCCAGTGTTACCACAGGCAATGCACATCCATTACAAGGTGCACTGAAGTGCCATGCAGAATGAATGGCACTTCATCACACCAACGCATGTAACATGGATTTCCGCAAATGCCATGAGCTCTAAATGTTAATGCAGACATCTGGTTGGATGGCGGGATGTGACCCTAAATACACATTAAGCCAAGGTCAGCGAATTTGACAGTGGAGAGCCAATCGGGGTGAGGCCAGGAGGTGCAAATGAGAGATGACATCATTGCTTCAAAGGTAAACTCAGCCTCCCTGCTGATTCAATAGGGCCTGGTCCCAGCACGGGAGGGTTGACTGTACCCCCCTATTGGCAGCCTTGAGCTGCGCTTTTGATATTGATGAAAACATTGGGGAGGGGAAGGAAAGGGAGTAAATATACTGAGCTCAGATTTTCAAAGATTTTAGAAACTAATAAGCCATCCATACTGATATGTCAGCTAGTAAATTAGTGATGCACAGGGAGAATGAAGGGGTAAGCTAAGGAAAAGAGAAGTAGATTTGGGTGTCTATAATTCTCTTACTTGGGATGCTCTGTATGAAAAAAAAATAATTTTTCTGCACCCAGTGTTCAGTGTGGATAAGAGTGAAGGGGGCAAAACTCTGACTTTGGAGCTCAACATTTTCTCAAAATGAATTTTGGATGTTTGAAAGCCTGAATTTTTACCCATTCAGCAAAAGTCAGACATCATACTGTATACTGAAGAGTTATTTCCACCACTACAATCTTTGACAGATTCCTGTCAATAGTTGCTAAGGAAGCAGGGAGTTCTGGCACCAGCTATGTCCCTAGCAACCAGTGACCTAACCCAACCCCATTCATTTACTGGCTGGAAATCCTCAGTTATGTCAACAAAGGGGTGGGAATAGCTCTGACATCATTGTCCGCATGGCCATATTTGAGCAATGACATCACCTGGAATAATGTAGGGTGCCAAGAGTTGTGAGTAGTCTGTGGCATAGTGTCCCATACATCAGTCAATGGGAATTTTTTCTTTCGCTGGGCATTGGGTGTCGTTCAAAATGATTGATGTGTATCTGCATTGCTGGAGAACATGATTGATGATGGATGTAAATCTTGTGACATTTTTGGGGTTTTTAATTTTTTTTAAAAGTGCTTGGCAATACCTGTGTCTCTATTTACACGTTACACTTTTTTGGTGAATACGTAGAATTATTACCTCTTATCCATTCACATAGGGTGGGCATTATCCCTTATTGTAAAAGGGGCTTCCAGTTTCTGATAAGCTCCCACAAACGCTGGACTAGGGTTTGCGGGGAAGAGGCATTGTCCTCATCAACATAGGGACAAGATGCTTTGGCAGGAATGTCTCCCCTGGCAAAGTACTCCCCCCATGCTGGGGGCATATGGCCTGGCATGGTTTAGGAGGGGGTAGGGAGCATGCTTATTCCCCATCTTTCCTGGCCTACCAGCGTTCGGAATAAACTTTTGAAGGAGACCCCATGCTTTTTCTACCCTATTTTTTTGCGTTGGGTTCCCCCTTAAAATCCATACCAGACTTGAAAGGCCTAATTTCTGCTGAACAGAGAATATAGGGAAAAGAATACAGAGATATTTTTCAGGCGGCAATACTAGCAGAACTTAAAATATATCTATTGATTTTCATTAATAAATATATTACTGAGCTATTTTTTAACATTTGCCTGAGGTTCTGCTTTAAATGAGTTATCCTGTGGAGCAGACGACCTCACCTCCAATATTCTGCATGCAGACAGAGTTTCTTGCCAGGATGTGATGTTCTCTTGCGGATGAACACATATAAAGATGATCCCAGCCTGTGCTGTATGCCTGGCAAACACTGAATTACAACCAAGTTCTCTTTTTCTAATTGAAACTCAGACACCCAGAGGCATCGGCGGCTCGTGGAGCAGCGGAGGGAAAGCAGATGTGGTCCTGTGTGCAGATGGATTCATTCTTGGCGCTCCATCCCTTGCATAAAGCAAATTGTCATTAGTCTGATTATATCCGATCCAGGCAACTGACTGCCCTGGAGAGAGAGTATTTAAAGAGGTTTTTTCACAAGATAGATAGATAGATAGATAGATAGATAGATAGATAGATAGATAGATAGATAGATAGATAGATAGATAGATAGATAGATAGATAGATAGATAGATAGATAGATAGATAGATAGATAGATAGATAGATAGATAGATGTATATACACTATATTACCAAAAGTACTGGGACGCATGCATTTCCACGCACATCAACTTTAATAGTATCCTAGTCTTAGTCCGTAGGGTTCAATATTGAGTTGGCCCATCCTTTGCAGCTATAACAGCTTCAACTCTTCTAGGAAGGCTGTCCACAAGGTTCAGGAGTATGTCTATGGGAATGTTTGATCCTTCTTCCTGAAGCCCATTTGTGAGGTCAGGCACTGATGTTGGAGAAAATGCCTAGATCGCAGTCTGCGCTTTAATTCATCCCAAAGGTGTTCTATTGGGTTGAGGTCAGAACTCTGTGCAGGCCAGTCAAGTTCCCCCCCCCCCCAAACTCGCTCATCCATGTCTTTATGGACCTTGCTTTGTGCACTGGTGCGCAGTCATGTTGGAACAGGAAGGGGCCATCCCCAAACTGTTCTCACAAAGTTGGGAGCATGAAATTGTCCAAAATGTCTTGGTATGCTGACGCCTTAATAGTTCCCTTCACTGGAACTAAGGGGCCAAGCCCAACCCTGGAAAAACAACCCCAAATCATAATTCCTCCTCCACCAAATGATTTGGACCAGTGCACAAAGCAAGGCCCTTAAAGACATGGATGAGCGAGATTGGGGTGGAGGAACTTGATGGCCTGCATAGAGTCCTGACCTCAATCCGATAGAACACCTTTGGGGTGAATTAGAGTGGAGGCCGTGAGCCAGGTCTTCTCTCCAACATCGGTGCTTGAACTCACAAATGTGCTTCTGGAAGAATGGCCAAACATTCCCATAGACACACTCCTAAACCTTGTGGGCAGCCTTCCCAGAAGAGTTGAAGCTGTTATAGATGCAAAGGGTGGGCCAACTCAATAATGAAACCAACAAACTAAGACTGGGATACCATTTAAGTTCATGTACGTGTAAAGACAGGTGTCCCAATACTTTTGGTAACATAATGTATTTCAACTTGACACCTGGGAGGTCAGGTAAGTATTGGAATAAAAAAGTAACTACATCAAGACTAGAAATGGGTATATTTGTCCAAGTTTGATTTGCCAATGGTTTGATGAAGTAAACGCCATATACAGCAACAGTAGATACCGTGGGAGCAGGAAACGCGTTTCGCAATGCTAGTGCTTATTCATGAAATGCTTTGACTGTGTTTCCTTGCTCCCACGGTGTCTACTGTTGTTGTAAATGGCATTTTAGAGATTATCCAAGGCTTTTTTTTTTCATGGGAATGTGGCGGAAAGCAGTTCTGCCACCTCCAGTACTGAATGGGGTGCTGGGGTGTGCTGGAGGGTCTATTGATGCCGACTGCTGGAGACCGATTGTCACTGGAGGGATCATTTGTTGCTGGGAAAGTCTATCTTTGCTGATGGGGGATCAGTTTTTGCTAAGGGATTCTTATGTAGCTAGGTGGGAGGGATCTGCTGTTGAGGGAGGGGTCTATTGTTGCTGGCTGCTGGAGGATCTACTGATGCTGGCTGCCAGGAGATCTACTGTATTGTTACTGGCAGGGGTTTATTGTTGCTGGGGAGATCTATTGTTGGCGGAGGATCCTATTGTTGCTAGTGAGGAGTGTATGTTGCTAGGGGGTCAGTTGTTTATGAGAGGGATCTACTGTTGAGGGAATGGTCTGTTGATGCTGGCTGCTGGGAGATCCACTGTATTGTTATATCAGGGGTCTATTGTTGCTGGGGGTAATCTATTGTTGTTGGGGAGAGGATCTATTGTTGCTAGGGAATCTTTTATTGCTGGGGGGGCACCTATTTTTGCTAGAGGGGATTTATTGTTGCTAGGGGGAACCTAGTTTTGCTGGGGGATCTATTTTTGCTAGGGAGCTCTATTGGCTGCACAGGATCGTGCTCAGAGGTGGGTAGGGGAAAGAGGGGAAGGGGGGCGGGGGGGTACCTGCACCTATTCTTTGAGAAAAAAAAGCCCTGAGATTATCAAATAGGTGGATACAGTTTTCAAGTGTGCAACCCTTTGGAATCTATTATATTTATTCCACATGGCTGGATAAGCGGTGCTTGCAGGTAAATACACTGGAGGTTAAAGAGACTGTGTGGCGGACCCACCTGGAGCAGCAGCACACACATTGAGTCTAGAGTGAATGTTGCTATTCAATTTCGTAAATGTCTAGAGCTATTAAGACAGTTATTGTCAAACAAATGGCATAGGAAGCCAGGCACTGCCATGGGTACGCTTACCAATGCCAAAATTGTAAAAAAATAAAAAATGTCTCCCCTTTCATAGAAAGATGGCTGGGTTGTCATTCCTTCAAACTATTGGCTCTTGTGACTTAGCTGACCAGGGGCAAAGGCAATGCATTGCATTATAGGTTGTTCCTTATTTCTGGCAGTGAATCTGCAAAGTTTTCAGCCACATTTGCCAAATTAGTGAACTTTACGAGTCTTGGGGATTCACTTTGAACCCATAGTAGGAATGAACCTGAATCTGTTTCTAAATCCCTATAATGAAATATAATCTTTAGACATCAAAAGTGTTTCAATTGCAGAATTCTCTATGATCCCCAAGGGATGATTAAGAGCTTAATTTTCCCCAAATTGTTCAAATTTGACAACATTTCTCCTTTTTGGTGAAATGTATTGGAGTCAACAAAAAGGCAAAGTTAAGGTGTTCTTCTCTATAATCTACAAGGGTCGAATTTTCTATGATCCCGAAAGGAATATTGAGAACTTTATTTTCCCCAACTTTTCAAATTTGACAAAATTTCTTTTTTTGGTGAAATGTATTGGAGTCAGCAAAAAGGCAAATTTACAGTGGTCTTTGGCATTTTTATGGTTGCTATGGGCTTTAAAGGATTCCTGAAGCTTGCAAAAGCTCCTTTCTCCTATCATGGACCCCGTTCTTCTGCCATAAAAATGCTCCCTCATCAACCTCATTATTTAAGTATTTTTTCTGAAAAATCAGGCAGTGGAAAAAAGTAAAATAAAAAACGTATATACACAACTACCTATTTATCAACTACAGAAATAAAGGGAAAAAACAAATGCAAAAAAAAAAAAATTTGTTTTACCCAAGCAGCTCAATGAACTAAATTAACCTATTGGTGCTAAGTGCACGCAAATATGCGGCCTCTCGGTGGCCGGGTCTTTGCACCGTACGGCTGCATATTTGCACGCAATAGAGCCAAAAGAGGGGTGCACGCTCCCGGCACAGTGACCGGTGGCTACCGGAAACCTCCTGATTGCTGCTTGAATTTTCAGATCATGTGACTGCCGTGACAGCCAATCATGGTGGTCACATGGCCCGAAAGCCCCGTCCAGGGGCGTAACTACAGGGGTTGCAGGGGTTGCAATTGCTACCGGGCCCCATGCTCCAGGGGGCCCGGTAGCAAACCAGTGGGTGAACTTCCAGGATCTCAAAGGTCACACTTGCGACCGGGCCCTGGCATTGCACCACTGTGGGGAGGCCCCAAGATTGCAGGAAGGCGGCCCACTGCAGAACTTGTGAAAGGATACTGCTGCGGGACCGTAATAAAAGGCCATGCAACGAGAGTAAAGAGCCCCAGGAGTAGTGGGAAGAGCCCCGGGCTTGAAGGGAAGGGCCCCAGCCAGGGGTCTGGGGGGCCCTTCATGGTTTCTTGCATCGGGGCCCTGAAGGTTCTAGTTACGCCTCTGGCCCCGTCCCAGCCTCCTGGCATTCTAAAGCCCTAAAGGGGCGGTGGGAACCGGCGCCAAGGGGTTAAAATTCTTGCATCATTCTTGTAGTATTTTAAGTTGTTGTTGACTGTTTAAGTATCTAAAAAAAAAAGCCTAAAATGTTTAGCCCTTTTAGTCTGCACAACCAGTAGGGAAGGGGTGTACAAACTACGGCCCTCCAGCTGTTGCAGAACTACACGTCCCATGAGGCATTGTAAATCTCTGGCATTCACAGACATGACTAGGCGTGATGGGAATTGTAGTTCCTGAACAGCTGGAGGGCCGTAGTTTGGACTCCCCTGCAGTAGGGTGTCAAGGACAGGTCTTCTAATTGTTTATTTCTAAAAAAAAATATCCTCCTTTCCTGTGACAGAAAGTTGGAGGTTTGTGAGGTTATTTTCGGCTTCGAGATCAGGACAAAATCTTGAGTATAACCTTTGACATTTTGCGGAGTGGAGGGTGTAATGTTTGGTAGATTGTGTTCTTGTGTATTGTGACTTGACTGGTTGTTACACTGTGATGGACACTTTAATAACAGATCTTGTTATTTTATCAAGCTGGTAAGTGGATCTGAGATAGATGTTAGTGGTCCATTACCAGCCTCACAAAGGTGTCATATTAGAGGCTGATGGCCAGAGTGGCGTAACTTACTTCCTAGAGCTCCATGTACGATTTAAAAACACTATTCCATAGAAACACACAACAGATAGATATCTTTCTTTAGTGGCTTCCATATTGCAAATAACCCTAAGAAGAGAGAATAATAAACCCCAACCACGTCAGAGAGACTGTCATGGAAGAGACACTTAGGAGTAATAGAGAAGAGGGACTACAAAACAGAACGTGCAGAAAATCACGTTCGTACCAGATACACATACATTCTCCTACAGGTCTTATGTCAATCTATACAGTTATTAGATCATTATTGTTCAACACCGCGATCCGAGACAACCTGAAATCTCTTTGCCTTTGGGAAAAGAGATTGCTATGACTAGGGATAGGCAAAATTGAGAATTTTAGGTTACCAAAATTTTGGTGAAATTTGGGAGATTACAACAACATTTTATGCCATTTTGGGGCAATACAGCGGGGTAAATGGGGAAAGGCAAGAATATCGCAAATAGTCCTAAGAAGAGACTTATTAGAAAGAGCATCAGGAAAATAACATTATTAGCACCAGATACACGTACATTCTCCTACAGTTCTTCTGCCAACCTACAGTACATAGATATAGATGGTCACACGGTCCGAAGGCTGTTTAATAACCCGGAAATCAGGCACCATCCAGCACGCTGCAGGCTCTGCAATACATGCTCGTTTATGTGCAATATAATGTAAGTGCAATACTTTTATTTGAGCAATAAATTGTTTAAACCGCAACAGAGAGCACTAGATCTGTTCCTTTTTTCCTTATGTTTGGGCACGATCTGGGAAGCTGTATCCTCTGCCATAATCGATTTTTAGGCGGTTTTATGCTGGAGGCTGTGGTCCTGTTTTCCATTGGATTATCATTGGCTGAATATCGTGGTGATTGTTCATGCTGTTTGACCCTCTGGGGTCGAGTTGTGGAGGTGAAAGGCAGATAGTGCCAGGTGATGGGAATTTTATGAGCACTGAAGTCACACTTGCTGCTATTTTTTCACCGGATCACCAGTGGACTGTGTCTCTTTTATCATCTTATCATCTTTTATATCACCAATATGAACTTTCTCCTTTATTCATCATAATGCCTTTTTTACTAATTGTTTGGTTTTAATTTATTTATCACCAATTGAGTTTATTTATATATGGACTGCGCTACACTATTTTATACTATAGTACATAGATATCATCATTGTTTAACATCCAGTCCAAGACAACCTGCAATCCTGCACCCTAGGCAAAATAGATTGTTGTGGCTAGAGATATACAAAATCAAGAGTTTCTAGCTCTAAAATGTTGATGAAATTTGGCAGATTTCAGCAAACTTTTTGCCATTTTGGAGCAAAATCAAGACTTACTGGTACCAACATTTTGCTAAAATTTTGCAGATTACTTCCAAATTTTTGCCATTTTGGTGCAAAATCTAGAATTTCTGGTACCAACATTTTACCAAAATTTAGAAGAAATAATAAAAATCTTCACCATTTTGGAAGGCAGGAATATCACAAGTGGAGAGAATAAAAGGCCCAATCACCTTGAAGATTTAAGAGACACTCAGTTGTAATGGAAATGGAGGGACTACAAGATAGAGCATGAAGCAAAATCACATTATTAGCACCAGATACCTGTATATTCTCCTACATGTTTTCTGCCACCTACAGTATCTCACAAAAGTGAGTACACCCCGCACATTTTTGTGAATATTCTATTACATCTTTTCATGTGACAACACTGAAGAAATTACACTTTGCTACAATGTAAAGTCTCTAAGCCTAAACCCTATTGAGCATCTGTGGGGCATCCTGAAACTGAGGGTGGAGGAGCGCAAGGTCTCTAACATCCTCCAGCTCCGTGATGTTTTCATGGAGGAGTGGAAGAGGACTCCAGTGGCAACCTGTGAAGCTCTGGTGAACTCCATGCCCAAGAGGGTTAAGGCAGTGCTGGAAAATAATGGTGGTCATACAAAATATTGACACTTTGGGCCCAACTTTGGCATTTCCACTTAGGGGTGTACTGACTTTTGTTGCTATTGGTTTAGTTATTTTGAGGGGACAGCAAATTTACACTCTTATATACACACTATACAACTTTTGTTGGTAGACTTCCTTTAGATTTACCTTCAACTATGTAGTACAAGGGCTTGCCTGATTGCATACAAATTGAAAGTGTTTAGGTCTGACCTCATATTATATGGTTTTGGTAAGTCTGAAGGAAAAAATCTAAAGAAAATTGTATAGTGTGTATCCAGCTTTATACAAGCTGTACACTCACTACTTTACATTGTAGCAAAGTGTCATTTCTTCAGTGTTGTCACATGAAAAGATATAATAAAATATTTACAAAAATGTGAGGGGTGTACCCACTTTTATGAGATACTGTATATAGTTATTGGATCTTCACTGTTCAACACCGCAATCTGAGACAACCTGCAATCTCTGCCCCCTGGTAAGAAAGAGATTGTTGTCACTAAGGAAAAGCAAAATTGAAAATGTCTTGTTACCAACGCTTTATCGACATTTGGGAGTTTCCATTAAAATGTTTGCCATTTTGGTTTAAATGGGAAAGGCAATGATACTGCTAATATATCCAAGGAGAGAGAAAAAACAGCCCAAATCACCAAATGAAAGGGACACTCTATTGTAATGGAAATGAGGAAATACAAGACAGAGCATAAGGAAAAATCACACTATTAACACCAAATACAAGTACATTCTCCTATAGGTCTTCCGCCAATCTATACAGTTATTAGATCATTATTGTTCAACACTGCAATCCTAGACAACCTGAAATCTCTTTGCCTTGGGGAAAAGAGATTGCTATGACAAGGGATAGGCAAAATTGAGAATTTTAGGTTACCAAAATTTTGGTGAAATTTGGGAGATTACAACAACATTTTTTGCCATTTTGGGGCAATACAGCGGGGTAAATGGGGAAAGGCAAGAATTTTGCAAATAGTCCTAAGAAGAGACTTATTAGAAAGAGCATCAGGAAAATCAGATTATTAGCACCAGATACACGTACATTCTCCTACAATTCTTCTGCCAACCTACAGTACATAGATATCATCATTGTTTAACATCCAGTCCAAGACAGCCTGCAATCCTGCACCCTAGGCAAAATAGATTGTTGTGGCTAGAGATATACAAAATCAAGAGTTTCTAGTTCTAAAATGTTGCTGAAATTTGGCAGATTTCAGCAAACTTTTTGCCATTTTGGAGCAAAATCAAGACTTACTGGTACCAACATTTTGCTAAAATTTTGCAGATTACTTCCAAATTTTTGCCATTTTGGTGCAAAATCTAGAATTTCTGGTACCAACATTTTACCAAAATTTAGAAGATATAATAAAAATCTTCACCATTTTGGAAGGCAGGAATATCACAAGTGGAGAGAATAAAAGGCCCAATCACCTTGAAGATTTAAGAGACACTCAGTTGTAATGGAAATGGAGGGACTACAAGATAGAGCATGAGGCAAAATCACATTATTAGCACCAGATACCTGTACATTCTCCTACATGTTTTCTGCCACCTACAGTATCTCACAAAAGTGAGTACACCCCTCATATGTTTGTAAATATTTTATTATATCTTTTCATGTGACAACACTGAAGAAATTACACTTTGCTATAATGTAAAGTCTCTAGGCCAGGGGTGTCCAAACTATGATCCTCCAGCTGTTCAGGAACTACAATTCCCATGAGGCATTGTAAATCTCTGACATTCACAGACATAACTAGGCATGATGGGAATTGTAGTTCCTGAACAGATGGAGGGCCGTAGTTTGGACATAGCTGCTCTAGACCTAAACCCTATTGAGCATCTGTGGGGCATCCTGAAACGGAGGGTGGAGGAGCGCAAGGTCTCTAACATCCACCAGCTCTGTGATGTTGTCATGGAGGAGTGGAAGAGGACTCCAGTGGCAACCTGTGAAGCTCTGGTGAACTCCATGCCCAAGAGGGTTAAGGCAATGCTGGAAAATAATGGTGGCCACACAAAATATTGACACTTTGGGCCCAACTTTGGCATTTCCACTTAGGGGTGTACTGACTTTTGTTGCCATTGGTTTAGACAATAATGGCTGTGTGTTGAGTTATTTTGAGGGGACAGCAAATTTACACTGTTATACAAGCTGTACACTCACTACTTTACATTGTAGCAAAGTGTCATTTCTTCAGTATTGTCACATGAAAAGATAGAATAAGATATTTACAAAAATGTGAGGGGTGTACTCACTTTTGTGAGATAATGTATATAGTTATTGGATCTTCACAGTTCAACGCCGCAATCTGAGACCACCTGCAATCTCTGCCCCCTGGTAAGAAAGATATTGTTGTCACTAAGGATAAGCAAAATTGAAAATGTAATGTTACCAACACTATCGAAATTTGGGAGTTTCCATCAGAATGTTTGCCATTTTGGTTTAAATGGGAAAGGCAATAATACTGCAAATATCTCCTAGGAGAGAGAAAAAACAGCCCAAATCACCAAATGAAAGAGACACTCTATTGTAATGGAAAGGAGGTAATACAAGACAGAGCATAAGGAAAAATCACACTATTAGCACCAAATACATGTACATTCTCCTATAGGTCTTCCGCCAACCTATACAGTTATTAGATCATTATTGTTCAACACTACAATCCTAAACAACCTGCAATCTCTTTGCCTTGGGGAAAAGAGATTGCTATGACAAGGGATAAGCAAAATCGATATTTTTAGGTTACCAAAATTTTAGTGAAATTTGTGAGATTTTTTGCCATTTTGGGGCAATACAGTGGGGTAAATGGGGAAAGGCAAGAATTTTGCAAATAGACAAAAAGAGAGACTTACAAGTTGGAGCCTCAAAATTTGTGAGATTACAACTAAATTTTTGCCATTTTGAGGCAATACAGTTGGGTAAATCGGGAAAGGCAAGAATATCGCAAATAGTCCTAAGGAGAGACTTATTAGAAAGAGCCTCAGGAAAAACACATTATTAGCACCAGATACATGTACATTCTCCTACAATTCTTCTGCCAGCCTATATAGGTATTAGATCATCATTGTTCAACACCCAAACCTGCAATTTCTGCATCCAGAGATTTTTGTGACTAATGATAAACAAAATCGATCATTTTTTGTACCAAAATTTTGTCAAAATTTGGAAAATTTCATTATAATTTTCACCATTTTGGTGCAATACAAAGGAGTAAATGGGGAAGGCAAGAACATCATACATAGCCCTAAGGAGAAGAAATAAAAAGTCCCAAACACCTCAGAGATATCATAATGAAAGAGACACTCAGGAGTTATGGAAAGGCACAACTACGAGACAAAATGTGAACAAAATTAGGTTATCAGCACCAGATACATGTAGAATCCCCTACAGGTCTTCTGCATTCCTATATAGGTGTTAATAATGATCATTACTGTTCAACACTGCAATCCAAGGCAACCAGAAATTTTTGTGACCCGGGGAAAAGTTTGCTGTGATTGGGGATAAGCAAATTTGAGAGTTTCATATTACCAAAATTTTGTCTAAAATTTTGTAGATTTCGTCAAAATGTTTGCCACTTTGGTGCAATAGAAGTGGGTAAATGGGGAAGTCAAGAATACCAAATAACTCTAAGGAGAGATATCAAAAATCCCCAACCACTTCATAATGGAAGAGACACTCGGGAGTAATGGAAAGGAGGGATTACAAGACAGAGAATGGGGAAAATCACATTATTAGCACCAGATACATTCTCCTACAATTCTACTGCCTGTTTAACACCACAATCCGAGAAAAAGAGATTATTACGACTAGAAATATGCATTAGCCTATTTTTTTTTTTTTTACTTTTTTCCAGAAAGAGGAAAGCAGACCGTGGGGAAAAAAATTGAAAATAAAAAATGTAGATGCAAAAGTATATTTATTATTTAAATTTTACAAACAATGAAAAAAAAATACAAGTGGGAAAATAATAACTTTTTTGCCTAAGCAGCTCAATGAACTAAATTAAGATTTATGCAATATCCATGTTTTTGCTGTTGGTGGCTATTTAGGTATCTAAAAAAGCATAAAGTTCTGTCATTCATGTGTTAGCCCCATTTAGTCTACATGACCAGTGGAGGCGTCTTCGAAATATTTATTTCTCAAAAATACCCTACTTAAATTAAGTTATCATCACCAAATACATGTAGAATCCCCTACAGGTCTTCTGCATTCCTATATAGGTGTTAATAATGATCATTACTGTTCAACACTGCAATCCAAGGCAACCAGAAATCTTTGTGACCCTGGGAAAAGTTTGCTGTGATTGGGGATAAGCAAATTTGAGAGTTTCATATTACCAAAATTTTGTCTAAAATTTTGGAGATTCCGTCAAAATGTTTGCCACTTTGGTGCAATAGAAGTGGGTAAATGGGGAAGTCAAGAATACCACAAATAACTCTAAGGAGAGATATCAAAAATCCCCAACCACTTCATAGACATCATAATGGACGAGACACTCGGGAGTAATGGAAAGGAGGGATTACAAGACAGAGAATGAGGAAAATCACATTATTAGCACCAGATAAATTCTCCTACAAGTGACATGTCTACTGCCTGTTTAACACCACAATCTGAGACAACCTGCAATTCTTGCAACCCCCCAGAAAAAGAGATTATTACGACTAGAGAGAAGCATTAGCCTAATTTTTTAACTTTTTTCCAGAAAGAGAAAAGCAGACAGTGGGGGAAAAAAGCAAAATAAAAAACGTAGATGCAACAGTATATATTATGGAAGAGCCCTGGGGCCATGATAAAAAAAAATGTAAAAGATTTCGGAGTTTGAAATTTTTTTTTTTTTTTACAGAATTCTGAGTTTGAAAGTCAGAATTCTGAGATTAAAAGTCAGAATTCTGACTTTGCAAGTCAGAATTCTGAGATTACAAGTTTTGACCATGCTAAAATTTATTAAACACAATTCTGAGATTAAAAGTCAGAATTCTGACTTTTAATCTCAGAATTCTGACTTTCAAACTCATAATTCTGTAAAAAAAAAAAAAAAAAACATTTTTCAAACTCGGAAATCTTTTAATTTTTTTTTTATGATGGCCCCAGGGCTCTTCCATAAAATATCTTATTTACGTTGTACTAATAAGAAAAAAAATACAAGTGGGAAAATAATCACTTTTTTGCCTAAGCAGCTCAATGAACTAAGTTAAGATTTATGTAATATCCATGTTTTTGCTGTTGGTGACTATTTCGGTATTTAAAAAAGCATAAAGTTCTGTCATTCATGTGTTAGCCCCTTTTAGTCTACATGACCAGTGGACGCGTCTTCTAAATATTTATTTCTCAAAAAATGCCCTACTTTCCCATCTTAGAAAGTTGTGAGGTCCTCTCTGGGCTGGAGAGCAGAACAAAGTCTCAAGTGGAATCTTTGTAATTTTGCAGAGCCAAGAGTATATTTTTTGGTAGATTGTGTTCTTGAGTATCGCGCCTGGCTGGTTTCTACACCATGATGAGCACTTTAATAACAAATCTTGTTATTTTATAAATCTGGTAAGTGGATCCAAGATTGATGTTAGCTGTCCATTACCGGCCTCACAGAGGTGTCACATTAGAGGCTGATGGCTGGTTGGGCAAAAGGAGAGCGGCGTAACATGCTTTCAAGAGCTCTGTGTACAATATAAAAATACTACTCAACAGAAGCACACAACAGATAGATATCTTTCATAAGTGGCTTCAATTTCACAAATAACCCTAAGAAGAGAGAATAAAAGCCCCGGTCACCTCAGAGAGACCATAATAGAAGAGAGACACTCATAAGTAATGGAAAGAAGGAATTACAAGACAGAGAATGTAGAAAATCACATTATTAGCACCAGATACACTTACATTCTTTTACGGGTCTTCTGTCAACCTATATAGGTATTAGATCATCAATGCTCAACACCCAATCTGAGACAACATGCAATCTTGAACTCCGAAGAAAAGAGACTGTTGTGACTAGGGATAAACAAAATCAAACATTTCTGGTACAAAATTCTGTCAAAATTTGGCAGAAAATTGTCACCATTTTGGCGCAATACAGTGAAGTACTGTAAATAGAAAAGGCAAGTATATAAGTATAAGTATATATAGCTATTGAATCGTCATTGTTCCAACACCCAATCCAGGATAATATGCAATCCCTGCACCCTGAGGAAAAGAGATTGTTGTGACTAGGGAAAAACAAAATCAAGAATTTTCGGCACCAAAATTTTGTGACATTTTGTAGGATTTCATAATTTTCACCATTGGGATGTAAAACCGTGAAGTAAAAGGGGGTTGAAAGAATATCACAAATAGCCCTAAGGCTAGAGACTAAAAAGCCCAACCACCTCAAAGAAGGGACATTTAGTAGCAATGGAAAGCAGAAACTACATAATGGAAGGGGCACTCAGTAGTCATGGAAAGGAGGGAAATCACATTATAAGCACCAAATACACATAGATTCTCCTACAGGATAAATCCCTTGACAGCTCAAAGAATTGGGGGAAGGGAGGGGAAAGAGCAAAGGGACATACTAGTGTACCTCTCTGGCATGAGTCCTGTGGGCCCAACCCTCGAAAGGATGGAAGTCAGGGGGAAGCAAGGTCCTTTGAGTCTGTACCAAAAAAGACATTGCAGCTAAGCAAATACCAGCTTGTTCCTAAAACTAGAAGGAGGTTCTCATTAGTCGATTATAATTTTCAGTTGTTTGGAAGTAGAGCCAGCAAGCCCACGTACGCAAGAATTTAGAAGGGGAATCGTGAGCCATGTGGATTAATTCTTCCATCTCTGCTACTTTAAGTAGACCGGTAAGCCACTCCCGAATAGTCAGTATATGGGTCTTTCCCCACTGAGTGAGCCACTCCCAAATAGTCAGTATATGGGTCTTTCCCCACTGAGTGAGCCACTCCCGAATAGTCAGTATATGGGTCTTTGCCCACTGAGTGAGCCACTCCCGAATAGTCAGTATATGGGTCTTTCCCCACTGAGTGAGCCACTCCCGAATAGTCAGTATATGGGTCATTCCCCACTGCATCGGGATGCATAGTTTGACAGTGTTAACCATTTGCATCGCTAATGATTAATAGTAGGCCTTGTTGGGAAGACAGGTGTGATGTAAAAGGAAGTGTGCCAGGGCAAAGTCAAGGTCATAAGTAGTAACCTGAGAAATCAGTCTGTGCACCTCAGACCAGTAGAGTTGAAGAAGTGGGCATGTCCACCTAACTCCTACTTCTTTTGGTATTGCATCTTCACTATTTAACGCTGCATTCTGGGACAACCTGCAGTCTTGGCATTTTGGGGATAAGAAACTATTGTGACTAGTGATAAGCATTAGCCTCGTTATTTTCCTTTTTTCCAGGAAGAGAAAAGCAGATAGTGGAAAAAAATAAAATAAAAAATGTTTATGCAACGTCATTATCAAATACACAATAAAGGGGACAAAAAAAAAACGAATGCAAAAATCAATAAATTTGCCTAAGCACCTCAACGAACTATATAAAGATTAATGTAATATCCTGTTGACCATTATCGAAAAAAGTATCTAAAAAATTCTAAAGGTTTTCATGTTAACCTTGTTTAGTTTGCACGACTAGGGGTTTGTTAAGGACACATCTTCTAATTATTTTATTTGTAAAAGAAAAGTCCTCCTTTCCCTTCTCAGAAAGTTGGAGGTATGTGAGGTCATCTCCCGGCTGGAGAGCAGGACAAAGTCTTCAGTAGAATATTTGACATTTTGCAGAACAGAGAAGTGTAATGTTTGGTGGATTGTGTTCTTGAGTATTGTGACTGGCTGGTTATTACATTGTGATGGACACTTTAATAACAGATCTTGTTATTTTTTTAAATCTGGAAAGTGGACTCAAGATTAATGTTAGTGGTCCATTACTGGCCTCACAGAGGTGTCACATTAGAGGCTGATGGATGGTTGGGCAAAAGAAGAGCGACGTAACTTACTTTCAGTTTTTTTGTTTACAAATGATTTTATTAGGAAGGTCAGAAGCAAGAACTACTTTCATGAGCTTCTATACCATAAAAAACATTACTTGACATAAACACACAACGGATAGATACCTTTCGTAAGTTGCTTCCATATCTCGAATAACTCTAAGAAGAGAGGATAAAAAGCCACAACCACCTCAGAGAGATCATAATGGAAAATACATTCTCTTACAGGTCCTCTGCCAACCTATATAGATATTGGATTTTCACTGTTCAAAACTGCAAACTGAGGTTTGTCAAAAATTGTCAGATTTCATAATTGTTACCATTTTGGTGCAATACAGTGGGGTAAATGAGGAAAGCAAGAATATTGGAATTGGCCCTGGGGAGAGAGAATAAAAAGCCCCAACCACTTTGAAGAGATCATTCTGAAATCATGTTTAGCACTGGATACACATACATCCTTCCGTGACAGATACACGTTTCACCTGTGACGCGTTTCACCACTTCTGGTTTGCTCACAAGGATAGGGAATGTCTTTCCCTATCCTCATGGAGGATGGAGACACAGGGCCAGCGCGGGGGGCTCGGGGATGCAACGGGGGTGTCATTAGTCTTGACATGGGCCATGCAGGTGACAGGGTAAGGGAGCAGACTCACCAGACTCAGCAGCTATGTTTAGAGTCCCGCCTTCTCTGCTGACCTCATACCCACCTCCTCCATTGACCCAGCTGTGCGCGCCTACTCAGCCTCCTCCACTGGCCTCATGCCCCGCCTCTTCCACTAACCTAGCTGTGCCTACCTACCTCTCTGTGCCCTCCTCACAGTCTGAGCTGCTGCTGACCTCCTATGCAGCATTCATGACAGATGTCCTCCATGGCTGCTGCTTTCTCTGCAGTCAGTCAGTTACATAGCCCTGTGCCCCTCGTTTTTCCCAGCCAGGCTAACGAGGAAGTCAGCTGGCCTTCTCTGCGCCCCAAGGCAGCAGTGTGCCCTAGGCGGCTGCCTAGTTCGTCTAGCGGGAGTGCCGACCCTGTGGCCGCTATGTTTTGTAGTGCAACCAAGTTTGCCTGAACACTCCATGACACCAAGGGGCATTTTAATCTAAGTACATGATATATATATATATATATATATATATATTTACATATAACACTATTGATATGTAATATTAGAAAAACGTTCATTATGACTTTTCTCATGTAAATGTATTTGCTATATCATTCTCCATGTACTTTTGCTTCCTTGAGGGTCATCTAGTTTTTGTATTAACTTTCTTGGTCTCTGTAATCTTATTTCTTATTGTTCATCTCAAAAACCTATAATGTTAAAAAAAAAAAAAACTGGGCAAAAAAATTGGCAGAGAAGATAAAACTGGATTGGTATCCAAATGGGAAAAAGCTACAGCAATTTCGTCAAAGGTGATCAGATTTTTTTTTTTTGCTATGTTCAGTTTGGGCAATTTTGATCTATCTCTTTTGAGGTTCATTGAAACCACAATTTTATGTTCATTAAAACCACAATTTTATAATTTGACTGCTGTACTATTTCAACAAAAAATAGAAGTTCAATAACTTGATCAAATTGTCATGTGTATGGCCAGCATAATAGCAAATGAGTGATAATGGGGTGTTTGGATGGCGCTCCGAATGATCAGACATAGACTTATTTTCCCCCTCTTGATTACATAGTATCCCTGGAAATTGTGATGGAAAGTTGACCAATAGGTGGCTATTAGTGATAGGCGAATCAACCCGGGTTCGATTTGCGAGGCGTTCAGCTAATATTTTTATTTTATGAACCTGAATTCGAAGGCAAATTCTATTGAATTCTGTGGTGGGCAAGTCTTGTTAAATTGTGCCCATTTTTAGGGTTACCAGGCAACGGGGGGACATGTACCAATCCAAAAAACATTTTTAAAAGACCATACAGTGGGGAGAGGGTGTTTTAAAGCAGCTTTGAGGACAACATTGAAAATATACAAAATCCCTGTGTAACAATATTGAATGCTACACTTTGTGCACCCTAGAACAAAAAGGCCCCACCATCATAAAATATAAAAAAAATAAATGAAAACTCCAAAATACCATCCCTAAAACAAAAGACCATTTTATTCATTTAAAAAAGAAAACAAAAACAAATGAAGACAAAAAAAAAAACTGTTTAACACTGTCTAAAATAAAAGTTCTATAAAAAAAAAAAATATTGATATATATATATATATATATATATATATATATATAATGAAAACCCCCAAATACTGCTACCTTAATCAAAAACTAATTTTTATAAAAAGAAGCCTTGCAACAAAAAGGAAAAAAAAAAAAAAGCTTCCAATAATAATAATAAGGCAGCAATGGTGTTGGTTGCCCCAGGAGCTAGCAATCAGATTTAAAGTACAGTTGGCTGACTGTTCCCTAGCTCTCCCTGTGCAGTTTTCAGCTCTCCCTATCCATCCCCTTCAGCAGCTTTCAATGGATTGACACTATTGGGGGTGATTTACTAAAACTGGAGCATGCTAAATTGGGTGCGTAGAAACCAATCAGCTTCCAGGTTTTACTGTCAAAGCTTAATTGAACAAGCTAAAGTTAGAAGCTGATTAGCTACCATGCACAACTGCACCAGATTCTGAGATCTCCCCCTAAAGCGGCTCTGTGCCCCCTTTTTATAATGAAGGGTTAGACTTAAACCAAACCCCCCATATTGGTCCTTATAAGCCTGCTGGCCATAGTTGAAAGGCCATACAGTGCATTGTGGTTTAAAACAATTCTCCTGGATGTATCTGCACATAAATTTGCCAGGGCTGCAAATCTCAAACCCCCAGGATATGTCTCAAACTCATGGTAGTGGCAATCTTGAACCTCGTCCCTAGTGACTAGTATGTGTGTGTTATTTTTTGGGATTTGAATAGACTGGAATTTGGTCAGGACCTCCGAGGACATTTGTTACTGCCTGTGCCCATATTGGGGAGATTTCCCTTTGCTTCCCATGTGATCACCAAAGTAGAAAGAAACCTAGAAAGCAAATATAAAGGTGACAAAGTTTCCAACTCTTCCCAATCTCATCCTGAAACGTCTTTGGGCTCCTATAACGCTCACCAAATGTGCCCTCAAACAAGCTACTAAAAAAAATGCATTATTATACAAGTATTATATAAAAACACTTCGGACAAATAATATAAACCATCATTTTATCACTTGCATTAAACCTGAAGAACTAAACATTTGATGACAGATACATTTTTTTCAGTAGATATTCAATTATTACTTTGCATTATCTCGTAGCGCTGGCTTATTTCTGTGTATTTAAACTGAATTATATTTGGATTATCTACAGTTCCTAATTCTGTGAAATAACCACAATGATCATAGTCGTTAGAAATCATGTGAGTTATTTCCTAGGCTTTAGTTTTCTATACAGCGATTTATCATTTGGATTAAACCTAAAGAGTTAAACATTAAACAAAGGACAGTTCGTGTTCTCAGTAGATTTTTGCATTGTTACTTAGTTGCGTCTGATGTTACTCCATGTTCTCTTCTAGCTCCACCCAACTTGAAGTTGTCGGTGAACGAGACGCTGGTGGTGAATCCAGGGGACAACGTCACTATGCAGTGTTCTGTCACCGGGGGCGACCCTATGCCCAAAGCTGAGTGGTCACACTCCCCTAATCCCATGCCCCCCAACAGCATCAGCAGAGGGGGGAACCTGACCATCTGGAACATTCGGCCCCAGGATTCTGGCTACTACAACTGTACGGCCAACAACAATGTGGGCAACATGGCCAAGAAGATGGTCAACGTCCTAGTGAGATGTATGTCCTGTATAAGGCCAGTAAACCTTAGTGATCCCGTATATTTCACACTGCCATGATGAATGTGATGGATGTGTATAAATGTTCCGCTCATTGCTGTGTCTCAGGAGCTTTGTAGTATTGATTGACTGACTTATTTCCTCCTGCCTAACACTATCCATATTTACTCCAAACCATACCCATCCTGTGCTTCACCTGGTGGTGGGTCCACCATATACATTCCAACCTAGAGGTACCTTCAGGGTAGCCTCCACTTGCATTTTTTGGCTGCAGGATGACCACTAGGAATAGTGAGGTTTCATTTTTCCAAATTTTCAGCCATAATCTGAAGATTTTGGCAAAATTTTGCTATTTTGGCAAAGCCCAATGAATTCAATAAAGGCATTAGAGGAAGGGTTCAAAGGTTATTTTTGCCTAATTTCTGCTTCTGTTGTTCCCTGAGTCCCCCTAACTTGTCTGTCAGTGCCACCAGGTCCCACCCTTTTATCCCTAGTAGAAATTTATTGGAAGTGGTTTGGGATGCTTGTTGGCCCCCACAAAATCTCATCAGGCAGGCTCACCAGGAGCTTCTCCAACCACCATTTACAAAATGCGTTGCTATGTAATTCACACTTAGAATTTGTTATGTAATAGAATGGGACTTTATATAGGCACTCAGAAAAAACAAAAATTTTGATTAAAAAATATAATTATTTATTTGATACAGATAAATAGTAACAATCTGTCAATGGTATTGAACCTCAACATGTTTCAACTCATAAAGAGTCTTCATCAGGTGGTAAACAATGAAGTAAAAACCCAATGATGCATGTTAAAAGAATGAGTGCATGTTCAAAGGAAACCCTGAGATGTAAATTTGATGTGATGCAAGACCCAGCCACACTCTTAACACAAATAGGGGATAATCACCTAATAACGGTATGTGAAAAACAACTTGAGAGTGCCATGCAGTTGGTATCCAAACTCGGCCGAGCAAACACAGCAATGTGTTTAGAGTGTGGCTGGGTCTGGCATCTCTTGGATCACATCAAATTTACATCTCAGGGTTTCCTTGGACATGCACTCATTTCTTTTAACATGCAACATTGGGTATTTACTTCATTATTTACCACCTGATTTAGACTCTTTATGAGTTGAAACTCGTTAAGATTCAATACCATTGACAGATTGTGGTTTGGGATGCTTGTTGGCCCCCCAAAATCTCATTAGGCAGGCTCACCAGGAGCTTCTGCAACCACAATTTAGAAAATGAGTGGCTCTGTAATCCACGCTTAGAACCTGTTATGTAATGCAATGGGACTTTATATAGGCACCCAGGACAACAAAAGTTTTGATAAAAAATATAATTATTTATTTGATAAAGATAAAAAGTAACAATCTGTCAATGGTATTGAACCTCAACGTGTTTCGACTCATAAAGAGTCTTCATCAGGTGGTAAACAATGAAGTAAAAACCCAATGATGCATGTTAAAAGAATGAGTGCATATCCAAAGGAAACCCTGAGATGTAAATTTGATGTGATGCAAGACCCAGCCACACTCTTAACACAAATAGGGGATAATCACCTAGTAACGGCGTGTGGCGAAAAAAACTGAGAGCGCCAGCAGTTGGTATCTGAACTCGGCAGAGCAAACACAGCAATGTGTTCAGAGTGTGGCTGGATCTGGCATCTCTTGCATCACATCAAATTTACATCTCAGGGTTTCCTTGGACATGCATTCATTTCTTTTAACATGCAACATTGGGTATTTACTTCATTATTTACCACCTGATTTAGACTCTTTATGAGTTGAAACTCGTTGAGATTCAACACCATTGACAGATTGTGGTTTGGGGTTCTTGTTGGCCCCCAAAAATCTCATCAGGCAAGCTCACCAGGAGCTTCTGCAACCACAATTTAGAACATGTGTTGCTCTCTAATCCACACTTAGAACCTGTTATGTAATGGAATGGGACTTTATATAGGCACCCAGAAAAACAAAAATTTTGATTAAAAAATATAATTATTTATTTGATACAGATAAATAGTAACAATCTGTCAATGGTATTGAACCTCAACGTGTTTCACCTCATTAAAAAGTCTTCATCAGGTGGTAAACAATGAAGTAAAAACCCAATGATGCATGTTAAAAGAATGAGTGCATGTTCAAAGGAAACCCAATGATACAAATTTGATGTGATGCAAGAAATGCAAGACCCAGCCACACTCTTTAACACAAATAGGGGATAATCACCTAGTAACGGTATGTGACGAACAACTTGAGAGTGCCAGCAGTTGGCATCTGAACTCGGCAGAGCAAACACAGCAATGTGTTCAGAGTGTGGCTGGGTCTGGCATCTCTTGGATCACATCAAATTTACATCTCAGGGTTTCCTTGGACATGCACTCATTTCTTTAAACATGCAGCATAGGGTATTTACTTAATTATTTACCACCTGATGAAGACCTCATAGGAGTTGAAACGCGTTCAGATTTAATACCATTGACAGATTGTTACTGAAGATATCTCTGCATGATGGAATTTATATACCTTTGATAATTTGGATTGTAATCTTTTATTCTGTGTTTACAGCCTTTTATCTGTATCAAATAAAGAATTTTATCTTTTGCAAAAATGTTTTTATTGTTCTGGGTGCTGTGACACATCGGGGTTTCGTAGCTCAATGGTATGGTGTGGAGTAGAGTTTACTCCACACCATATATAGTTTCTAGGGTTTTCCTGCCCACTTTTATTCAAATGAACATCAAAACTCCACACAGGTATGTCTTCCCACACAGAAGGTTCTCACCATCACTGCAAAAACGTAACATTCAGCCTCCTGGCTTTCTTGTGACAGCTTCACTGCTACAAGTACCTCTTCAGGGTCCCTCCTGAACTTTAGTACCTTTGTGGTCCTTCCTCCGTCCTGACCTAGACACCATGGTGAGCCAGCGTGTCTGGCAGTGCTGGCCCCAGGGGTATACAGACAAGGTGCAGAGCTTTTTATCCCAAATAATGCCGCGCTGCATTATTTGGGATAATTGTATTCGCACTTATGAGAGAGTGGAGTGCCTGCAGCAATCATTTTCATACATCTTGGTCGCTCACAGGACTATATCATTTTTTAAAGGTGCAGAGCTTGGGCTCTTCAGCAGGTGGCTCTGCCCTTTTTGTTATAGGAGGGGGCATTGGTAATTTTTACCTTGGATGCTAAAGGACCTTCTTCCAGTACTGATGTTAAGAACGTATAATTAGAGGCCCAAAGTATATTTTTGCCTAAAGTTTTTACTTTTATTTTTACTTTCTCTGCCGCCTTCAATGCTAAGAAACAGCCACAATACTTCTGGTGGCCAGAGATCATGTGACCTCCTCAGTAGGCTTTAAGTCACACGAGGAAGCCGGAGAGGTATTTTCTATTTCCTGCCAAGGAATTGATTGAAAATAATAGGATCAGTGTTGGGGTAGTTACTCAAGAAATGTAACAAGTTACTAGTTACTAGTTACTTCTGTAAATTGTAATGAGATTACTTTACTAGTTACTGCATTTGAAAAGTAACTTCACTACTTATTACTTTACTGTTCTCTTTCTTAATTGACCGTGTAGAAGAAGATACATGACACTCTTTCTGCATAGAGTTTATTGTATAAACACAGGCTTTGGGAAACATGAGAACAAAACCTGAAAAAACAGAATAAAAGATAAAGTGCAACAAAAAGTCATAAACTTCATCCCTCTCTATTCTTCGAAATAACGATTGTATCGCACGGCTTGGGTAACGCGGGAAAGCGCGTTCCTATAGCCTAGTAAAGTAGTGTAGTTACCTCCTATAGCCTAGTAAAGTAGTGTAGTTACCTCCTATAGACTAGTAAAGTAGTGTAGTTACCTCCTATAGACTAGTAAAGTCGTGTAGTTACCTCCTATAGCAGCCGTCACTAAATGGCGGCCCGCGGTCCAGGAGCGGCCCGCACGAGGCTTCCGCCCGGACCCGTCAGGCCGCCACCGTAGGTAATCATTGGTTTGCTGGGACCGCGGGTGTCCCAGCAACCAGTGACATTCCGTGTGTGCGCCCCGCCCCCTGCTTCTTTCTTCGGCTCCCTCCCAGCCAGCCGCGAGTTGGGGCGTGACGTCACGTGCGTGCCCCGCCCCCCTGCTCCTAACTGCGGCTCCTGACTCTCACACTCAGCCTAGCCGCGGGACATCACATGCACGCCCTGCCCCCCTGATGTTCGCTGCTCCTGGCTCCCACATTTTTCGCTCCCAAAGGTATGTGGGGCACAGTTTTATAAAATGCAGACTGATGGGCATATTTTGTTAAGGGGCACACATTTGTGTCCATTAGAGTGCCCCATAAAATAAAATATGCCTATTAGAGTGCCCCCTAAGATAAAATGTACCCATCAGCTTGCGCCTTATTTTATGTTAAGGGTCACGCTGATGGGCACATTTTATTTTAAGGGGCACTCTAATGGGCATATTTTATGTTAAAGGGCACTCTAATGGGCATATTTTATGTTAAGGGGCACTCTAATGGGCATATTTAATGTTAAGAGCAACACTGATAGACACGTTTTGTTTTGCCCATCAGCGTGCCCCTTAACATAAAATGGTCCCATTAGAATGCCCCCTAACATAAAATGTGCCCATCAAAGTGCCCCCTAACATAAAATGTGCCCATCAAAGTGCCCCCTAACATAAAATGTGCCCATCAGAATGCCCCCTAACATAAAATGTGCCCATCAAAGTGCCCCCTAACATAAAATGTGGCCATCAGAGTGCCCCCTAACATAAAATGTGACAATCAGCGTTCCCCTTATTTTATGTTAAGGGTCACGCTGATGGGCATATTTTATGTTAAGGGGCACGCTGATGGGCAAATTTTATGCTAAGGGTCACGCCGATGGGCACATTTTATGCTAGGGGGCACGCTGATGGGCAAATTTTATGCTAAGGGTCACGCCGATGGGCAAATTTTATGCTAGAGGGCACTCTGATGGGCACATTTTATGTTAAGGGGCACTCTAATGGGCATATTTTATGTTAAGAGCAACACTAATGGACACGTTTTGTTTTGCCCATCAGTGTGCCCCCTTACAAAATGTGCCCATCAGCGTGCACCCTAACATAAAATGTGCCCATCAGCGTGCCCCCTAACATAAAATGTGCCCATCAGAGTGCCCCCTAACATAAAATGTGCCCATCAGCGTGCCCCTTATTTTATGTTAAGGGTCACGCTGATGGGCAAATTTTATGCTAAGGGTCACGCTGATGGACACATTTTATGTTAAGGGGCACTCAAATGGGCATATTTTATGTTAAGAGCAACGCTGATGGACACGTTTTGTTTTGCCCATCTTTCTGAGTCATAGCACAGACTTCAGATTCGGACCTCGGCCCAAAGAAAATTTTAGCGACCGGACCTCCTTGAATTCTAATTAATTACCCCTGTCCTATAGCCTAGTAAAGTAGTGTAGTTCCCTCCTATAGCCTAGTAAAGTAGTGTAGTTACCTCCTATAGCCTAGTAAAGTAGTGTAGTTACCTCCTATAGCCTAGTAAAGTAGTGTAGTTACCTCCTATAGCCTAGTAAAGTAGTGTAGTTACCTCCTATAGCCTAGTAAAGTAGTGTAGTTACCTCCTATAGCCTAGTAAAGTCGTGTAGTTACCTCCTATAGCCTAGTAAAGTAGTGTAGTTACCTCCTATAGCCTAGTAAAGTAGTGTAGTTACCAATATTAGTAGTGTAACTAGTTACGTTACTTTGTTACCAAAAAAAGTAATGTAGTTACTGTAATCAGTTACTTTGTAACTAGTTACCCCCAACACTGAATAGGATGAATTGGTAATGCTGACATGTACCCTGCTGATTCATGTGAAGTGTGAAAATGACAGGTCCACTTTAATATACCACCTGAAATACTTAAGCAATTATCATTTATATTTATTCTTTTGTTTCTTTTTTTTTGGCCTTGAACAGCCATGAGAAACCTGACATTTCAGATCACGCCGGATGGCATCAAGGAGAGCGAGACCATCCAGCTGACTCAGGAGTTGAAGCTTTCGTGTCACGTTGACGCCGTGCCGCAGGATAAGGTCCAGTACACGTGGTTCAAGAACCAGAAGGTGGTAAAGGAGACCAACAGGATCGTCTTCACCAGAAATGACCCGGAACTGCCTCCGGGGAGCAGCAGTCTGGAGATCTTAGACCTGAAATTCAGTGACTACGGCATTTATATGTGCGAGGCGTCCTTACCCAACCTGCCCTTTACCATAAAGAGCAGTGACATAAACATCTCTGCAGAGACAGGTGAGCATACACCATCTATAGTGCCTGAAGGTGGACCAGTTGGGGGGGGGGGGGGTTATGAATTAGGTTATAACAAAGAGTAAATTACATGACCGTTAGTTTGGGAATGGGGTGTTCGCTGCATTACCCCTTCTGTACCACAAGATGTCCCCAGTCTTCTTGGATAAATGACACTCAGAGTCATTCAGCCTAGAAAGTTGAGGGCATGCTGTGAGTGCAGGGTGTCATGGCCCCGCCCCCTGAGGCTGAGATACGATAGAGGGAACATCCGGGGCATTTTCTGCATCATGAAGGAACATCTATTTCCGGGGAAGAGCCGAAGAAGAGAACATCATGTGATTAGCCTAAACACTATAGAAAATGTTGATGGAGGAGAGTTGATTTTGGGGGGTTTGAAATTGTCCCTTAATGGCTAACTCCATCTAACATCTAAAATATTTTCTATCACTTTGGACAGGACAGAGTGTAACAGGATTAAAGCCTCCCGTAAGGATTTGACTGACTGCTGTCCCTGCCAGGGATACAATAAAAATATGGAGGGTCAAAGTGGACCTTTACCTTAGATATAAACCTACTTTCCCCTGCCTTTTTTTTTTCATGCACATGCATGAAGGCAAAGTGGTATGGATGTTCCAAACATAATGCGGTAACCCTCTGTGCATGTGTAGGTGCTGCACGTGCTGTAGGGCTCTAATGGGGCCTGAAGGCTAGGCAGAGCCCTTCAGCACATCTGCGCAGACAAGGGGGGGGGAGTTTAAAGCCAACAGTAAAGGGGACCATAGTTTTTCTCTTTAAGGTGTACCATAGTTTCTCTCTTGAAAGCGGAACTAAACTCATTGATTCAATGGTTTCAAAGTACAGCTACATTCCCAGCATGCCGGAAATCAGGCCTAGACTGGGACAAATATAGGCCCGGGCATTTTAGACTAAGCAGCCCATGACATATTTACTGGCTCCTTCCCCACTGTTTATCCTGATGGAGGTAAAGGGGGACCGGGAAAGATCACGGGGGGGGGGGTCAGAGAGCATGGGGGGGTGAAGAGCCCGGGGACAGAGAGCACAGTGGTGGGACAGAGAACATATGGGGGCCAGAAAACACGGGAGGCAGAGCACAGGGGGCGAAGAGCAATAGGGGGCTGGAGAGCACAGGGTAGGGGTCGGAGAGCATGGGGGGGGGACAGGGGGCGAGAGCACTGGGGGGGGAGAGAGCACGGGGAAGCTAGATTGCACAGGGGCCAGAGCACAGGGGTCAAAGAGCAGGGGGGGCTGGAGAGCACAGGGGGGTGGAGAACACTGGGGAGGGCGGAGAGTACTGGGGGCGCTGGAGAGCATGGGGGCAGAGAGCACGGGGTGGGGGGGGGGGGGTTGGAGAGCACAGGGGGAGGCAGGGAGAGCATGGGGGGCGGAGAGCACTGGGGGGCTGTGGAGAGCACTGGGGGGCCTAAAAGCACGGGGGGCGGAGAACACATTCTGTCATTTTTTTGGCTTTATAAATGTCATTATTGCTGCAGCATGTTCTATACATGGCAGTTGAAAGAAGCAGGATAGAAGCGGCGGGGGCTGCTACATATAAAGGAATCAATTTCTCCATTTTCTTCCTGCAGCCTCTGAATGCCTGCGGGAGGTAGTGGAAGGGAAGCAAACTTTCAGAGGCTGCAGGAAGAAAATAGAGAGATTGATTCTTTTATATGCAGCAGCCCCGCCGTTACTTCTATGCAGGCACACCCCGAGACGCACTCACTTTCCCCTCCAACTTCTTCCTCTTCATCACGAATCAGCTGACCTGTAGTTTCACCTGAACTGAACTGGTGGACGACCAGCCGCAGAGAGGCCGGGTGAGCGGCCCTGGCCCACCGGGCAAATGCCCGGTGTGCCCTGTAGCCAGTCTAGGCCTGCCTGGAAAGCCACATTTGCTTGTACTCTCAACTAAAACTGTCAAACCATTATAATCCTGGAATCATAATTGATTACATGGGTAGCACCATGGCAGTTGCAGATCAAACAGAAGCAAAGATGGCTTCCATGGCTGAAAAGGATAGTAGGGTTTAGTTCCGCTTCAAGGTGTTTCTTTAAAGCTTTTAAGGGCTTTAGGTGATCATTTTGTTCTGTGAGTTTTTGTTCTTGGCTTTTTTCTTTTTTTGGTTAAAATTATTGTCATTTTGATATGACCCACCATTGTGATACCAAGTTCCGTCATTGGCTGCCAACTGCCAATTGTGGCCAAAATGCTGCAGCCAACAAATGTGCAGATGAATGTGGAAGTTAACACCTAGATCTGTGCAAATAACCAAAATGTTCCTGTGATCTCTTGTTCTCTTGCAGTCCCTCCATCGCTCAGTGTGCCCAAGGAAAGGGCAATCATCACGGTACGAGAGGGCTCCCTGGCAGAGCTGGTGTGTGAGGTGCGGGGGAAGCCGCTTCCTCCCATTCTGTGGACCCGCGTGGATAAGGAAGGTGGATTCGCTTCCGGTGAAATGGTGGTGGAAACTCTCGATGGTAGACTACGGCTGGAAAATGTTACCCGGGAAATGAGCGGGACTTACAAGTGTCAAACAGCGCGGTATAACGGCTTCAACATCCGCCCCAGGGAAGCTACAGTGCAGCTCAATGTCCAGTGTGAGTACCTATAGCAACCACATAGACCAACACACTGTACAACAGGCATCAGAGGTTGTAGTGGACATACAAATTACTGCAGGAAATCTCACCATTGTGGGAGGGGGGGGGGGCAGAGACACAAACTACTGCAGGGAAATCTCACTATTGTGGGAGGGGCAGAGACACAAACTACTGCAGGAAATTCACCATTGTGGGAGGGGCAGAGACACAAACTACTGCAGGGAAATCTCACCATTGTGGGAGGGGCAGAGACACAAACTACTGCAAGGAAATCTCACCATTATGGGAGGGGCAGAGACACAAACTACTGCAGGGAAATCTCACTATTGTGGGAGGGGCCGAGACACAAACTACTGCAAGGAAATCTCACCATTATGGGAGGGGCAGAGACACAAACTACTGCAGGGAAATGTCACCATTGTGGGAGGGGCAGAGACACAAACTACTGCAGGGAAATCTCACCATTGTGGGAGGGGCAGAGACACAAATTATTATAGGGAATTCTCACGGTTGTCTACTGATACATGATTGCAGAGAGTTTCTTTAATGATTCGCACTGTACATTCAGCTCCAGAGAGTAATTCTCTCTTTAATAGGCATTTCATATAGTGTGATATCCTAAGTAAACTGTAATTACTAAATACCATCATTTCTAAGTACAAACATATGTTGCTGTTGATTTTATTATCCGGGGTGATATTTGGGTTACAATTAGATTAGAAGTAAGACGAGCTGCAGCAAGGTCCTCTGGGTAAAAGCAATTACTGCAATAGTATTTCAGTGGCTCACAAAGATGACATTTCCTGTGAGGTTTATGGGGTGGGGGCGCCTGGATTGGCACGCTGAATCCAAGTACCGATAAGGGGAAACTAGATCATGTTTCATTCATTTGCACATTTTAATTCATTTTTGTAAAGTTCACCTTAAAAAAAAAAAAATTCTGATGTCACATTTCGCATTTCTCCATGCTTTGCTGTTCTGTTGTATTTCATGTGCAGATTCTTCCTCCAAAGCAGGCCTTGTCAAATGTTTTATTAAAGGGTCAATCACTGACCTGCTGTCTACAGGGGGTGGGGCAGACTATGGCCAGTGGTCAGTGGGTGAAAATAATAGCCCAACAATGGTGTTTGGGTATAGCAAGGAATAGTGTCCCATTGTTGGTGTCATTGGAAGGAATAGTATGCAATTGTTGGTGTCAGTAGGAGGAATAGTGCCCCATCATTGGTGTCAGTGGGAGGAATAGTGCTCCATTGTTGGTGTCAGTGGAAGGAATAGTGCCCTATTGTTGGTGCCAGTGGGAAGAATAGCGCCCCATTGTTGGTGTCAGTAGGAGGAATAATGTCCCATTGTTATTGTCATTGGAATGAATAGTGCCCCGTCATTGGTCTCAGTAGGAGCAATGGTGCCCAATCATTGGTGTCAGTGGGAGGAATAGTGCCCCACTGTTGGTGTCAGTAGGAGGAATAGTGACCCATTGTTGGTGTCAGTGGAAGGAATAGTGCCCCATCATTGGTGTCAGTGAGGGGAATAGTGCCCCATCATTGGTGTCAGTGGGTAGAATAGTGCCCCATTGTTGGTGTCAGTAGGAGGAATAGTGCCCCATTGTTGGTGTCAGTGGGAGGAATAGTGCCTCATCATTGGTGTTAGTGGAAGGAATAGTGCCTCATCATTGGTGTTAGTGGAAGGAATAGTGCCTCATCATTGGTGTCAGTGGGAGGAATAATGCCCCATCATTGGTGTCAGTGAGAGGAATAGTGCCCCATCATTGGTGTCAGTGGGAGGAAAAGTGCCCCATCATTGGTGTCAGTGGGAGGAATAGTGCCCCATCATTGGTGTCAGTGGGAGGAATAGTGCCCCATCATTAGTGTCAGTGGGAGGAACAGTGCCCCATCATTGGTGTCAGTGGGAGGAATAGTGCCCCATCATTGGTGTCAGTGGGAGGAATAGCGTTCCATCATTGGTTTCATTGGGAAAAATATTTCCCCATCATTGGTGTCATTGGAAGGAATAGTGCCCCATTGTTGGTGTCATTGGAAGCAATAGTGCCCCATTGTTGGTGTCATTGGAAGCAATAGTGCCCCATTGTTGGTGTCCGTTGGAGGAATAGTTCCGCTATTGTTGGTGTTAACATTAGCAATAATGCCCCATCTTTGGCATCAATGGAAGGATTAGTGCTTTTTCGTTGTGTCAGTGGGAGGAATGGTACCCCATTTTTTGGGGTCAGTGGTGTCATCAACAAATCACTGAAGTATCTGTTCTGGGTGGGGTAACCCTTTAACAATAAATTTTTTTCAGGTTTTATGTGATTGCCTACCCATAGCTAGCAAAATATAATTTTAAATGAAACATTCTTGATACCTCTTGCTGTCTGTACCCATCTTCCATATAATGAAGGCGATGTCTCTCCAGAGCTTGCCTTTTGCATTTGGGCTACTAGAGCAGGGCCGGACTGGGAATACAATTCAGCCCTGGAAAATATTTCATACCAGCCCCATAGCATTATTATACCAGACCAACCACATAACGCCATTATTTTCTTGTTCAAAATAGGGAAAACCATGAGTTTTAAAGCACATTTGAAGAGTGTATTTTATATATATATATATATATATATGTAGTGTGGGGATTTAGCTTGGTGGCAGGCGTGGATTCGTTACACAGGGAGATAGCCGAGAAGTGGTTGCAAACAACAGTTTGGTTTATTCATGCAATTTTCTTCACCAGACTGCAAGCGTCAAAAACATCCAGAATAAAATAAAACACAAAATAAATCCTTGCCACTGTGGGCGGCTACCTTCTCACACACAGGAACCTATCTAAGGAAGTCTGTCCCCATCCTACTGTTGGGCAGACTTGGCTGATCACACAGCAGACTATCAATAGTCCATTTATTATCTCTTCACATAGAGAATGTCCCTTTTCTCTTCACACAGCACATGTTCATTGGACTTTCCTTTCACATAGAAAACATCCATTGGTTTTTCTCTTCACACTCTTCAGATAGAAATAGTTAATTTTCTCACCTTGAGAAGTCTTCACACTTTTTACCCTCCTCAGCGCACATCGCTCCAGGAGGTCTTTCCTTCTCCCATGCTCACACAACGTCGAGAGGCACACATCTGACTGTCCTCCTCTACTCACACAGCGTCAGGAGGCAGCAATCCTTCTCCCATGCTCACACAGCGTTGGCAGGCACACATCTGACTGTCCTCCTCTCCCCAGCTCACACAGCATCAGGAGGCACACCCATAGACTTCCTCTGGACAAATTATAGAGGCCTTAATTTCCTCATTCTGAACAGCTGAAGTCTGTTCAACGTCCTTAGACAGTTCTGGCTACCTTTGCAGCCGACACCCTATAGTAATTGGTGAATTTTCTAAACCAGGTGGAAATGTATCTCCTGTCTGTGCATACATCCACAGATTTACCTGACTTCCTGTCACAATAGATATAGATAAGACAGATATGAAAGCACATAGGACTTTATATATATAAGAGCAATCTCCTTTCCAGGCTCTCTCTCAGAGGCTGCAGACAAGTTACAGGAGATGGTCAGAGGTTGCGGACATGGTACAGGAGATGCCCTGAGTTGCGGACATGGTACAGGAGATGCAGGGGCTGCGCACATAGTACAGGAGATGCAGGGGCTGCAGACATGGTACAGGAGATGTCAGAGGTTGCGCACATGGTACAGGAGAGGTCATCGGCTGTGGACATGGTACAGGAGAGGTCATGGGCTGCAGACATGGTACAGGAGATGTCAGAGGTTGCGGACATTGTATAGGCGCCTGAGAAGTAGAGGGGGCAACTAGAACATGTTACACCCTGAAAACTGGTGTAACATGTTCTAAAATGTGAATTTACCATTTAAGCTGGTACACATGTACAGTTTTTTTTTTTTTTTTTGTTCAGATTGCTGGCTGATAGGTTCTTACATCCACACAAGTGATGTGGATACAGGAATATTCAGGGGTACTGTCAGAATACACAGATTAGTGCTGCAGCCAATTGGCTGCAACCGGCTGATTGAACAAGGTTTTCTGAAATGTTTTCCTTTTCATTTTAAAAAGAGAGACGTGATTGACATACCTATGTCCCCTTAAGGCTCTGTTCCTATGTTCTGGGTATTGTAACCTGCTGACAGCAAATTGATTGCACTTATCCAAGTTTTCAATTGTATTAATCCTGCCACAATTCTGTGGCAGAATTCTCACATCTAAAACTTGTGCGCTTCAAAATCCACTCACCTATCCCCTACGTTTCAATTAGGTATTCCATTGACCTTCCAAAAAATACTATTATGAGAGGCAGGTCTAAAATGAAAGGCATAGATGCTGTAAATGGCAGTAGTAGAAGGCAATCAGGTACTGCAAGACATGACTGTAGGTAGGTTAGCACAAACTGGAGGTAGGGCACATGTGCCTTTTTTTTCCAAAGTTGGTAATAAATACAGTCACTGTGACCCACCTCACTTGCAATCATGCTGCTCTGCTGGCACGTCTCGCTGTGTGGGAGGGATGATGGATCGGCGCCGTGACAGTCTTGTGGAGTCAGAGTTGATTCACCACCGCGCAGCCGTTCCCGCCAGATGTGACGTCATGCCACTCACTGCGGCTGACGTAGAAGTATATCGGACCATCACCGTCACTCTGGAGTGCAGCGGGGGCGGGGCTGCAACGGCCATCATCACAGCGGCGTGGCCCCACCCCTCCCCAATACTTAAAGCGGCCGGCCCCAATGCTTAAAGCGGCCCCAGGGCCGGCAGCCCACCGGGAAATTTCCCCGCATCCCGGTAGGCCAGTCCGGCCCTGTACTAGAGAACATCACCCAACCAGTGACACCAACCCTGACCTCTCACCTTCCTGACCAAGGCTGGCCCTACCTGACCAAGGCTGGCCCTACCGTGGGTCCTGCTGGGTCCAGTGGACCCAGGCAGCACTTTGAGAGGGGCAGCAAACTGACGCCTTAAGATTTTTTTTTCCAGCAGTTTTGTATGTGACAACTGCCCCCCTGGGCCGCTCCACGGCCTTGTAAAAAGGCCGCCCTGCTTCCTTCAACACACATACTCATAGTTGCCAGGCGCGAGGGCGCTCACACACAGCCTAACACCGGCTGTAATACACCCGAGCCCAGCCTGCCTTCTTCTGCTCACGCCCTTTGATGGGCGTGATTTTTTATTTTTTTTGGGTGGGGGAGGGCAGCATTTCATTCTTGGACCCAGGCAGCACAATGTCTTGGGCCAGCCAGTGCTGTATTTTGGCCTAGGCCAACAAGGCCCAGGCCTAGGGCAGCACTTTGCAGGGGGGCAGCAAAAAAGTCCCCCCCCCTCCACCTGAGAATCTTTTTGGCCAGTGGTTGCTAGAGCTGCCTCTCGCACCCCCTCCTCTCTTTCTCACCCCTCCCTCTTCCCTCTCTCTCATTCCCCCCCTCTCTCTCACCCCCCATCTCTCCCTCTCATCCCCCCTCTCTCTCTCCCACCCTCTCTCTCTCGCTCTCATCCCCCCTCTCTCTCTCATCCCCCCCTCTCTCTCTCTTTCACCCCCCCCTCTCTCTCTCATCCCCTCTCTCTCTCACCCCCCCTATATCTCTCTCTCAATCCCCCCTCACTCTCTGATCCCTCTTCTCTCTCTCTCATCCCCCTTATCTCTCTCCCACCCCCCCGCTCTCTCTCTCTCCCCCCTCTCTCTCTCTCTCCCCCCTCTCTCTCTCTCTCCCCCCTCTCTCTCTCACCCCCCACCTCTCTCTCTCTCCTCTCTCTCTCTCTCTCTCTTTCATCCCCCCTCTCTCTCTGATCCCCCTCTCTCTCTCTCTCTCCTCTCTCTCGCTCTCCCCCCTCTCTCTCTCTCATCCCCCCTCTCTCTTTCTCACACCTCCCTCCCTTACCCACCCCTCTCTCTCTCCCACCCCCCTCTCGTGAGATCTCAGGGGTTCATGCTGGGACTTGTAGTCCTTAAATTTTGGAGGGAGTCACATCCGTTAAAAAGGAAGGAGTGTGGAAAGTTTACATAGGAGGGGGGGCGCCCAATTTTAGTCTTGCCTAGGGCAGCACAAAACCAAAATACACCACTGGGGCCAGCCCTGTTCCTGACCATCGGCTTACGTAGCAGCACCGCAAGCCTGATTTCAGCTTCAGCTGGTGTGTGTTCACTTTCTACAAACACGGACATTGTGGTATGATATTGGCCTGGCTGAATAACGGATTCTGTGACCTGTAAAGCAGTTTTTCAATATATCAGCATACAGGTCCTCTTTATTCCTGACCTCGTGGCACGATGGGTCAGTTGATGCGCGGCGGAGCCCGGTGTGCCCCCCCCCCTAACGCCATGACCCTTTCCTTATCTCCTTTCTCCGTGGTAAACACAATAAAAGTCCATTATGTGCGGAGAGGAGCCAGGCGTCTCCCGTGAAGGTGAAGATGGGAAGCGGAGGCGGTGTGCGCGTCCCTCATTACTCGGAGAGTGGAGCGGCACACACCTCCTCGCACGCAGCCCTCATCATTTGTTCCTGGCACCGTACTCCCTGACCCGGGGGCCGCGGCGGCGCACATTCTGATGGCTCCATTAAGGGAGCTTCAAGCCTAACGAGTCACCTGTCGCCTCGCCGCGCGCTCACACATGTCTGGGATTACAGAGACGGGTCTCCGCAGCTCAGACTCTTCATTAGCGTGCTTCTGGCACAGCGGTCTTCATCTCAGCAGATGTCGGAGTGTGCCGCGCGTAAAGTTCTGATGATAAGTGTTTGCCGCTCCGTCCCCCTCCGCACCCCCTCCCTTCAGATCCTCCGTGCTGCGCTACGTGCAGAAAACGCCTATGTAGAACAATCGGATCTGCTTCTTTTTTAACCTCCAGTGAGCCTGATGGATAACGTGGATAAATCTCTCCAAAATTAGCTGCTGGAAGAAAAAAAAAAAAATCAATACGGCGAGCGCCCCAAGGTCGGATTTTGGGTCTGGATTTTTCTTTTTTTTGTTAAGCTTTATTTAATTGCACAGAGACTTTGGTTGAATGCAATTATTTCTGCAGTAACAAATTCGATCATGTGGGATGTAACAGGTTTAACGTACGCTATATTGTCAAAAGTATTGGGACGCCTGCCTTTACACGCACATGAATTTTAATGGTATCCCAGTCTTAAGCCTCGTACACACGCATCGATTATTGGCCGGGAATTTTCGGCCAACGTCCGATCGGCCGATTTTCGGCTTGTTAGTATGATGCTTCCGCCAACCGACTCGGATTTTTCGGGCGAAAAAAATCTGGTGTGCAGGCTATAAAATTTTTGTTGGCCGTCAACACAACGGCCTATTTTCCGTCAGTCAGTACAGATTTCGGCAGACAAACATCTGATGAGCAAGACTGGGCATGCTCAGAGAAGAAAAAAAAAGAAAGTAAACCAGCACATGACATCACTTCTGAAGTTGGTTTTTGTTGGCCGAGAAAATTCGTGTGCAGTCTAGAGCACATTCCAACCAACAAAACACCACTCTGGACAAAAGACGGACGATCGGTCGGCCGATAATCGTTGCGTGTGTACGAGGCATAAGTCCGTAGAGTTCAATATTGAGTTTCCCCACCCTTTGCAGCTATAACAGCTTCAACTCTTCTGGGAAGGCCATCCACAAGGTTTAGGAGTGTCTATGGGAATGTTTCACCATTCTTCCAGAAGCTCATTTGTGATGTCAGGCACTGATGTTGGACAAGAAGACTGTTGTAGTCTCTAATTCATCCCAAAGGTGTTCTATCGGGTTGAGGTCAGGAGGACTCTGTGCAGGCCACTCAATTTCCTCCACCACCAAACTCGCTCATCTATGTCTTTGTGGACCTTGCTTTGTGCACTGGTCCAAATCATTTGGTGGAGGAGGGATTATGGTGTGGGGTTGTTTTTCAGGGGTTGGGCTTGGCCCCTTAGTTCCAGTGAAGGGAACTCTTAAGGCGTCAGCATTCTCTGCTCTAATTTTTACCAAAGGTGTTCTATCGGGTTGAGGTCAGGACTCTGTGCAGGCCAGTCAATTTCCTCCACCCCAAACTCGCTCATCCATGTCTTTATGGACCTTACCTTGTGCACTGGTCCAAATCATTTGGTGGAGGGGGGGTTATGGTGGGGGTTGTTTTTCAGGGACTGCACTAGGCCCCCTAGCTCCAGTGAAGGGAACACTTAAGACGTCAGCAGTCTCCGCTCTAATTCATGCCAGATTTGTTCTATCGGGTTGAGGTCAGGACTCTGTGCAGGGCAGTCAATTTCCTCCACCACAAACTTGCTCATCCATGTCTTTATGGAGCTTGCTTTGTGCACTGGTCCAAATCATTTGGTGGAGGGAGGATTATGGTGTGGGGTTGTTTTTCAGGGGTTGGGCTTTGCCCCTTAGTTCCAGTGAAGGGAACTCTTAAGGCGTCAGCATTCTCCACTCTAATTTATCCCAAAGGTGTTCTACTGGGTTGAGGCCAGGACTCTGTGCAGTCAGTCAATTTCCTCCACCCCAAACCCAGTCATCCATGTCTTTATGGACCTTGCTTTGTGCCCTGGTGTGCAGTCATGTTGGAACAGGAAGGGGCCATCCCCAAACTGTTCCCACAGAGTTAGGAGCATGAAGTTGTCCAAAATTTCTTGGTTTGCTGATGCCTTAAGAGTTCCCTTCAGTGAAACTAAGGGGCCAAGCCCAACCCCTGAAGAACAATCCCACACCATAATTCCTCCTCCACCAAATTATTTGGACCAGTGCATAAAGAAAGGTCTTTAGGGTATTTAAAAAAAAAAAAAAAAACTTTTTTAATGAAATCACTGTACTATACTTAACTTTTTTTTCACATTTTTCTACTTATTTTATGTATGATTATTGTAAGTTGGGTGATTGTTCAGCACTGTTATATATGAGAGATTTAATACCCTGATACAGCAGCTATAATATATATATAAGTTCGTTTTGTGTAATCGGCTTAACAAAAAAAATCTATAAAAATATAGATTTATATTCTTATTTATTACCTATAGATACAGTCACCGGCCACTTTATTAGGTACACCTGTTCAATTGCTCGGTAGCACAAATTGCTAATCTGCCAATCACATGGCAGCAACTGAATGCATTTAGGCATCTAGACGTGGTGAAGTCGACTTGGTGAAGTTCAAACTGAGCATTAGAATGGGGAAGAAAAGGGATTTAAGTGACTTTGAACGTGGCATGGTTGTTGGTGGGAGACTGGCTGGTCTGAGTATTGCTGGGATTTTCACTCACAACCATCTCTCAGGTTTACAGAGAATGGTGGGGGAAAGAGAAAATATCCAGTGAGCGGCAGTTGTGTGGAGAAAAATGCCTTGTTGATGTCAGAGGTCAGAGGAGAATGGGCAGACTGGTTCCAGATGATAGAAAGGCAACAGTAACTCAAATAACCACTCGTTACATCCAAGGTATACAGAATACCATCTCTGAATGCACAATACATCGAACTTTGAAGCAGATGGGCTACAGCAGCAGAAGACCACACCGGGTGCCTCTCCCGTTTGCTAAGAACAGGAAACTGAGGCTACAATTTGAACAGGCTTACCAAATTTGGACAATAGAAGATTGGAAGAACGTTGCCTGGTCTGATGAGTCTCGATTTCAGCTGCGACATTCAGATGGTAGGGTCAGAATTTGGTGCATGGATCCATCCTGCCTTGTATTACCAGTTCAGGCTGCTGGTGGTGGTGGTGTAATGGTGTGGGAGATATGTTCTTGGCACACTTTGGGTCCCTTAGTAGCAATTGAGCATGGTTTAAACATCACAGACTACCTGAGTATTGTTGCTGACCATGTCCACCCCTTTATGACTACAGTGTCCCCATCTTCTGATGGCTCCTTCCAGCAGGATAATGCACCATGTCACAGAGCTCCAATCATCTCACCACTGGTTTCTTCACCATGACAATGAGGTCACTGTCCTCCAATGGCCTCCACACTCACCACCTCTCATCCAATAGAGCACCTTTGGGATGTGGTGGAACAGGAGAAATTACAATGAGGTCACTGTACCCCAATGGAATCCACATTCACCACATCTCATCCAATAGAGCACCTTTAGGATGTGGTGGAACGGGAGACATGACAATGAGGTCACTGTACTCCAATGGCCTCCACACTCACCGCATCTCATCCAATAGAGCACCTTTGGGATGTGGTGGAACGGGAGCCATGATAATGAGGTCACTGTACCCCAATGGCCTCCACACTCACCACATCTCATCCAGTAGAGCACCTTTGGGATGTGGTGGAACAGGAGACATGACAATGAGGTCACTGTCCTCCAATGGCTTCCGTGAGATTGGCATCATGGATGTGCAGCCAACAAATCTGCAGCAACTGCATGATGCTATCATGTCACTATGGAGCAAAATCTCTGAGGAATGTTTCCAACATCTTGTTGTATCTATACCACCAAGAATGAAGGCAAAAGGGGGTCCAACCCGCTACTAGCAAGGTGTACCTAATACAGTGGCCAGTAAATGTATACTGTATATCGGACCCATGACAAAGATATAATTATAGCCAAGTCCCCAGGGGTTTTACTCCTTCTGCCGTAGGAGTGAGATTTTGGTAGTCCCCCCTGGACTGCATGGAATATAATGGTCCAGCGGGGGGATTCCGCTTAGCATCACCTGCCACCAAAGAAATGATTGCTTTGTGTGGAGCCTTCCTTTTTTCAGGGTCGTACGCTGAAATTCAAGGTCTGCGGGATGTTTGAGCAGACAGAATGTTGGAAAGGCTGGTTAGAATAAAAGCATAGTGTCGACTTTTCGGCGGTGCACATTTCATTCGCCCCCAGCGGGCGAGTGCCAAGAGGCGTTAAATAAAAATGGCATTTTTGCTGATATTAGGCGTTCTTCCCAAACCATCCTAATAACAGAAAACACTTTTTATTGGTGTAATAACGAAGAGGGAGAGCGTAGCGGCCTTCTCTCCGTCTATAATATAATGGATGTTTTTAATAGCGCGGCCTCTGGCAGAGGTTTATTTCGAAGTTCACCGTACGGCGCAGACATGAGTAATGGAGACCCCCGCGCTACAACTGCATGAGTCCAGCTGCTGGGAAGCCACGGCGGAGCTGGAAGATGAAACCGTTGGAGAATCCGGGAGGTCAGGAAGTGTGAGCGCATTAGATGCTGACCACCTTCACCCCTCCGCTGAGAGCCCGCTGCTATTAAAGCCGTATATCAAGGTTCTACAAACACAACGCCATAATGCACAGGACACTGCCGTGCTGTAACTCAATTCAGACATCGCCATTTATTGCACTAGTCCTGTGATGACCAACTAGAGAGGCGATGGGTCTCTATTCCTGGAAATTATTATTAGAAATTGTAATGTCAACATCATGGCAAGCACTGTAAAAATGATAAAAATACAGAGGGCGCACCAGCCTAGCGCATTACCTTTGCAACAATTTTCAAAAATATAAATTTTTGTACATTATACTCACAAACGAGATGACTTGTTCAAGCGTGATTAAAAAAAAAAAAATATATATACTGTAGATATATACGTGTCAGGGAAGAGGTTCGAGGAGAACTGGCAGATACGCCAATGCTCAAGATGGCATGCGCGCATTAGTAAAAGGTACGCGATGGGGAATTGGCGTACGCAATGGTGCATCGGCGTACGTGGCGGGGCGTCCTAATTACCAGCATCCACTGGCCTATACAGTATAAAGACAGCACTGACTATCACTTATTGCTGGATTATCTTCAGCTAGTATCCTGTGTCCCCTGTGCCTTTAACTTCAGCTTGATTACCTGTTACCAACCCGGCTATCCCTGACCTGCTCTCTCTCCTGGCTCTGAACCCGGCTTGCTTTACAGACTTGCTCCTGCCTATTCCTGATTACCTTCTTGTGTTTGACCCCTGCTTGATCCGGACTACTCTACCTGCCTCTGCTCTTGATTGACCTCCCGTGTTTGACCCTCGGCCTGGCTACTGACCTTGCTTTGCATTGACCTGCCTGCACTTCCAGAGATCCAATGGTTGTGACCACCTTCTCCACCCCGGATCCGATTCTTCAAGCAGCATCATCTGCAAGCAACCCGTGCACCTTTGGGCATAGCACCCTCTGTCACCATCTCCAGCTCTGCACTCAGCCGCAAGGGGAGCCCTCTCGTCACCTCCAGCCTGACTCCTGACAATATGTGTGTGTATATATATATATATAAAACAATCCACCAATAGTCCATGCAGCATACTATACTGAATAGAGACAGTTGTAGGATGTAACTCTCCAAATGAGGTTGACGCGTTTCGAGGGTGACCCCTCTTCTTCAGAGCTCGAAACAAATCAGCTTCATTTGGAGCGTTACATCCCACAACTGTCTCTAATCAGTAGAGTATGCTAGTAATAAACAAATAGTGCAGCGCTAATAACAAATGATAAAACCAATAAATAAATATTTTAATGACAGTATATGTGACTTATATGAAAATCATAAAAAAGTCCATATATGGGTGGTCAAATCTAGGAGAGAAAAGGTAAACCACACTAACATTCCAGGAGAACCACATGCAGATAGGGGAAGAGGGTGACTAGAAAACCAGGAAGAAACTTCATACCCTATGTGATAAGGTAATCCCCTTACCAGATCGAATTGACCACTAAATTATAGGTGGTCAAATTAAGCAACAGACCGATCATCCATCAATATGCAATGCTGCATACAGGATCATCTGCCATCCACTTTCATCTTACACTGCTTCCCAAGACTCCATGACTGCCCCTGCATCACCAATTAACAAAATGATATAATCAGTAGCCAAGCTTTTCACACACTCCCCGTCAATCCGATTGAGAAGAGTATGCTGCATGGACTATTGGTGGACTGTCTGTTATATATATATATATATATATATATATATATATATATATATATATATATATATATATACACACGTATATATTTTTTTTATCACGCTTGAACAAGTCTTCTCGTTTGTGAGTATGATGTACAAACTTTTTTTTTTTTAATAAATTGTTGCAAAGGTAATGTGCTAGGCTGGCGCGCCCTCTGTATTTTTATTGTTTTTAGAGTCTATTTGGGTTTCCCTGACCTGTTTGGAGTGGCAGCACAGCCGAAACAGCGGCTAAACAAGGGGAGTCGCTCTTCTACAGACCTAGTTGCCAGCAACTCTCAAGCACAGGAGCATTTATATAGTCTAGGCAAGCACTGCCTGTTGTCAGGGCTGAGCTCCTGCTATTTACGAGCAGGTCTTTTCTTTCAGTGCGCAGAGGCTGCTCAGCTGTCGGTTGATTACCAGCCACTAGTTGTTTCCACAGTAAATCACCTGGTTACCATCACCTGCCTCATTAGTCCACCCTACAGCCAGCTCTTTTTGGCTATTCAAACAGCTTTGCTTATTTCCTCCGTGCCCTTGCGTGGTCTAAAAACTCCAGTGTGTTCCTGTGAATGACTTGGCCTGGCTGACTTCTCTTCTGGTACCTTTTCCCGTTTTTGCTCCTTACTACACTGACTTCTGGCTTTCTGACCCCGGCTTGTCTAATTACCCGCTCTGGCATCCAAACCCTGGCTTCGGTTTTTGACTACTCTTCCGAACTGTTATTTTTTGCTATTTTATTAAATGTGTGATTTTAACTGCATTTTTTGTCTCCACCTGATTTATGGTTTCTGACACCTGTATCATCCATTCGCCCAGAATAAGTAAAACAGTTTTTAGTGGAATGCCTAAAATGTATACATACTTTTGTGTGTTGTACCTTGCAGCTTATCCGGTTTATAGGAGTACTTGGTGCACGATATTGTCTTGAGGCCTGTTATATACAGCCGTGGCCAAAAGTTTTCAGACTGACACAAATAATAATTTTCACAGTCTGCTGCTTCACTGTTTTTAGATCTTTTGTCAGATGTTACTTGTGGTATACTGAAGTATAATTATAAGCATGTCATAAGTGTCAAAGTCTTTTATTGACAATTACATGAAGTTTATGCAAAGAGTTGTTATTTGCAGTGTTGACCCTTCTTTTTCAAGACCTCTGGGCCACATCCTGACTGATGGCAGCCCATTCTTCCATAATCAATGCTTGGGGGTTGTCAGAATTTGTGGGGGGTTTTTGTTCACCCACCTCCTGAGGATTGACCACAAGTTATCAAGTTCTGGGAACAAGACCTGGGGAGTTTCCTGGTCATGGACTCAAAATTTAGATGGTTCCCCAAACCACTTAGTTATGACTTTTGCCTTATGGCAAGGTGCTACATCATGCTGGAAAATGCATTGTTCCTCACCAAACTGTTCTTGGATGGCTGGGAGACGTTGCTCTCAGAGGATGTTTTTGTACCCTTCTTTATTTATGGCTGTGTTCTTAGGCAAATCTGAGAGTAAGCCTTGGCTGAGAAGCAACCCCACACATGTATGGTCTCAGGATGCTTTACTGTTGGCATGACACAGGACTGATGGTAGCGCTCACCTGTTCTTCTCCGACCAAGGTTTTTTACGGATGTCCCAAACAGACGGAAAAGGGATTCATCAGAGAAAACGCCTTTACCGCAGTCCTTAGCAGTCAAATTCCTGTACCTTTTACAGAATATCAGTCTGTCCCAGATGTTTTTCCTGAAAAGAAGAGGCTTCTTTGCTGCCCTTCTTGACACCAGGCCATCCTCCAAAAGTCTTCTCCTCATTGTGCATGCAGATGCACTCACACCTGCCTTCTGCCATTCCTGAGTAAGCTCTGCTCTGGTGGTTTCCCGACCCTGCAGCTCAATCAGATGTAGGAGACGGTCCTGGCACTTGCTGGGCTGTCTTGGGTGCCCTGAAGCCTTCTTCACAAATGCAGTGGAAATGTTTTTTTATGGGATTAAGTTCATTTTTATGGCAAAAAGGGACTTTGCAATTAATTGCAATTCATCTGATCACTCATTCTGGAGTATATGCAAATTGCCATAATAAAAACTGAGGCAGACTTTGTGAAAAATATTATTTGTGTCATTCTCAAAATTTTTGGCCACGGCTGTACAGGTTCGAAATTCGTCGAACCGGAACATAGCGACAAATCCTGGTAAACCCAGGCCATTTTTATGGCTAATAGGCAAGCTACTTTCAAAAAAGAGTATAAAATCCCTTAGCGCAGACAGAAAATGGGTATGCAGCCCATATGTGCCATAATGTCAATGTCTAGGGTGGTGTGGTTAAAAGATTCCACTGTGTCTATGGCTGCAGCACCATTTCTGAGGATATTGGATGCCTCTGTGTATAAAAGATAAAAAAGTGTATCTGTTTATTAGCTTTAAACACACATATATACTGTATAAAAGGATTTCACTCACAAGGATGTGGGATTCATATGCAGTTTATATTCCTCCTATGGAGGCCAATGGCTGCTGGCAAGGGTCCAGAGAGATGACACAGTCCTGAATCACTGCTGCACCAGGCAGTTTCTCCACAAAGGAATGTTTCAATGGGGGCTGCACTGGACGACTCCACCAGTGGCCAGTTATCCGCAAGGAACAAGGTGGGTGGTCTGAGGGTTGTTGCCGGGCAAGCTGCAAGCAGAGGGAGATGTAGCCTGGAGCTGTACCAAACAGGAATGCAAGCCGGCAAGAAGACTGGGGCCAGAGGACCACAGGGTTGCATTGACGTTCTGACAGTCCTATGATCAGCTGCCAGCAGTGGCGGCGGCTTCAATGTAGAAGAGGGACAGCCGACAACAGATGACCCATAGTAAGTCGATGGATGATGTCATCTCCCAGGCATTTGCAGCTGTTTTTGCTGATCTGTCCTCTACACATAGAGAGATCATGTGACCAGTCTGGGGCAGCTTCAGACTATGTAAGTATACACATCTCTTTTACAGGGTTAGATAGAATAGGCTTAGAATGGGAGTGAGAGTAGGTTTAGCCTTAGTTAGATTTTGCATGAACTTTCACTTTAAGATACCGCAATATTGGCCAGTTGTAGAACAGTTTTATTAAGGATAATAGGCCTAACTGGTGTATACCTAACTTTTATATTATCTTTGAGGATAAGAAGATGAGTAATATCATGTTAGGTGGTTTAGGTGCCCAATGTTCTTGCACTTATTTTATTTGTCCTTTCAAATGAAGCAGTGGCATGCTGCAAAGAGGAGGCAGCTCCAAAAACAGTGTGCTTTGAACACCCCTAACCTAAAAAAACTTTATTAACTTATAATACAAATTTAAAAAAAGAGCTTACACTTTAATGACATTTGACATCACTTTAATGACATTTGACATCTGTCCGGGAGCCCAGCTCAATCTGTCATTGCCAAAAAATGATGCAAATTTAAAGTAGTAAAGAAGTAAATAAAAATGCCCAGAAAAAATGCTCAGTTGTACAAAATCACAAATGTATTTCATTGGTTTATTTTACTTATTTAATAGACTTTTTTTTTTGTTTTTATTTTTCTCTTTTTGAAATATAAATGTATGCTTTCTTAAATGAATTTCACTGTCTCTGAGAATTTTATGAAATGTAGGATCTTTCGTTGATCTCTTTCAGTTGCCCCAGTGGTGGAGCCAAAGTTCCAGGACATCCGGCAAGCGATGAGGCAGAGTGTACAGCTGCGGTGCAACATGTTGAAAGGGAGCCCGGTGAAAGTGGCCACCGCCGTCTGGAGGTTTAACCGGAATCTTCTTGTTCCCTCCGTAGAACAGCAGGAATATTCAGAATACAAGATACCCAGCATGAGCCAGGAGACCAGCGGCACCTACGAATGTAACATCTCTAACGATGTGGGCTCTGACACCTGCGTCTTCCAGGTGACTGGTGAGTGGAGAGGCTGTGATGTCTTTCTCCTTACAAGATGGATTTTATCTAGCCAGGATAATCCTGGTTTTGTTAAATTCTTTGGTTCCTTAGCTTCATTCCAGGTTTTCACCCAAATATTTTATTGTAGTTAGGCACGGTTCACACTGCCGCGACTTCAAAGCCGACATCTCAGCACGACTTCGGTACGACTTGCATACAACTTCTTTAACAGAAGTCAATGCAAGGCGTGCTGAACTTGGATCAAAAGTAGTGCAGGAACCTTTTTCTAAGTCAGAGTAAATCATGTCGCTCCTGTTAGAACATTTCCATTGCACTAAATGGGGTGCAACTTCTCATGCAACGTGCTCTCAAAGTTAGAACATATGTCGCATCAGTGTGAACCAAGGCTTACTGAGGAGTGCAAGGGGTGGCTAGCCAATGGGATGAATGAATCAACAGAGAGGTGAGAGAGGTTTTTGCCTGTGGGTGGCAGAGTCCAACCACCATTAGGAGACCTGGAGGACATATTAGGTTTATAGATGTTGCCAAATCTTGAAGCTCAGTGCACGTTAGGTCTTCTGCTTTGTTTTTATTTTTTTTTCCTATACCATACTTCACTATACTACAACATACTAAAGTCTATAGTATCAGGAGATAGTTACATGTCTCATTCCATTATAAACCTCAAAAATTAAAGTATATCTAAACTGAAAAACGTTTTGCTCTAATTTTGGAAAGAGTAAAGAAGGGTTATAAATAATCCCTGACGGATTTTATTTATTTTGTTTTGTTGCAGTCTGTGTCCCATTGGGGAGATGTCCCTTCACTTCCTGTCCCATAACCAAAACAGGGAGTGGGAGCAAATCCCACTAATGTGTGGAAATTCCAGGGTGTCATCTGGGTGACAATACCTAGTGTCCCCATTGGAGGATTTCCCCTCTATTACTGTTCTGGTGTCAACCCAAAATTTGGGATTTTCTTTTACTTTCAATAAAAACAACACAAAGCAAGACAAAGATGGCACTTTTCCACTGCAAGTACCGGCTCGGCTCCACTCGGCACTGCTTGGCCCTGCTCGGCTCAGTTTGCTTTTCCACTGAAGTAGTAAGTGGGTGGGATTACAATGATTCTCTGACCAATCAGTGGCTAGTAGTGACAAACAAGGCTGCATGTGAAGGATTGTGGGATATGGTGTAGGTACGGAACGCTTGGAACCACAACTGAGGTGGTACTGCGCCGATGTACCAAACCGTACTGAACCGTTCTAACACGTACCATGCGGTACCATGCAGTGGAAAAGCGCCAAACCGAGCCAAACCGATCCATTCCATACAGTGGAAAAGCTCCATTAGAGAGGGCGAATCTCCCTAACAGGGGCACAGACAGCAATAAAAACGGACTGATATTTTAATTCCTTGCCACTCTATTCAAAACTAAAAAAAAAATGAAAATTGTATCATACTTACTGTATTTTTCTTTTCCTGGTGCCTATCCATGACAGCATACTATCGTATGTATGCTGCCATGGAGGCACCAGGAGAAAGGGTTGCCTTTAGTTATGCTTTAAGAGGATCATGTCTCATTTCAAGACAGTAGACGGAACCATGCAAATCATCACTTTATGCCTTAAGATCCAGATGCACCTTCAGAACCGCTGGTGTCTAGTGCAAATACAGTCTAATATTATGGAGCCATTTGTTCCAAATCACTATTTAAGACTTTTTGGCCATCATTAGTGCAGTGTACGGAAACCATGGCTTCTATGGAATAGATATTGGGAGCCAACCACAGAGTAACCATACACGTTATGCTGAGAAGAGACTAAAGCCCCGTACACACGTACCGATCGTCGGCCGAAAAGCTTCGGCCGACGACCGATCTGCCGATTGTAGGCTTGTTAGTATGATGCCTCCAACAGCTGACAGCGCACATTCGGCCGAAAAGAATCTGTCATGCAAGCATTAAAATTTTTGTATGCCGACACCAGAGCGGCCGATTGTTCGCCAGTCAGTACAGATTTCGGCCGACAGACTGCAGATTTGCAAGACTGGGCATGCTCAGAAAAGGAAAAACACAGGGAAAGTTAACCATTACATGACATCACTTCTGCAGTCGGCTGTAGTCGGCGGACAAAATTCTTGTGCAGTCTTTTGCACTTTTCAACAGACACTGACAGCCCTGGACAAAAGACGGCTGATCATTCGCAGACGATCGGTACGTGTGTACGGGGCTTAAGGCTACGTTCACATGTAGGCATTTTGGGTTTTTTTTTTTCAGCTCAAACGCCCAACCAGACAAATCCTATTAATTTCAATGGCCCCTGTGCTGTTGCCGATTAGCGATCACAAGATGGACCCAGCATTGTCGATCCCTCGCTTCCTCCTCTTCCTCCAGCATCAGAAGTGCAACTGATGCACAAAACAGAAATCTGTATTTGTCGGCCATTTTAAAGACAAAAAGCAGGAGAGCACACAGTAACACAACCTCACACAGACACCAAACACCACCACAAAATCCTGAGGAGGAGGTCCCCTTTTTATGCAAATGTTGTAAAAAAAACACGCTGCTTTTCATTGGTCACCTAAACTCGTATGACTACTCAAAAACGCCTGTAAAAACGCCTATAAAATGGCAACGCCTAGATGTGAACGTAGCCTTAAGGAATCAAAAAGCCCTCCAACCATGAACAGCCCTACAATGTATTCACATTCCACAATATATCCCAAAAAAAAGAGGATTATACCTAATTTCAGGACAGTTCTGGAAGTGATGATGGGCCATAAAGGAATTATTTGTATAACTCGGCACTCTGTCCTGAAATTAGGAAAAATCCTCTATTTTTTGGAATTAGCCTTTTTGTGTTCCCAGAGTAATTTACTGTTCTAGAAATGTATCACCTTCCCATCATAACCTGTATGGGTTACGATACAATGGCAAAATACTCTACAGTTAATGGTCCCCGAACATTTGAGTACCAACCAAGAGCTTTTTTACATTTTAAATGCTCGTCTGCTACCAGTTTACAGTAACTGTAAAATAGTTACTGGACAATAATTTAATCTTGTTTGCAGAAAAAGCCTGATGTTATAGCACCTTAAGTCCTACTGGAAACCAGAGCTGCAAAGCTCTCATGCAGGTATTCTCAACCAGGGTTCTATGAAACTCTATGGTTCCTCCAGAGATAGCTAGGAGTTCCTTGAGCTATGGCTGATTGACCACCCATCTGAACTAATTGCCTAGTTCCAAGTCCAGTACTTCTTAGCAGAGCCAGTGGCATGACGCCAATGATCTTTTTAGCAGCCAGTAAGGGTGGCATTGGGACCACCAGTGTAAGGGACATTCTTCCTATCATCCCCCAATATTATTCATTTTAGCAGGAGTTCCCTATGGCCTAATATTTATTTTTAAGGGTTCCTCTGGCGTAAAAGGTTGAGAAAGGCTGCTCTAGTGGAACAACAAACTCTAGTTGACATATCTCAACAATAGAGTCACCAAGCTCTAAAGAACATCCTTGTGTTGATTCAGCTTTCAAGAAACTGCACAGAGCTCTTTTTGTAAAAGCCTTTTTGGTCACCAATTGCCTTTGTAAACCCAAATATTAGCATGTAAACATGGGAGTCACATCATAACTGTGCTGTACATATCTGAAGCAGAGAGTAGAGGTGTGGGAGGGATCGAGCAGGCTCCACCCACTACAACCTGCCTGTAGAAATCTACAAGAGGGGGCGTAGACAAGACCAGTCACCCTGCACAAAGAGTGAGAGCATCAGTGACCAGTCTTTTATACAGGAAGCTTCTGAACGAGGCAAAGTTTAACATCCGATTACTGCACAGATTTGGAAGAAATACACAAAGCACTCCGAGATCCAAGAACATTACACATGATGAATGTATTTAAATGATATTTGTATTTTTTTGCAGTTTAGCATTAACCACCACTAACAGTTATATTTTTATAAAAAGCAACACATTTGCTGTAGATCAAGATGCTGATGGCTAAAGAACATTTTGTGGTTAATTCTTCTTGCTTGACTGTAGCTTTATTGTAGAGAAATAAAGGCACAAATGAACAGATATGAATAAAGGAATCCTCACATGAAACATGTCAAGGTTCTCTTGTTGATATCTATTTGTGCATACAATTTTCTACAATAAACCTGCCAACAAGCAAGGAGAGTTAACCAAGAAATCCACCACCCATCATCTTCTTGACCTACAGCTGTAGTGTAATTTTGCAGAATAATATAAACAGGTATTGATAAAGGGGAACCTTGGCAAGAAACACTTCAAGGTTCCCTTGTTGATATCTGTTCATCTGTGGATATTGTATTCTATAATTGACCTATGGTTGAGGAAGGAGAGTGAAGAGGTTTAATTGGCTGGTGTTTCATTTGACATTGTCTGAAAACCGCAATCTCCCAGTGTTCTGTGGGTATGAAAAGTTGACTCTTTTGTGGCAGCAAGCACTGCTGGTTAGGGTAACACATCTCTCTGTTCTTCACCCAAACATAATCTGTTCCTTTTTCCAGGCAAAGCTTTCAGCCCAGAATTTTACTACGACACCCTTAACCCCATCGATTCCAACAAGCCATCTAGAAACTACTCATATTTGATCCAGTGGACCCAGAAAGACCCCAGTGCAGTGGATCCAGTAACAAAATACAGACTGGACTGGAAACCGGTAAGACCTACATTGTTTTTTTGGGCCATATAATGGCACTTTTCCACTGCATGGAACCGAACGGTTCGGCTCGCTTTTGTGCTTTTCCACTGCTGGTACCGCATGGTACGGTGTAGGAACGGTTCAGTACGGTACGGCGGCGCTTTTCCACTGCATGGAACCGAACGGTACGGCTCTCTAAAACAGTACCACCTCGATTGTGGTTCCAAGAGGTACCATACCCGGTACCATATCCCACAATCCTTTGCATGCAGTCACTACTAGCCACTGATTGGTCAGAGAATCGTTGTTATCCCACCCACTTAACTTTAGTACTACTTTAGTGGAAAAGCAAACCATACCGTACCGTACCGAACCATTCCAACACCGTACCATGCGGTACCAGCAGTGGAAAAGCAAACCGGGCCGAGTAGAGCCGAGCCGGTACTTGCAATGGAAAAGTGCCATTAGACAACTACAGCTGGTTGACATGGCATGATGAAACTTGCAGTCCCCTAGAGAGTCATCGCCTGCTTATAACCCAAAGCTAAACTAGATTAGTGGTCGCCATCCAGTGTTATGTGTACTACTGATGGTCCACAAGAAACTTTTGGTGGTCCCAAGGGGTTCTGTCGCAAATCAACATTGCGGTGGATATATACTGCCAAGTATTGTTTCCAGTGTTTGTTCCTAATGCATGCTGATAGTCAATACTGTCAGCGTGCATTGATACCGATGCTTGCTCTATAGTTCTGGCTCCTGTGATCTCAGTGGGAGACACCAGCAGTAGTACAGAGAGCAGGAAGTGAAGGAGGAGACTTCTAATGGCAGTGCTCAGTGCTGTATTTTGGCCTAGGCCAACAAGGCCCAGGCCTAGGGCAGCACTTTGCAGGGGAGCAGCAAAAAAGCCGCCCCTCCACCTGAGACTCTATTGGCCACTGGTTGCTAGAGCCGCCTTTCTCATTCCCCCCTCTCTCTCACCCCCCCCTCTCTCGCTCTCATCCCCTCTCTCTCTCACACCCCCTCCTCTCTCTCTTTCATCCTCCTCTCTCTCACCCTCCTCTCTCTCTCTCACCCCCCTCTCTCTGGCCACTGGTTGCTAGAGCCGCCTCTCTCATTCCCTCCTTTCTCTCACCCCCCCTCTTTTGCTCTCATCTCCTCTCTTTCACACCCCCTCTCTCTTTCTCTCTCTCACACCCCTCCTCTCTCTCTCTCTCTCTCTCTCTTTCTCACCCCCCTCTCTCTCTCTCATTCCCCCCTCTCTCTCTCTCATCCCCCCTCTTGCTGTCTCATCCCCCCTCTCTCTCTCTCACCCCCCCTCTCTCTCTCTCACCCCCTCTCTCTCTCTCTCTCTCATCTCCCCTCTCTCTCTCTCATCCCCCCTCTCTCTCTCTCTCACCCCACCTCTCTCTCTCTCATCCCCCTCTCTCTCTCCCTCACCCACCCCCCCTCTTGTGAAATCTCAGGGGTTAATGCTGGGACTTGTAGTCCTTCAATTTGGAGGGAGCCACATCCGTTAAAAAAGGAGTAGGGCAAATTTACATAGGAGGGGGAGGGGGGGCACCCAATTTTAGTCTTGCCTGGGGCAGCACAAAACCAAAATACACCACTGGCAGTGCTGTTAACAGACTGCGGCAGGGAGCACGGAGCTTAAGCACATGTCTGGATAAGAAGGTGAGATCCAATGATGAGTCTGTGTAAGGCAACAATGTGATGCGGAGTGGGGGGGGGGGTGGCAGAGAGGGGCAGAGAGGAGAGCCCAAACATTGTGTGTATAAGGCATATAAAATTAATTTTAGTAGTTCGCAGGATTCAAATTTGTAAGCTTAGTGGTTTAAAAGGTTGGCGGCCACTGCATTAGAAGGGTCCCCAGCAGGGTCTTTATATCACTAGAGCAGTCGCCAGCAGGAGGAAGGAGGTCCTTACTAGAGGGATCAATAGTAGGAGGAAGAAGGTACTTATTCTTCTATATTAATGATGGCGAACCTTGGCACCCCAGATGTTTTGGAACTTCATTTTCTATGATGCTCATGCACTCTGCAGTGTAGTTGAGCATCATGGGAAATGTAGTTCCAAAACATCTGGGGTGCCAAGGTTCACCATCACTGCTCTATATAGATCTTTATATCACAAGGGCGATCACCAGCAGGAGGAAGACGGTCCTGATTCCTCTATATAGATCTTTAGTTGTCACTAGATGGATTTCCAGCAGGAGGAAGTCCTGATTTCGCTATATACTGTAGATCTTTATATCACTAGAGGGATCAACAGCAGTAGGAAGGAGGTCCTTATTTCTCTATATAGATCTTTATATCACTAGAGGAGTCACCAGCAGTAGGAAGGAGGTCCTTATTTCTCTATATAGATCTTTAGTTATCATTAAAGGGATCACCAGCAGTGGGGAAGGAGGTCCTGATTCCGCTATATTAATTTTTAGTTGTCACTAGATGGAGTTCCAGCAGCAGGAAGGAGGTCCTGATTCCTCTATATAGATCTTTATATCACTAGAGGGGCCACCAGCAGGGGAAAGGAGGTCCTGATTCCTCTATATAGATCTTTAGTTAGACCTCATTTAGCATACTGTGTCCATTTCTGGAGACCTCACTTTCAAAAAGAGAAGTCCACAGATGAGCAACAAATATGGTGAAATGTATGAGGGGTAAAACATATCAGGAGAGACTGCAGGAGCTTAAAATGTACAGTCTGGAGGAAAGAAGGGAAAGGATAGGCATCCCTGAACCCTTTAAATACATAAAGAGTGTGAACAAAGGCAGGAGGGCCGGATTTTCAACGTGAAGCCAAGATCAAGTACAGACAAGAATTTAAACTAGAAGGAGGAATGTTCAAGCTAATCTTAGAAAGTATTATTTTACAAAAAGAGTAGTTGATACTTGGAATAGACTCCCAGCAGTGGTAGTGATTCATTAAACAGTAAGTGATTTTAAACATGCTTAGGATAAAAAAAGGGCAAAGGTTGCAGACTTGATGGACCACATGGTCTTTGTTTCTGTAAATAATGTCCTTGGGTGCTACAGATCCTAAATTCAACATCAAAGCTCAATGGCATATGCATGTGGTGTGGTGTAAGACCTTTGGGGTGAAGAAAAACATGGCAAAGGTCTTTTTAAAAGCAGTCAGCCATGGTACATTGCATTAGACACGGCGGCTTGGTTGGCTTTAGCACTAGGATGCCACAGAACCCTCATACAAGAACAATGCATCCTCTCTCAAGGTGGCTCTGGGTGGCACTGAACAGATTTCTCAAAATTGTGAGTTTGGTGGTCTGAAAGGTTGGTGTCCACTGCACTTAGAAGGGTCACCAGCAGGAGGAAGGAGGTCCTGATTTCCCTATATAGATCTTCATATCACTAGAGGGATCACCAGCAGAAGGAAGGAGGTCCCGATTCCTCAATATAGATCTTTATATCACTAGAGGGGTCTTCAGCAGGAAGAATGAGGTCCTGATTCCTCCATATAGATCTTTATATCACTAGAGGAATCACCATCAGGAGGAAGGAGGTCCTTATTTCTGTATATAAATCTTTATATCACTAAAGGGATCATCAGCAGGAGGAAGGAGGTCCTGTTTCCTCTATATAGATCTTTAGTTATCACTAGTTGGATCTCAAGCAGGAGGAAGAAGGTCCTGATTTCCCTATATAGATCTTTATATCATTAGAGCGGTCCCAAACAAGAGGAATGGGGTCCTAATTCCTCTATACAGATCTTCATATCACTAGAGGGATCATCAGTAGAAGGAAGAAGGTCCTGATTCCTCTATATAGATCTTTATATCTCTACAGGGGGAATGAGATCCTGATTCCTTCATATAGATCTTTTTATCACTAGTTGGATCTCCAGCAGGAGGAAGAAGGTCCTAATTCCTCTATATAGATCTTATATCACTAGATGGACCACCAGCAGGAGGAAAGTGGTCTTTGTTTCTGTGAATAATGTCTTTGGGTGCTACAAATCCCAATTTCAACATCAAAAGCTCAATGACATATGAATGTGGTGTGGTTTAAGACCTTTGGCGTGAAGAAAAACATGCCAAAAATCTTTTTTAAAAACAGTCAGCCTTGGTACATTGCGTGGGGCATGGCGGCTTGGTTGGTTTTAGCACTAGGATGCTACAGAACCCTCATACAAGAACAATGCATCCTCTCTCAAGGCCATTAGCGGCTCCTGATTCCTCTATATCAGGGGTATTGAGTTAAAATTCACAAAGGTCCAGTCAGTAAAATATTCTTCCAGCAGAGGTCTGAACCGCATGTTTGTGCGATGACCGCCCTGTATCCTCGCAACGAATCACCTGCTTGTTAACTTGGGTAGCCCCCGCCCTCTGTCGATAGCTGTCCTGCCTCTAGCTGTTGGCTCTGGGAGAATGGCCGTGGTGATGGCTGTGGGCAGAACGACTCTAAAGAGTGGGACTGCAGGGGTCCGGATGAGACATTAGCTGGGTCTGGACCCGGACCGCGGTCTGCCATTTAGTGATGCCTGCTCTATATAGATCTTTATATCACTAGAGGGGTCACCAGAACGAGGAAGGAGGTCCTGATTCCCCTATATAGATCTTTAGTTGTCACTAGTTGGATCTCCAGCAGGAGGAAGGAGGTCCTGATTCTGCTATATAGATCTTTATATCACTAGAGGGATCACCAGCAGGAGGAAGGAGGTCTTTGTTTCTGTGAATAATGTCTTTGGGTGCTACAAATCCCAATTTCAACATCAAAAGCTCAATGGCATATGCATGTGGTGTGGTGTAAGATCTTTGGGGTGAAGAAAAACATGCCAAAGGTCTTTTTTTAAAAGCAGTCAGCCTTGGTACATTGCGTGGGGCATGGCGGCTTGGTTGGCTTTAGCACTAGGATGCTACAGAACCCTCATACAAGAACAATGCATCCTCTCACAAGGCCATTAGCAGCTCCTGATTCCTCTATATAGATCTTTATATCACTAGAGGGGTCACCAGAGCGAGGAAGGAGGTCCTGATTCCTCTATATAGATCTTTAGTTGTCACTATTTTGATCTCCAGCAGGAGGAAGGAGGTCCTGATTCTGCTCTATTGATCTTATATCACTAGATGGACCACCAGCACTAGGAAGGAGGTCTTTGTTTCTGTGAATAATGTCTTTGGGTGCTACAAATCCCAATTTCAACATCAAAAGCTCAATGACATATGAATGTGGTGTGGTGTAAGGTCTTTGGCGTGAAGAAAAACATGCCAAAGGTCTTTTTTAAAAGCAGTCAGCCTTGGTACATTGCGTGGGGCATGGCGGCTTGGTTGGCTTTAGCACTAGGATGCTACAGTACCCTCATACAAGAACATCGCATCCTCTCTCAAGGCCATTAGCGGCTCCTGATTTCTGTATATAGATCTTTATAACACTAGAGGGGTCACCAGCAGGAGGAAGGAGGTCCTGGTACCTCTATATAGATCTTTATATCACTAGAGGGATCTCCAGCAGGAGGAAGGAGGTCCTGATTCTGCTATATAGATCTTTATATCACTAGATGGACCACCAGCAGGAGGAAGGAGGTCTTTGTTTCTGATAATAATGCCTTTGGGTGCTACAAATCCCAATTTCAACATCAAAAGCTCAATGACATATGAATGTGGTGTGGTGTAAGATCTTTGGCGTGAAGAAAAACATGCCAAAGGTCTTTTTTTAAAAGCAGTCAGCCTTGGTACATTGCGTGAGACACGGCGGATTGGTTGGCTTTAGCACTAGGATGCTACAGAACCCTCATACAAGAACAATGCATCCTCTCTCAAGGCCATAAGCGGCTCCCGATTCCTCTATATAGATCTTTATATCACTAGAGGGGTCACTAGAACGAGGAAGGAGGTCCTGATTCCCCTAGATAGATCTTTAGTTGTCACTAGTTGGATCTCCAGCAGGAGGAAGGAGGTCCTGATTCCTCTATATAGATCTTATATCACTAGAGGGATCACCAGCAGGAGGAAGGAGGTCTTTGTTCCTGTGAATAATGTCTTTTGGTGCTACAAATCCCAATTTCAACATCAAAGCTCAATGACATATGAATGTGGTGTGGTGTAAGATCTCTGGCGTGAAGAAAAACATGCCAAAGGTCTTTTTTAAAAGCAGTCAGCCTTGGTACATTGTGTGAGACACGATGGCTTGGCTGGCTTTAGCACTAGGATGCTACAGAACCCTCATACAAGAACAATGCATCCTCTCTCAAGGCCATTAGTGGCTCTTGGCGGCACTGAACAGATTTCTCCATTGTTCCTTACGATGAGCATTTAGAAGAAAATAAATAATCCCTCACATTCTTCATCTCTCATATAACCTACTTTGAAAGGCTGTAGTTTAAAAAAAATAAATAAAAAGTACAGCGACCTGTGTAATGTGTGCTCGCCCGTCACAAGTAATAAATTTCAGTTGACTTAAGATTCGGCGTGTGATGGAGACGCAGGCTTCCGGCTCCGGTGATATTATACAGCGAAAGGTCATCGACTCTTATTTCGAGAAGGTCGGTGAGGAGAGATGGCAGGTCAGTGACCGACAAGGAATTACAAGTCAGGTGTGGCCTTAGGTATTGATACACGGCGACGGAATTATTGGACGATACTCGCAACCAGTGACGCCAGTCATTGAGCGCCCATTGATTTTTCCAGTGAGAAGTGCAGAATAAACAGGACATTCGCTGTCGGGAGGTTTTTTTTTTTTTTGTCCTCCTCTTTATTTGGATGTTCTGTTTGCAGTCAAATATTTATTTCATTGACAGCAGGTTTGCCGCGCGCCCAGATAATAGCTGTGCAAAGTGTAATTCAGTCCAAGAGCCGGCCGCCCATCTCCGCACACACCGCTGACTACACATCTGCGAGCAGAGAGCGGAAAATTATTCTCCATCTGGACTCTGGCCAAAGAGCCAAACAAACCGCTAAAATAAATGTATGTGAAACAGTTTACCCCCCAAATGTTTGTAACTCCGCTCAGTCAGTCTTGTGATTCACACCCCCTCTCCCTTATGCCCCCCTCTATAATTCAGGAACAGGAATTGAGGAGCTTATTGCAAGGGTGGGGGGGGGGGGGGCTAAAATCTTAAACTTCACACATTTTTTTAACTACCTTAATACTGGACACTTTCACCCCCTTCCTGCCCAAGCAAATTTTCAGCTATCAGTAGAGTTTGGCCGAACACCCCCCCCCCCCACTCTGTTCAGTTCGCACTAGAACTCCGAAACATGTAAAAAGTTCAGATCCAAGTCGACCCGAACTTGAAAGATCAAAAGTCCCCATTTTGAAGGCTTATATGCAAGTTATTGCCCATAAAAAGGGTATGGTTGGCCCGGGTACTGCTCTGGGGGACATGTATCAATGCAAAAAATGTTTTTAACCGCTTGCCGACTGCTCACAGTATATTTACTGCGGCAGTCGGCCCCTCACAGGCAGATTGACGTAGGTCTACGTCGCTCTGCTCTGAGGCTCTGGGGAGCGAGCGCGCGCCCGCGGAGGCGCGCTCCCGCTCTCGCGCGGTCACGGACCCCCCCGCGCGTGTGACCAGCGGACCCGATGTCCGCCGGTCACTCGGCGATCGGCGGGGGAGAAGGAGAATGTCAGGCAGCTTGTGTAAACAAGCCACCTGTCATTCTCCTCGCTGTAAAAACACTGATCACTCGGATCTAGTATGTAGATCCGTTGATCAGTGTCCTTACAGCTAGAGCCACAGCCAATCACAGTAAGAATCACGCCCCTAGGGACACACACAGCCCCTCCCTCCCAAATAAAGTTAACCCCTTCACTACCAGTGCATTTTTACAGTAACAGTGCATATATATAGCACTGATTACTGTAGAAATGTCACTGGTAACCCCAAAAGTGTCAAAAATGTCAGTCAAGGGTCCGATCTGTCCGCCCCAATGTCGCAGTACCGCAAAAAAAATCGCAGATCGCCGCCATTACACGTTAAAAAAAAAAACACCAAAAATGACAGAAATCTTTCCCTTTGTTAGTAAACGCGATAACTTTTGCGCAAACCAATCAAAATACGCTTTTTGCGATTTTTTTTTACCAAACATAGGTAGCATAAAACAAATTGGCCGAAAATTTAAAAAAATTTTGATTTTTACATTTTTTTTTGGGGAATTTCATATAAAAAAATGTGAAAAATATTGTTATTTTTGCAAAATGTACGCTCTTTTTTTGTTTATAGCGCAAAAAGTAAAAATCGCACGGGTGATCAAATACCACCAAAAGAAAGCTCTGTTTGTGGGAAAAAAAGGACGCCAAATTTGTTTAGATACAGCGTCGCATGACCGCGCAATTGTCTGTTAAAGTCACGCAGTGCCGAATCGCAAAATACCCTCTGGTCGTTTAGCAGGAAAATCCTCCGGGGCTTAAGTGGTTAAAAAAGATAATTTTTACAGGAACAGTGATTTTAATGATGCTTCAAGTGAAAAAATAAAAAATAAAAATAAATTCCTTTGAATATAGTGCCTGGGGTGTCGCCTGTAAAGTGGAGCATCTGTACAATTTATAGAACCTGCTGCAGCAAAACTGACATTTATAAAGGAAAAAATGTCATTTAAGTTGCTGGCAATGGTATTGTAAAAAGGATTTTAGGAGTGAACCCACGCCAAAATGAAAAAAGAAAAATGGGGTACCACCCAAAATCCATACCAGACCCAAAGGGCCTGGGCCCTCGGTCGTTTTATTTTAAAGTTTTTCTATTGCAGGCAATGGTATTGTAAAAAGGATTTTAAGAGTGACCCCATGCCAAAATGAAAAAAAAAAAAAAAAATGGGGTCACACCCAAAATCCGTACCAGATGCAAAGGGCCTGGGCCCTATGTCGTTTTATTTTAAAAGTTTTTCTATTGCCGGCAATGTTTTTTTTTTCACTCAGCTGTCAGCGGGGAAGCTCGTTGTTAAGGATGCCACGACTGGCTTCCTGGCCCACCCCTCAACAACCAGCTATTCACTGTGCCCTGAATGGGCAAAGCTTTGTCCAATCAGGGCTTAGAATTCACTGTGCAGTGCGCAGTGCATTGTGGGGCGCTTGGCGGGTGAACATCTGGAAATTCGGGTGTTCGCTGAACAGTCGATGTTTGGGCCGAATTTTTGCTCAGCCCGAACTGCTCGCCCAACTATCAGCCTAGCTATCAGCTCTGTCACACTTTAAATGACACTTATTCAGTCATGCAACACTGTACCTATATGAAATTTGGATCATTTGTTTGAGACAGATAGAGCTTTATTTTTGCTAAATAACCAAAAAAAAAAAAGTCCAAAAATGTTAATAAAAAATTTTTTTTTTCTTCGCTTCTGTTTTAAAATTTTGCAAATAAATAACTTTTCTTCATAAGTTTTAACCAAAATGTATTCTGCTACATTTTTTTGGTGATAATAACCCAAATCCGTATATTTTATTGGCTAAGTATCAGCATGTCCATATTTGGTCAATGATTTCACCCAAAAGACCCGCCCCTTTGCACACTTTTGCAGGCGAAGCGTCAGGATCAGATGTGTCAGAAAGTTGTTTTTTGGGTTTTTTTGGTGGGTCGGCAGGTGTAATTCATCTTGAATGACATCATTGGATGAAGTTCTTGATGGTGGATTTACATCATGGGATTTTTTTTTGACTGTATGCTTTCACTTACCATTTTTTTTTTTGGGGGGGGACAAGTGCAGAACTAGATATCCCTTAGGACTTGTTCAGATGTTCCGATAGGGTGGTAAAAGCAGGTGGTTGAGTCGTGGTTGTACTACCACCCGACTGCCAACTTAACCACTTGCCTACAGGGCACTTTCACCCCCTTCCTGCCCAGGCCGATTTTCAGCTTTCAGCGCTGTTGCATTTTGAAAGACAATTGTGCGGTCATGCAACACTGTACCCAAACTCAATTTTAATCATTATGTTCACACAATTGGAGCTTTCTTTTGGTGGTATTTAATCACCTCTGGGTTTTTTATTTTTTTCTAAAAAAAAATGAAAATAAGAATGCAAATTTTGAAAAAAAAAAATAAGTTTTTCTTACTTTCTGTCAGAAAATGTTGTAAATAAGTAATTTTTGTCCTTCACTGATGTGTGCCGATGAGGCTGCACTGATGGGCACCGATAGGCTGCACTGATGGGCACTGATATGCAGAACTGATTGGCACTTATTTTGCAGCACTGATGAACACTGATAGTTGGTACTGATAGTTGGCACTGATGTGCACTGATAGGTAGCACTTATGGGCAATGATAGGTGGAAAAGTTTGGCAGCACTGATGGGTAGCACTGATGAGCAAGCACTGATGGGCACTGAAAGGCAGCACTGACTTGCATCACTGATGGGCACAGAATGGCCTCACTGATGGGTACAAATTGACATCACTGATGGGCACAGATTGGTGTCACTATTGGGCACAGATTGGTGTCACAGATGGGCACAGATTGGCGTCACTGATGGGCACAGACTGGCATCACTGCTGGGGCTGCACTAATAATCAGTGCCCTAATTATCTGTACAGGTTTCCCCTATGAGGAGATGCCGCTTATCGGCTCTCCTCTCCTTACATTCTGTCAGTGTGGCGAGGTGAGGAGAGCCGATTACGGACACTTCCTTGTTTACATGTGATCATCTCTGATTGGACACAGCCGATCACATGGGTAAAGAGCCTCATCATCGGCTCTCTACCAAGATCAGGGTCATGCCGTGTTCCAGGGACATCATATGACATTGCCCAGTCTCAATGCGATCATGTGCCCACAGTGAGACTAGGCGACATCATATGTTGTCTACCCAGAACAAGAGGGGATCCCGCTTGCCGTCATTTGTCTATACGGTGGACAGGAGGTGGTTAAACAACTTAAAGCTTAGGTCTGTACACATGCTGGGGCAAAAATTAAACCCCTTGTCCCTTGAACATGGCCCATTCAATTGGATGGGGCTTGGCCACCACCACCCCTGCAATCGCGCTATGTACCTGGTTTCGGCGCCATGGGTTGGCCTCTTCAGGATTAAATCTGGCAGTGAGGAGGTGACATATTATCTCCCAGCCCACAGCCAAAGAATCCACTGCATTTCACTTTTCAGAGGGGCCAGTGTGGTATGGAATTTGGGGGAACCCCGTGTTGCTTTTTTTTTTTCTGTGTTGAGTCCCCAGTTAACACCTTTACCAGACCCTCATCTAGGATAAGGGTTTGCTATAAATGTAGAGAATCTCCAGCCATAATTAACATTTTTTTTTTCTTTTTACGTCAGTGTTAAGTTGAAAAATGTTTTGCTTTGGCACATGTCCCCCAAGGTCATGCCCAGCCCCCCTTGCCTTTTGTTTGACAATCCCTTGCCTATTAGCCTAGAAAATGGCCAGAACTGACTTCTAACATTCGGCTCCTATTGACTTCAATGGGGGTCAGAACTTCTAAAATGTGCAACCAAGCATGCCTTGAACCCAGGAAAGTCCGGCTAATCCCTACTAGGGGATATAGAAGAATTGGCACATGGAGACTTTATAGGTACCCCATACCACTAATACTATATAAATTTATTATAAAAAAACACTATTTATTAATATAAAAAAAAAAAAAATACATACACTATATTACCAAAAGTATTGGGACGCCTGCCTTTGCACACACATGTACTTTAACGGCATTCCAGTCTTACTCCGTAGGGTTCAATATTGAGTTGGCCCACCCTTTGCAGCTATAACAGCTTCATCTCTTCTGGGAAGACTGTCCACAATGTTTAGGAGTGTTTCTATGGCAATGTTTGACCATTCTTCCAAAAGCGCATTTGTGAGGTCAGGCACTGATGTTGGACAAGAAGGCCTGGGTTTCAATCTCCGCTCTAATTTATCCCAAAGGTATTCTATTGGGTTGAGGTCAGGACTCTGTGCAGGTCAATCAAGTTCCTCCACCCAAAACTCACTTATCCATATCTTTATGGACCTTGCTTTGTGCACTATTGTGCAGTCATGCTTGAACAGGAAGGGGCCATCCCCAAACTGTTCCCACAAAGTTGGAAGCATGAAATTGTCCAAAATGTCTTGGTATGCTGACGCCTTAAAAGTTCCCTTTACTGGAACTAAGGGGCTAATCCCAACCCCTATAAAACAATCCCACACCATAATCCCTCCCTCCACCAAATGATTTGGACCATTGCACAAAGCAAGATCTATAAAGACATGGTTGAGCCATCTCCATAGAGAATAACTGATTTTTTTTTTTCTCCCTGAGCTTTTTGGAGCTTCGAGCTACAAAAACGCTCATGTGTGAATGGGGCCTAATCGGAAGTCGACTCTTCGTGTCCTTTCACACGGGCTTTCCACCTGGTGGACTTTACTCAGCGGGGATCATTCCGCCGATCCCCAGTGAGCAGGCGGATGACAGGTCTGTCTCCGCTTACTTTGCAGAGACAGACTTGTCAGATCCCCACTCTCCTCTTTGGGAGATCGGATAAAAATGGACCGCCTGTCCGTTTTCCTCCGATCCTATCCGATCCTCCAGACGGATGGAAAATAGGGTTTCCATCCGTCCGGATTTCACGGACGGGATCGGATTGGATAGCAGCGAGTGTCAGTGAAGATGTCACCGCTGGCATCCGCTGCTCCATAGGGGTGCATTGAGCATCCGATCATTTCCCCTGACTACGTCATCGCTGACGAAACGCATTGGGTGGGACTTGGACGTGTGACATCATCACGCTTCAGGACACAGTGGCCACCTTTGTGGTTTGTAACATAACCAAAACCGACCAGGTCCGCCTGAAAAACTGAAAAGGAACTTGTTTAGAAAGCCTGTGTGAAAGGCGCCTTCCTGGTGTGACTGAATTCCCCAGCAAGGTCGTAAGGCAAGGAAATGAAAAGGAAAAACTCTGCAAGCAGGAAAATATAATTCTTGATTTTTTTTTTTTTTTTTTAGCTGTAATCTGCAATTTTTGAATCTGGTGACAGAACCTCTTTATTGAACACTGAAGCGCAATGGATTATCCTAGGACTTGCAATCTTCTTTTCAGACCTGCGTTTTGCTTATTTCTGCATAGCGGTGAGATTTCCATTGAGCGTATACATTAGGGTTTGACCTTTCCTGGAGGTCCTTCATCCATCCCTCACTCCGTACTCGGAGCTGCCACGTTTTATCAAGCAACGTGGGTAATAAATGAATCACAATGTGATCTCCCGGCTACGCAGTGCGCCTTTAATATCCTTTCTATACGGAGCGCGGCGTGTGTTTGTATCGGAGTGCAGCCAGCCGCCGTGCCGTCATTTCATTAAAGCCACCTTGAAAGGATAATGGAAGAGATACGGCTGGATGTATAGAGCCTCTTACAAGCGGATACAAAGACCGCGTCATACTCGGCGCACTGCGCTACGGGATCAATAAGCCGCTCTCTCACTTCCAGCATTATAAGCTTCCTCTTTGAGCAGATAATACACCCTTTAAGGTGGGTCACCGGGGGCAACCATTACTGTACATCAGCTGCGATTTGCAGAGCAAAGGATGGCTGAAAATTACCATTTACTTACAATGCCGGGAATTGTTTTATTGAATGTCATCAGTTTTATGAGAAATAAAGTTAGAAAAAAAATGCAAGGAAAAGTTAAAGTGTTTCTAAAGGCACAAGGTTTTTTTTTTTTTTTTTTTTACCTTAAGACCCCTTTCACACTTGTATGATCTTTGATGCGACTTGAAGCAATGCCTGTGTAATCTTGAGGTCTATGGACCTCATGCCGCATCAAAGTTGGACCAAAGCAGTGCAGGGACTGTTTTGAAGTCGCTGCGACTTGAGGTTGCACAGATATGAACAGTACTCATTGGAAATCATGGGGTACGACTTGCCATGTGACTTTGCCGCCCCAAGTCGCAGGACAAGTCGCACAAGTGTGAAAGGGGCCTAATGCATTCTATGAATTACCACCTTCCCAGGGTTTCATTGTTTTGACTGGGTGTCATATGACGTCCTTCAGAACAAGCCGCTAGTAAGTGCCCCTGGGGGCGTGCAGAGCAGCGATCGGTGGTGCGCTGTGTGGCTCTGACACACCGCATCTCAGATCACGGTAGAGAGCCTATGATGTAGGCTCTTTACCATGTGATCAGCTGTGTCCAATCGTAGGCATTCCTCTACTTATGCTGACAGCCAGTGGTGGCTGGTTCATCAGGGGCGCAGGGGCGCCACCCCCCTATCCATGCATCTGGCCGCCTAATCTACATGCAGGGCGCCGTACGCATGGATTCCAATGGGTTTTTCTTTTTTTTGAAGCACGTGATTAGAGTCAGAGGCTCTAATAGGCTTTGAAAAAGGGTGGGCTCGGGCGCAGGGCACTGTGCCCTGAGCCCAACCAGTTGTATGACAATAGCGAATGAATATTCACTATTGTCACACGGATCCTCCTCCTGGCCAATCAGTAAGCGGCTCCTGAGACCCGTTTCCCGATTGACCGAAAGGCGAAGCCATGCCATTGGCCAAGGTGGAGGAGGAGGAGGGAGGACTAAAGGATTCGAGGAGATGCGGGAGACTGAATAGAAGCCGCAGCTGCCTGCCCTTCACGGTGAGTGAGCCGGCGACGGGAAGATATGGTGGTGTGGTCCGTCTAACCCCCCCCCGGCCCATGGAGCAGCAGCCGCCACTGCTGACAGCACGTGAGTAGAGGAGAGCTGATGAGCGGCTCTCCTGATAGTGGGGTCTGCGCTGCTAATCAGTGCATTGATTATCAGTGCAGGCCCATCAGCATTGATTGCCAGTGCCCACCAGTGATGCCCATCTGTGCTCACCAGTGGTGCCAATCAGTGCCCATCAGTGATGCCTGTCAGTGTTGCCTATCAGTGTTGTCTATCAGTGCCCACCAGTGCCACCCATCAGTGATGACAATCATTGCCCATCAGTGTTGCCTTTCAGTGCCCATCAGTCCTGCTTATCAGTGCCGCCTAGCCTAGTAGTGTTCAAAAAGGCTGCCCATCAGTGCCGTCTATCAGTGCCCATCAGGGCTGCATATTAGTGCCTCCTCATCAGTGCCCATCAGTGCAGCATATTAGTGCCTCCTCATCAGTGCCACCTCATCAGTGCTGCCTCATCAGTGCCCATTAGTGCACCCTATCAGTGCTGTCAATCAGTGATGCCAATCAATGTTACCTGTCAGTGCCTCCTCATCAGTGCCGCCGTTTATGATCATGTGACTGCCGTGAATGGCTGTCACATGATCGTAAGGCTGCCTGAGATTGGGAGCTTTCAGTTAGCTGCTGATAACTGATCTGGGAGCACGCCGGGTGTGCGCTCTCAGCACAGCTGTATTTGCACTAATGCACGCAAATATGCCCAGGCCCGCCCACCGAAAAGCAGTATATTTGCTTGGTTCCGGCGCCAAGAGTTTAAGATGAAAAAAACCTTCCGAGTGCAGCTCCCCCCCCCCCCCCTTAGCCCTGGTTCACACTGCTGCGACATCTCCTGAGACTTGCTGCGACCTGCAACACAGAAAAATGCACAACAAGTCAAAACACATTCATTTCCATAGGTGCCGTCTTAAATGCTGCAGCTCAAGTTGCAGTGCCAAAAAAAAAAAAAATAAATAGTCCCTCCTGTACTACTTTTGTGCATCTTCCTTATGAGTGCCATAGACTGCAATGGGAAATTCACAAAAGTCGCAAGGAAGTCATTTACTTGTCTTATCTTTGCAACTTTGGCTGCAACTTGAGAGCGTTTTTTAAGTTCAATAATATGCATCAGACACTGTATTGTTATGATTGGCCAAAGCCAAAGTCGCTAAACATCTGGACACATCACAGCACCCTGCCTCTGTACTCCTCTCCAGAGCCCTCAGCCCTGATGCAAGCAGTGGGCTGGTTCTTGGGAGGAGTTCTGCAAATATCCAAATGCCTCTAAGGGTGGGTCTCACTCTGGAGGAGTGACATGCATTTGCATGAAGACACCCTTGGTAACTCCCACATACAGTATCTCACAAAAGTGAGTACACCCCCTCACATTTTTGAAAATATTTTATTCTATCTTTTCATGTGACAACACTGAAGAAATGACACTTTGCTACAATGTAAAGTAGTGAGTGTACAGCTTGTATAACAGTGTAAATTTGCTGTCCCCTCAAAATAACTCAACACACATCCATTAATGTCTAAACCGCTGGCAACAAAAGTGAGTACACCCCTAAGTGAAAATGTCCAAATTGGGCCCAATTAGCCATTTTCCATCCCCGGTGCCATGTGACTCATTAGTGTTACAAGGTCTCAGGTGTGAATGGGGAGCAGGTGTGTTAAATTTGGTGTTATCGCTCTCACTCTCATACTGGTCACTGGAAGTTCAACATGGAACCTCATGGCAAAGAACTCTGAGGATCTGAAAAAAAGAATTGTTGCTCTACATAAAGATGGCCTAGGCTATAAGAAGATTGCCAAGACCCTGAAACTGAGCTGCAGCACGGTGGCCAAGACCATACAGTGGTTTACCAGGACAGGTTCCACTCAGAACAGGCCTCGCCATGGTTGACCAAAGAAGTTGAGTGCACGTGCTCAGCGTCATATACAGAGGTTATCTTTGGGAAATAGACGTATGAGTGCTGCCAGCATTGCTGCAGAGGTTGAAGGGGTGGGGGGGGGGGGTCAGTCTGTCAGTGCTCAGACCATACGCCGCACACTGCATCAAATTGGTCTGCATGGCTGTCATCCCAGAAGGAATTCTCTTCTAAAGATGATGCACAAGAAAGCCTGCAAACAGTTTACTGAAGACCAGCAGACTAAGGCCATGGATTACTGGAACCATCTCCTGTGGTCTGATGAGACCAAGACAAACCTATTTCATTTGGTTCAGATGGTGTCAAGCGTGTGTGACGTCAACCAGGTGAGGAGTACAAAGACAAGTGTGTCTTGCCTACAGTCAACCATGGTGGTGGGAGTGTCATGGTCTGGGGCTGCATGAGTGCGGCCGCCCTGCCGCAGGATATGTGTGGTGGGTGGTCGTAAAGTGGTTAATGTGTACAGTTATCGTACAGAATTAATCAAACAGAAAAAAAAATGCGCATGATCAGAATCATAGAACAACATTACCAAGGCGTAACTAGAACCTTCAGGGGCCCGGTGCAATAAACCATGAAGGGCTCCCCTGGCCCCCAACTGGGGCCCTTCCCACTAATTCTGGGGACGTTTACTCCCATTGTGGGACCCTTTATTATGGTCTCGCAGTGGGCCACCTTCTTGCCGTCCTGGGGTCCCCCCCCACGGTGGCGGAGTGCCAGAGCCAAGTAGCAAGTGCGACCCTGGTAGTTCCGCCACTGGTGTCAATAGTTTTTTTTTTTATTTTTGTCTTATTTTTTTATAATTTTTTTACTACTTAATTTATTTTTGTTTAATTTTTTTTAAATTTTATTATTTTTTTTACATATTTGTTTAGGGCCCCCATTGTGAGGCTTTGGTGAAACATCAGGGGGTCTAAACAAACCCCTAGTGTCTCACTTTTGAGACAGAGAAAGGGACTAAGGACAGATTCATCAGTCCCTTTCTCTGCAGCCTCAGCTGATCATAATGAATGAACAGGAATAGCTCTGTACAGAGGCTTCCCGTTCATTCATAAACGGAGGCATAGTAAACAAGGTTTACTATGTTTCAGGTATGAACAGTGGCAGCCCGTCCATTGGGGGCGCAGGGTTGACACCCCCCCCCCCCCCCCCCCCCCATCCATGCGTCCAGGGCCATGCATGTAGATTAGGGGGCATGGATTCCAATGGGTTTTTTTTTTTTTTTTGAAGTATGTGATTAGAACCAGAGGCTCTAATAGGCTTCAAAAAAGGGTGGGCTCGGGGCGCAGAGCATTGTGCCCTGAGCCCACCCAGTTGTGTGACAATAGCGAATGAATATTCACTAATGTCACATGGATTCTCCTCCTGGCCAATCAGGACCCGTTCCCCGATTGACCGAAAGGAGAAGCCATGCCATTGGCCAAGGAGCAGGGAGGAGACGCAGGAGACTGAGGGGGAAACCGCCGCCGCTGCCTGCCCTCCACATGTCCAGGGTGAGTGAGCTGGCGACCGGGGGGGGGGGTATGGTGTGCGGGCTGGTGTGGTCCGGGGGGGGTGGGTATGGTGTGGTCTGTCTGACGCCCCCCCTCGGCCCATGGAGCACCAGCCGCCACGGAGTATGTATGGACAGCCAGTGATCAGTACCAATCACTGACTCTATTCATTAAAACAAGGAAGGGGGCCGGTAAATGACACACAGCTCTCCATCCTGACAGTTACCCCAGCGGAAGGCGGGAAGGGAAAACCTGGCAGTGCTATGGGGGGGGGGGCAGGGAGGGACACAGGAACCCGTGGTAGCAGGACAGGGATAGGGAGACGGCGGAAGCAGCATGTGCAACCACCTAATGCGGGAGGGAGAAGAGGGTTCAGCGGTTGCTTTATATGCCGCCACCCCCCTATCCAGGCGTACAGAGCCCTCTGGAGCAGGGGGTCGGGTCTCAATGATGACCCCTGTACATGCGCCCCTGAACCCTACAATTCCTCTTGTACTACACCAGGACTTAGCTACATTTGCTTTTGTCGGCTGAGAATTTTTGTACAAGTTAATACGATTCCGAATATATCATGATATAAACTTTCATGGAAAACTGAACGATCGCTTGTCCGATTTCCTCATAGCGTGTACTAGGGCCTTAGATCCAATTGGTTGTAGTGAAAGTTGATAATGATATTTGGGTTTCCTTTGTGACGGTTCCAATGATGAGGCATCAGGCCAAATTATTTCGATATAAAAATAATTGCCAGACGAGGTCAGATAACAGTTAGACTGGCACGTTCCCAGCGGGGATTTAACCCTGCGGAGGATTGCTCATTAACACGCCGTTCTAATTGAAACATTGCAGAGTTTTGTTGCCTCATTAGTCCCATGTTTGAAGACTCCGCCATCTGTGAGCGCGCTCGGAGAGTGAACACCGCGTCATCAGCGTCTGTAGGAACATATGAGGCAACCATCGTTATCGCAACACTTTACAGAACACAGGACTGCGAGATGGAAGGGAGTCAGAAATCGCAGACATTGTCTATGTTGCATCCCTCTGAAACCCCAAAGGCAGAATAGAACCTCCAGAGGTGGATCGCCCCCAGGGCTGAGACCATGGCAAAAATGGGGGACCAGGGAAAGGATATTGGGCGCCAGTCACTTTTCTTCTTTTTTACCACTTGCTTACTGGGCACATACAGTATACCCCCTTCCTACCCCGGCCAATCTTCAGCTTTCAGCGCTATCACACTTTGAATGACAATTGTGCAGTAATGCAGCACTGTACCCAAACTAAATTTATATCATTTTTTTCATACAAACAGAGCTTTCTTTTGATGGTATTTAATCACCACTGGGGCTTTTAATTTTTGCTAAACAAAACTTTGAAAAAAAAAAACTTTTCATAGATTGCTATAACATTTTGCAAACAGGTAGTTTTTCTCCTTCACTGATGTGCCTTGGTGAGGCTGCACTGATAGGCTGCACTAACGGGCACTGATAGGCTGCACTGGTAAGGTGGCACTAATGGGCACTGATAGGCTGCACTGATGGGCACAAATAGGTGGCAATGTTGGGCACTGATAACTTGCAGTGATAGGCACTGATAGGTGGCACTGAAGGGCACTGATAGTTGGCACTGATAGGTGGCACAGATGAGGCACTGATGGGCACTGATTGGCAGCACTGATGGGCACTGATAGGTGGCACTGAAGGTCAGTAATAGGTGGCACAAATGAGCACTGATAACTTGCAGTGATAGGCACTGATAGGTGGCAGTGATAGGTGACACTGATAGGCAGAACTGATAGGTGGCACATATGATGAGGAAGTGATTGACAGCACTGGTGGGCACTGATAGGTGGCACTGCTTAGCAGTACTTATAGGCACTGGTAGGTGGCACTTCTGGGCACTGGTAGGTGGCACTGATGGACACTGATAGGCGGCACTGAAGGGCACTAATAGGTGGCACCGATGAGCACTGATAACTTGCAGTGATAGGCACTGATAGGTGACACTGATAGGCAGCACTGATAGATGGCACAGATGATGAGGCACTGATTGACAGCACTGGTGGGCACTGATAGGTGGCACTGCTTAGCAGTACTTATAGGCACTGGTAGGTGGCACTTCAGGGCGCTGGTAGGTGGCACTGATGGACACTGATAGGCAGCACTCAGGGGCACTAATAGGTGGCACCGATGAGCACTGATAACTTGCAGTGATAGGCACTGATAGGTGGCAGTGATAGGTGACACTGATAGGCAGCACTGATAGGTGGCACAATTGATGAGGCACTGATGGGCACTGATTGACAGCACTGGTGGGCACTGATAGGTGGCACTGCTTAGCAGTACTTATAGGCACTGGTAAGTGGCACTTGTGGGCACTAGTAGGTGGCACTGGTGGGCACTGATGAGGCGGTAGTGACTCTCCATGTGCGGGACCGATGTCCCATTTACACAAGCCGGTAATCTGCTTTTTTTTTTCCTCCTCAGGAAAAAAGGAAAAACCGATAACCAAATTTGGTTTACATCACATGATCAGCTGTCATTGGCAGACAGCTGATCATGTGGTAAAGGGCAGAGTCTCATGGACTCACTGATCACAGAGCGCACCACCTGCACCCTGCAGGGGGTGCTCAGGCAACGCGACCACGGGAGGACGCACATAGAGGCGGACTGTGTGAAAGAGGCCTTAGTGTGGCCTTTTTAAATGGTCCATTCAGTTCATCAGTTCAGTCACCTCAAATGTATCAGTTTTTCATCCATTTTTCATCCATTTTTCATCTATTTTTCGTCAGTTGTTATCCGTTTTTCATCCGTTTTTCATTCGTTGTCATCCGTTTTTTGTCCCATCCGTTTTTTGACGGATGAAAAATAGGGCATTCATCCGTTAAAAAAAACGGACATTGACGGAAGTGGATGAAAACGGATGTTAACGGATGATCATCCATTGTCATCCGTTTTTACATAGAGATACATTGATGTCGTTTTTCATCTGTCAATGGATGGATGAAAAACGGACAAACGGACAGCATGTGTGAAAGGGGCCTTATTGTGGCCAGGCTAAGGCACACCTGTGCAATAATCATGCTGTCCAATCAGCATCTTGATATGCCACACCTGTGAGGTGGATGGATTATCTCGGCAAAGGAGAAGCGCTCACTAACACAGATTTACGCAGATTTGTGAACAATATTTGAGAGAAATCGGCATTTTGTGTACATAGAAAAAGTCTGAGATCTTTGAGTTCAGCTCATGAAAAATGGGGGCAAAACCAAAAGTGTTGCGTTTATAATTTTGTTCAGTCTATATTATATTATAAAAAAAAAAAAATGATAGTATTATTACAATAATAATATTATATTAAAGAAATGCTTACATTATTATAAAATAATTACGGGAAGACGATACTACCCCATATAAAAGTCTTACAATTTCTTCTACCACTTTTACTATGTAACTCAATTATTTCTGACTTCTAAACACTTGGCACAATAAATAAGCCGCCTACAGAAAC